>NC_050173.1:30702791-31024791 GCF_008315115.2 Sander lucioperca
AATCTACTCAGTAGCGTGCAGTGCTCATGCTGGGCTATTACACCGGCTCCCACAGAGCCAGAAGTTACCACAGTCTGAAAGAAAGCTAACACGAGCTGTCTTCGGTGAATTTAGTTAGAGGGACAGCTCTTTATATTAGAAAGGTGGGAGTCACGGAGAGACTGAATAGGTGTATGGATATTTATTAGTATGGATATTTATTAACCCTAATTGCCAGGTTCAGGCTACAGAGACGAAGAGAAAGTGATTTATTCTGTCTTCTCTCTTCTCATCTCCATTTAACAAGAAGAAATCTATCTTAAACATGAGAAAAACAAAGGCTTCTTCAGCTGTCAAAATGACGTAATCTGTAGCTTAAAGGACAGAATGTTTTGGCTGCGAAGATGTGCGCCACCTGAAATGTGAAACAACATGAAGGACACTGCTGTAATGTGTCTACGTACGTATATCCGAGACTGCCTCCCCAAGAAGAACATTAATTTCAGCAAGTGCCTCAAAATTCTTTGCTTACATTCAGAGTGAAACTGGGGATGTTGCAGTTCATGGTCTTTGCCTTAAACCCCTATAGGCCACCAAGGCGGGCGCCCTGGATGTTTTTAAAATGAAATTATCTGCAAAATATCCACTGATAACATATTTCATTTGTTCTTTCCTGTAATATGTGGTTTTGCAATACAACATCTACGCTAAACAGCTAAAGTTGTTGGTGTTTTTTATTAGGTAAGATTAGAGAAAGATTGGTTGAAGCACAAGACAGGATGTGTTCACTTTATTGATATTATAACCAAAATCATGATATTATCTTCTTAACCTTAACCAAAGTTATTTTGTTGCCAAAACCTAACCAAAGGCAAGATTCTGTGTATGAACATTACCATTCTGAGTCCTGCATGGTGTCAGAGTTGTTAGCTTTGTATGCCCACTGTTGGCCCTGATCAATGCACTATAACCTGCATGCGTACATAATTGTGCTGTAGCGCTTCCTACATTTGAAAACATTGTGGCAACTCAGCATAATTCTGGCAGCAATTATGTCTCCCTCAAAATGTAGTTGGCAAAACAAATTAGTAGTGTACACTGTATATATTTGAATATTATTGTCTATATTTAATTGATATTGTTAATGTTACCAGCCACTGTGCCAGAGTAAGAATCTGGCTAAAGACTCTGCTTTTATTTTGAAATAATTCTAGTCACTAGAGGTCTAGTGTAGGAATCTGGTGTCAATAATTCATAATTAACCCAGAATAAAACACATCTGTCAGGAATGTTTGCGTTTGTCACAGCACTGTGAGACTTGTCAGCATTTGGTGAAAATAGTACAATAACACCCATCCATATGTCACAGCTCAGCTTGTTGGCCTGTGGTTCTTATCTCCGTCCGACTGTATACAGACCAGCTGTTACAGCGGTGAGTTTCGCCAAACTGAGTAGCTCCAGGCAGGGGGTCTAGTGTTATCTGAACGTTATTGTGTTAAGTTGGCATATTGCATGCCGTGCTGAGCTGTAGTGTGCATGCCATGCTGTGCTATGTTGAACTGGGCCGCACTGTGAGCTAAGCACAAGTGTGAGGTTGTAAAAGGCAAGCTCTGAACACTGGCTAGCTCCTCGGGGTGCACAGAAACAAGCTCAGATACTACGCTGTGTGTGTGTGTGTGTGTGTGTGTGTGTGTGTGTGTGTGTGTGTGTGTGTGTGTGTGTGTGTGTGTGTGTGTGTGTACAAAATATTGTTGGTGTGTGTATATCCTTGTCAAAGCACATGTATTCATTGTGTGCGTGTGTGAAGAGTCCTTTAGGTGAAACACACACACACACACACACACACACACACACACACACACACATATATATACACTGCACACACTAACTTTGAAGGAAGCAGCCCGACTCTGAAATAGAGAACAAGTGTGATAAGACAGAGCGATGGAAAAGAGGAGGAGGGAGGAAGGGAGAGGAATAAGGGAGAGAGCAGCAGATGTAAAAATTGTTTGGAGGGAGATAAGGAAACAGAAAAGCAGAAACATATGAAAAAGGAATGAAAATTATACTGAAACGTAAACCAACAATACCTTTTGTTTTGTTTAAAGCTTTATGTTTGACACAGACATGAATGTGTATGTGCTTGCGGGTGTGTTTGTGCATGTGTGATTAATGGTGAAAACTGGCCTTTTCCCCCAGTCTGTATGAGAGGACTGCACAGCCTTGAGCTACAGCAATGCTATTTGACCTGACAATCTTTCTGCTCAGGCCCACACAGATGCATACACAATTAAGCTTGTACACATACACAACAACAGGCATAAGAGCACATATGTATGGGTGCACATAAGGCTAAAAGCCAAGAGTTAGTAACAAGTGTTCTAGCATAGAAAAGCTGTTTGGAAGACGGTTATTTTTAGAGTTTAATGACTAGGGCTTGGTATCGTTCAAAAATATTCAATATCAGTACAGATATCAATACCGTGACTTCGATACCGGTTCCTAAACGATACTTTTTTCGATACCAAATTTATAAAACAAAAGGAAATTACAACATTACACATTACGGCACAAATCTTTTTATCTATTTTTCAGCTACTACTACGTTAGCCCCGTCTCTGTGCGTAACGTAGAGTTTTTTCTGCGTGCCTCTACGACATGTAACGTTAGACAGCCAATCCCAAACATTAATAGATCTTAGTAGAAGTATGCTGCATGCTTATTGGCTCACTGACGCTGATGAGATTTACTCCTTAGGTATTGAAATTTGGTATTGAATGACAAGGCATTTTTCGATTCTCGATCGTTTAGAGGGTATTTGGTCCGTGCCTTAAAAGTATTGAATTCGGTACACAGCCCTATTAATGACATCAGTGACGATAAAGAACCAAACTAACCACTGATCCCTGCATGTTACCATAAGACACCTGACTACCGGGTGTGGTTTGGGGACCTTTGTTGTTGAGATCGAGATGGTATAAATATTAACTTTGAGGAAATGTGTATAACTGCAAGGGGTGCAAGAATTGTGACTGAAACTGGTAATTGGCACAGCGGTAAAATTGCTTTTCCTTCATGATTGCCCTCATAGAAATGAACACAGTCACGGTCTTAAGATGTGGTGTGGATCAAAGATAGATACAGATTCATGAAATTGTAATTAATAAAGACTAATTGACCAAAAAGTCAAAGTCAGCTGAGTCCCTAATAACACATTAAATGGAGTAATTAACTAAGGCAGTGGCCCTAAAATCCATTAAATAGACTGACACTCAGAGAGACAGATGCTTTGACTTATTAAAAGAAAAAATAATCTGACTTTATCCAGGTCATTTCAGCACTAAGCTTTGACACCTGTAAATGTGTTCGCTAGACTTCAAACATTTAGACTCCCTATAAGTAGTCCGATTGCAGAGGATTCACATAAGTAGGCCAACTCTCTGAATCTCCTGTCCTCTCCTCTACAGTGGATGGAGCGATCCACCGTGCTGCAGGTCCAATGCTAAAAAAGGAGTGTGCTTCCCTCCAGGGCTGTGAGACCGGAGAGGCCAAGATTACTTGTGGCTACGGCCTCCCAGCAAAGTGTGAGTATAAAGTGTGTGAGTCTTTGTGTAACTTCTAGCTACTTCAGTGTGGTTTTACTGGAGTACTTCCATGTGCGAATGTGTAGGAAAGTGTGACAGTCATGCAGGGTGTTGTTGAAAAAGAGCAAGCTGCACTGTTGATTTTCCCAAGATAAATAAAGGTTGGACAACTTAATGAATGAAAAAAACAAACATAAAATAAGGCTAATCTGCTGTCCTAATATGCAACAGGAACATTTTTATTCTTCTTCACAGAAACATACACAACTTAATTTAACAGTTTTTTTCTTCTTAAAGTAGATTAGTTTTACTTTCCAGCCCAAACTCAACCTCCAGCAGAAACTCATCTAAGTGTCCACAATAATGTCACAGCCTTCCATTTATAGCAAAGTAAATGGCACTCAATTATTAAGTGGCACTCCATTGCGGCATGTATAATGTGATGAAAGTTCAGATTCAACCTGACAGAAAAAGTATTTCTAAGTGTTTTAGTTCCAAAAAAAAATTCTCCTCCAGCTTCCCTGACGTCTAAAACACATGTGACCGTGGGGAGAGCCTTAGTACTTGATGTAGACATGAAGAAGAACTGAACAGCAGTAAGTACACTCCGAAAACTCTCTTCTTGTTTCTAGATACTGACAGGTGACCTCTTGGAAGGGCTGCAATTAACTATTATATTCATTATTAAATAATCTGTAGACGACTATCTTTTTTTATTAGACCTCCATTGGAAACTAGTGGTTTAATCGACTAATTTGTTTAATTACTGCTTGGAAGTGCAGTGCTATAACGTCGCAGCAGAGATTGCTTAATACAAAATGCGGCAGAAAGGACATATAGCCATGAAGTCAGCTCTCAGTTTAACGTGTCAACAAGACACTCTGTACCAGAATTCTTCCAAAATTCGATTTCTTAAAGAGGAACTGTACCGATTTTACACATCTAACTCTGTTAACGGGTCTTGGTAGTGCTACTGCATAATGTGAAAATAGTTGTATAAAGCCTTTTGTGACTCCAGAGGGAGCTGTGTTAAATCTGGTAAATTGCCTCAAGTGATGTCATCAGCCGCTACTAGCATAACCGAAACCGAATCTCTGACCCAACTGTCGACGGTCGGGTTGCATTGTGGATAATGTAGGTGACAAGAAAAAGAAGAAGAATGTGTGTGGAATAAAAAAGGCGATTTCCCCGTTTCTGCTGTATCGATTTTAATCCTTTCCCATTGTGAGTCCGACAATGTTACAGGAGTGCAGTGCTAAATAAATGGAGTGATGTGACAGATTATCCATCATAAAAGTCGGTCGGTAACACGCAGAATATACTTGTCTCATACATAAGTGTTACACACAGTGTTCCCTTCCTAATACGTTAAACAGTTGCCACCCCTCATTTTAAACATGATCTTTTGTGAGGAGCTAATCATAATATTGCCCACCACTGCGATGGCTTGCACACAGCATTACACCAATAGGTATTGCAATAATGCCCTCGCCAAGCTTTGTATATTATAATGACCACCCAGGTGTGTGTGCGTGCGTGCGTGCGTGCGTGCGTGCGTGCGTGCATGCGTGCATGTGTGTGTGTGTGTGTGTGTGTGTGTGAGAGAGATTAAAGGAACTCTGAGTCTGTGTGATATCAGCACGGAGAGTTTAAGTTCACAGTGAAAGAATGAGAGAAAAAAAGTAAAGAGAAGCGATGATAAAGGCGAGCTCAAGGCAGAATGGAGAGCAGAAGTAGAAGAGATAGATGAGGAGGGAGTGGGAGAGTGGTAAAAGAAATAACATAAAACGAAGCATCGTGGAGGAGGCGACGGGTTTGAGGGGAGCTGAAGACAGGAGGGAATTAGTAAGAAGATGAGTTCTTACATTGTCTGCTCTCCTTTTGTTGGTTAACTTTGTGTATGTTAGCTGTAATATTTGTACAAGTGGATGCTGCTGCTTGTCATATGTGTCCTTTAGTGTGCATGTGTATTACTTTTATGTTGATACCATTGATTGTACAGTCTGGTCACGTGCATGTGTTGCAATAAGTGTAGTATATCAGTGTATACATTGTGGGTTGCCTGTAAGGTCTTATCGCTCTCTTACCTGTAACTATCTGTCAGCATAAGATCTGTGTGACTGACTATCGCTATGACTCACTGACTGACTGACTAACTGTGTGTGGGTGCGTTCATATGTGCATGGAAGTTATCCAGTATGTGGTATGGAGACTGGCTCTCTCCTCCCAGACTCAATATTAAGTCCCAAGAATAATTCAACATGCGTCTACTCCAATGCTTAAACACTCACAACAGGGCTTGATTACCTCTCAGCAGGAGGGAGAGAGGCGAGACAGCAACAACACAGGGAAGGCAAAGGCGGGATAACAAAGCAGAGGACTGTGTGAAGGCAGAGCGCTGCCATTGAAAAGAGAAAGAAATGAAAATGAAACTCGACAGGAGAGAGGCAGGGAGGTTGAGAGAGAGGTCCAATCTCAAAGCCAACACTTTGATTTGTATGGGCTTGCCACCAGATGTGGGATTTAAAAAGCGTCAGACTCACGAGTTGCCAAATGGTCCAGAGGACCTGCTGTCAGCCCTCCATACAGAGTGTCCATCAATGATCCCGCAGCCACTTAGCCAGCAGCATCCCAGTGGCGTAACCTAGCAACACCTGGAGCGCATGGCACACTACCGCTACTGTTTAGCAAGAATTACAATTTTGGGGTGTTGACAGATGACAGCTGGAAAATTTCAAGCAGGCCCTGTCTAAATTCACATATTAACCAAAACTTAAAGGCACTTAAATCAGCAATCTGCAATTTTGGGGCATATGAGCCTCTGTAATTAGGAGGATTTGATTAGGTTAATGGTTTGATATCAGGCTGTCTGTGTGTGCATAAAATGATCGTCTTGCTAACTTGTGAGCCGGCTGTGTGCTGTAAGATGCATGTGCACATATGTGTAGGTGTGCGCTTGTGTGTGTTTTGTGGTTGCCAAACAGGGGAGCATGGGCTGAAAGTGTTGTCCAGGCGCCCCAGCGCCCCAGAGCTCACCTGTGTACCGATAAACACTGCTGCAACCCTGCTAACCTGTTCCCCAGTCGGCCCTAGCTCCCCCGTCGAACACACCGAGATACAACAGCGTGCCACACTGGGGAGGGAAGGTGCCAGTGGCGGGTCTAAAGAAAATGAGAGAGAGGGACAACATGAGGTCAGAACCATAATCATTTACATCCAGTAAAGGCAGCGCTCTGCTTTAGTAACGTCAGTGCAGACTTACAACCTTGATGACCTTTAATTCTTATTCTGGTGATGAACACAGGACTACAAATACAGTGCAACATCTGAAGTTTAAGACATAAAGTACTCCAGGCAGTCAACTGCACACTTTAATAATTTTCTATGAAGGTAATACAAATACCTTACAGTTTGAGCACTAAAATAGGTCCAACGGAGCAATATACATTCTCTTAGCTCTGTTTTGGTCTCTACCAAAATACTTAGAAAGATATCTTTGCTGCTAAATGCTTCACTATGTTCACCAGCTAACTATGTTTGTCTCCTGTTTGGTGCAGGTAGTCTACAGTGGGCTTTTAAAGAACTTTTCTTGACAAAAGAAGCTGCCTAGCTGAAAACAATCCTGATGTTGCTCCGTAGAGCTGAGGGAACTGCAGAATTGAGTGATAATTCTAAATTAAAGTAAGTGGTCCATTGTAAATATGAAAATATTGATTATAGCAGCTTTAAGATTAGTTGAAGTAATAAACAAAATACGAAAAAGATAACAACCGGCAGCACTCATCCTAAAACCCCAAAACCTCTGCAGTCACTGGATCTTAATGAAGTGGATTTTAATCTTATCCTGTAACTCAGTAAAGTGTGTAAAGCTTTGTAGCATAATTGCACACATTGCTTTAATGTTGTCCCTAATGCTTTCTGTTTGCAGTGTCTCGTATTTTGTAGGGAAATTGGTAGAGAGTTAAGGATACTGTTTGGGGAGAAAGCGGGAGTCGCACAGTTGGAGGTGGAAAAAGACGGAGGGAAAACAAGATGAAGATGGAGATGGAAAGGCCCATATAGAAAAAGTGCTGAAGGAAGTAGAGAGGTACAAAGCAAGAGAGATATCACTCTGTCAAAAACTGGCTGTTATGCTCCCCTCTCTTCCCTCTCCTGCCTCGCCTCTACCAGTTTCTGTTCCCTTGGTGGCCAATTACCGTTAATTAAAATCCTCACTGCAGCTCTCCCAGACTCCCCCTCTTCCTCTCCTCCAAGACCTCCATCTCTCTGCTTCGCCTGTCGCCCTGTCGCTCTCTCATTTCTGTTTCCCTTTCTTTGAAGATGTGGTGTTTCTGCCCGTCGCGATCAACAGCTTAAACACCTTGTTTCATCATGTTCTTCTCATCCTCACCTTTCTATCTCTTCACCTCCTCTCTTTTTTTCTCTTGCTCACTCCCCCTCCTCATCCTTTTTCTTTCTCCTTTGTATCCCGCTCTTATCCTCTACCCGCCTTTCCTTTCCTTCCCCATCTCCTCTCTCTCCCTGCCTCCCCCTCTCTTCGTATCATCATCAGCAGTAAGGGTTCTTTAGTAGTGCCAAGAGACTTGACAAGGCTCTGGGCTAAACACTGTAGCACTCAGACTGTGATACCTTGCTAGTTGGGGGAGATTTTTTTTCCTCCTCTTTTTTTGACAAGGTTGTCGACATCTTTGCTTCTTCCTGCCTCGGCGTCAGCAGTGTGAGCCTTCTAGGTGTTAAAAAGCTTAATCAAAGCTGCTGCTGATGAGGAGGAGCGTGATGATGATGATCACAGCAGCCCTGGTGTTAATTCATTCAGTTAATTCATTCGCCTTAAAGGAGAAAAAGGGATAAAAAAAAAGCTCCGGTGTTGCTTGGCTTAGGGAAAAGAGAGTTGTGCTGCTGCTCTTTGATGAAGAGAATTATGTCCGCTCCTTTCAGCATCGGCATCTCATTCCCCCCTTCTCGGTCCACTCTTGTCCTCCTGTTTAGAATAACTGCCCCTCTGTCTTTTTCAGAGAAAGGTGAAAAGAGATAGGGAGAGCCTTTACAAGACCTGAGCCCTCCTTTTGTGCCAAAGGCCCGGGCCTGGATTTAAGAGCTGTGGCCGCTTGGCTGAGCACAAACTGAGGCCAAGCACACAAAGGACCAGCTCGCCTTTTTTCTGCCTCCTGCTTTAACGGCAGATAAAGAAAGGCGAGGGACAGATGGAGGTATAAGAAGAGAGAGAGAGTAAGGGGAAGGGAAAGGATGGATGGACGGATGGATGGATGGCCGTTGAGTATGAAAAGCAGGAGCAGCGACTCGTGGCCTCCCAGGTAAGAATGGTGAGAGGCCATAAAGGGGTGGGTGGGGGCGGGACAGAGCCAAAAAGAGGGGTAATGACAACTGGCAGGAAAAAAGCTGGAACAGCAGATAGAAAGAAAAGCCGGGGCGGGTGTCACCGGATGGCACTCAGTCAAGTTCTCTAAAGGCTCACGCCAGTGTGACGCCCACTTATGAAAGAGAACACACACACACACACACACACACACACACACACACACACACACACACACACACACACACACAGGGTAAGTGTGCATAGCAAATCAGATGTGTGATGAATATAGTTTGAACGGCACTCAAGTACAAATTTACTTTGCTTCTCTCCAACCTATGTTACTTACTGTTTCCCTTCCTTGTCTTACCTGTCTGTTGTTTCTTACCTTCACTTTGTTTCCTTTAGTTATGTCACTCAGCCTGTTTATTATTGTTTTTCTGTGAAGAAGATCGTTCAGTCATGGGGCCTTAATAAAACAAGTGTAGCAGAATGTTTTCAAAAAGTGTCTTAATGGCATCTGTTAGCAACAAGCTCTTGTGTTATAATTAGGTCAGACTGTGTTTTTACACGTTAATACTTCTTAGTATCTTATTCTAATCTATCTGATAAAAATGACAGTATTCTCAGGTGGAAAACAGGATTAAACCACAGAGGACATTAGCACTTTGAGGGGCTGTCAGATAGGACAACTGACATACGAGAGAAAAAGACTGTGGGAAGAGTTTTGATGAGACTTTGATGGAACTAGTCAGAGTAACTTTTCAAAGAAAGAAAGAAGCTCATGCACAGTCTTTAATTTACTTCAAATAATTTTTTTCACACATACGTTTACTACATTTTTACGCAAATATTTTAATCAGGTTGGCTTCAGAGAAATAGGACAGGTGGATCCACGTGGACCAGTTTAATTACACCAAATATCTCCTTTATTAGAATCATCACAAATCAACACTCATATACAAGCCTGTGTTAGTAATTTACTTAGGTATTACCATTACTTTGTATTTTGAGTTCTAACACACTATTCAAATATTTTACTTTTTACATTTGTTTAACAGCTTTGGTTACTAACTACTTTACAGATTGAGATTATTTAAAAAAATAAATAGAAGATAAGTTTATTGATATGTTTGTGAGCCCCGCCTCAACCAGCTGCAACATTAGAATGCTTTTAATTAATGAATTAATTAATTAAATAATGCATGAGTGATAGTAATCCAGAGATATAATATATAACAAATATAACAAATATCTGCCTCCATAGTTACTAAACTTTTAAGACTTTAAGTACATTTTAAAAACCAGAGACAAAAAAAAAAATTGTATCTGAGACATTCTTGAAGGAGACAAAGGTAAAGAGACACTGGAAGCATACAGTATAACCATCATACACATAATAGGATACATAAACAGTGCAATGTAAATAGTGTAACTCGCTGAGCTGTACAAAGTGATTCCTTCATTGGATGAAAAGTCAGAAATCAATATAACATACAAAGCTGCTTGGAGATTTAAAAAAACAGTTGTTTAAAACAAGTGTGTAAGCAGGAGAAGAGGAGGGAAGGACAGGAGGAAGAATTGGACACCCAGTAAAAAAACTGCACAGTTAGATTAAAGGAGGCAAGGCTACAATCAAATCATTGCACAGAATATCTTATTGCGATCTGATGAAAGATTGTTGTTCAGACCATTCGGAAATACGGTCTGCAGGGTAAAAATCAAAAGGCCTCACATCTGTTTAACAATAGGTCATGATTCCCTCCTCTGTGTGGAAGATCCACCTTTTCAAAGACACAATACGTCACTAAAATGCACGACCACAGAGTAATGACAGACATTAATTCATATTAATTCACACACTAATGTTCATCTGCAGGCAGTTTTAAATGTCTTCTTTACATATCATAAACCGACTTGCTACACACTCAACACATGCACACATTCATGTAATGACAATTTGTAAATATTTAACCTCTAGCAGGATGATAAAATGTGGCCATTACATGCTTATTTTTGTATGCAACTACCACAATGATAGATGCTGTTAGGTAGACAGCATAAAACTGCTTGTTGGAAAAAACAATTGTGCCCGTTATGTGCAAAATCAGCATGAAGGATCTGGTCTGGTAGATTTCTCCATCATTAATCAACAAACAGCCAAAAACCTGAAAAACACCAGGAAAAGGCCACAGTACTGATGTGTTGATGTGAGGGCAATTTGATTGGTCTATTTATGTGGGTCCACCACCATACGGGATACTTTGCTGATTTAAATTAAGATCTGTGTCATGGCAGTGTGTGCAGATGAAAGATAACGCAGAGCAAGTTTAAAATCGGCAATGTATCCCTTTTAATAATAGATACAACTTGGTTATGATGGTATTTTGCCCTTTACTTTTTTGTTTTTTATTGTCCTTATGATGTATGTTATTCTCTCCAGAAATTGGTGAAATGCTGGATTGAAAATCTTTCACTCATGTGGCTAATGTAGCCTCAAGCAGAGATGAGAAGTGGACTCTTAAAGTAACTTGAGGCAATTTATCTTCTATTTTGTGCAGCTTCCTCTGGAACCAGAAAAGGCTTTATACAACGTTTTTTAACGTATGCAGTAGCACTCCACAATACCTGTAAACAGACTTTAAAGTTTAAAATTGGTGGAGTTCTTTTTTAACTCTTTGCACAAAGCCAGGTCCATACAGAAATTGTTGTTAATTATTAATCAATCCCATGTGGGTATAATGTTTGAGTGTCCACATACTTTTGGCCTTGTAGTGTCTACTACACTGCTGTGCATTTAAAATTCACTTAAAAGAGGATTCAAAATCTCTTAATCCGTTATCAAAACCAAACAAAAGCCTCACCGAATTACAATTGCAGTTGTGTACGTTTTCAGCATTTTAAATACACACACATACTTTTACTGCCACACACACACACACACACACACACACACACACACACACACAGGTTTGTGGCACTATCTTTGTGGGGTCCTGTCATTGACATAATGCATTCCCTAGCCCCTAACCCTAACCTTAACCATCACAACTAAATGCCTAACCTTAACCCTTACCCTCACCCTAACCATAACCTAATTCTAACCCTAATCCTACAACCAAGTCTCCCAAAACAGCCCTTTAAACTTGTGGGGTCCAGCATTTCGGTCCCACAAAGCTGTCGGGACCCCACAAGTATACTGGACTCCCGGTTTTTGGACCCCACGAATATATTTAAACAAGCACACACACCACACACACACACACACACCCACACACACACACTTTCAGAAGACCCACATCCACTTTTTCCCTTTAACACTGGTCTTCACACACACTCCATAACACACTGTCCAACACACTCTCTCCTTCACACATTAATCCCTCACACATCTTAACATGCTCCGCTAGCTTTCCATCTCCCCATCGAGCTCTCCCCCCGTCTCCTAGGAGGAGGAGGAGGAGGAGGAAGGGGTGGTGTTGATGTATGGTGGAACTAAAGCAACCCTGCCGATCGATAATGTAAACAGGAGCGAAGAGAGGCGGTAAATAAGGCCGGCTCCTGACAGAACTGTCTACCTCAGGTGACGGAGAGAGAGGGAGAGAGAGGAGAAGTAGGGGAGAGGGGGTGGGAGGAATATCTAATAGAGGAGGGGAGGGAGGAAGGGAGAGACAAGGATGCAGGAAATAATGGAGGGATGAGAGAGACAAGTTAGGAGAGGGCGGGACAAATGGGGTTTGAAAAAGAGAAAGGAGAGGAGGAAAGGAAGGGATGATGGGAGGATGAGGTATGATGGATAAAATAGAAGAAGAAAGGAAAGGATAGGTGACGGAGGGATGGAGGAGGGTAATGAGGCGAGAGGAGAGGTGGGATGACTGGATGAGGTAATGGTGAAGGAGGGAGGCAGGGAGAAGAGTGACGACAAAGGACGTTGAGAGTGAAACAGATTGAGTGAAAGGAAGGATGGATGGAGTGGAAAAGAGGGAAGAGATGGAGGTGAGAAAAGATGGAGAGGGCAGGAAACAGCACTGGTAAACAAAAAAAGAGGGCAGAAAAACATATAATTGGGTTAGCAACGAGGAACAATTACCAATCATAGATTAGAAAGTGTGTGTGTGTGTGTGTGTGTGTGTGTGTGTGTGAATTCGAAACAGTGTAGCAGTGACATTTAACAGATGAAATGCAGATGAATGACCACCAAGTGACCCACTGTTGAACCGCACCAGCACCAAAACACACACAGTACTACACACACACACACACACACACACACACACACACACACACACACACACACACACATACATAAACGAGTTTTGAACCTGGCCACTGCGGAGTGGTGCGTTGCTGCATGGCTGAACTACTCCTCGAGAGCATGTGCTCACTCTGGGTTACTTGACTGCTGGAGTAGTTCAGACTCAGAGTGGAGAGTAAACACGCATGTGACAACGCAAACAATCACACAGACAAACACTGTTATATTATGATTACACTGTACTCCTTTTGCGTTTGCACTGTCCCTTTTCTGTGTTCCTTCATGCGTGACTACATGTTTGACCACAGTAATTCAGCTTGTGTCTGTGAGTGTTTTATCTGCAAATTCCCATATTCTAATCTGTCTCTGCTGCTATTTGAAGACACATCTGCAGCTTTCTCATACACTATAAATACAATTGGTGCTGCTCACCCAAGTGGTGAATCACAATAGTGATTCATCCTATAGCCAGTTCTTTGAAGCTACTAAATGTGCAGTTTTAAACCAGTGTTATTTTGTCCTGATGTGACAGTATTATGTAAGGTTTTCTAATGATGTCTCAGCAACTTCCGTATTGTACAAAATACAACATTAAGCTGTTTTTAAGGTATTTCAACGGCCTGATGTGTTGGTGTATGTGATTCGTGTCTGTGTGTCGGGCAGGAGGGACGGAGTCATTAGGGTCATCAAGTGTGATCCTACCATTACAGAATACAGATGTTTGTCTGAATTAGCCCCATGTCAGCTCTAAGAGGATCATTACTGCTGAGAAGCTGTAGTCATGATCCGTCACTCACACACAAAACATTTTTTTTATTTTTCATTATTATATCTTAAACAATATAGACAATTCATTAAGAAAATCCAGGGAAACATCTCACATCATATCATGAATATCCACCTCCACTTTCATGCAATACGAAGGAAGTGATATTGCATAAACCTTTGATAATATATGCTATAGGAGAATATTAGTGTCTCAATAGCCATGTTAATGTATAAACAGACTTTGATTGCAGCACTTACTATTCTTTCTGTGTGGGTTTGTGCACTCAGACTAAGTGATTTCTCAGGGACCACACTCTTTTTAATCAGAGCAGTTTGAAGGACTGTCATGTCACACAGACAAGTTTCTTTCAATTCACATCTGTGGACTGCACTGTAAGCAGCACCAGTCTTTTTTGCACACTTTCATCCGCACATTTCTGGTCTTGGGGGGACAACGAGGCATCACAGCATATAGTTTTTGATAAGTTGCCATTGGTGTAAAGCTCCTCGTCTCCTGTGTAATGATTGCAGAAGGAGTATTTTCTGCTGAAAGAAGAGCAGAAGAAATAAATGCAAATACTGTGTGACAAACCCACAGAGAATTATCAGCCGGCTCTTCCGTTCCCTTCAGCTATATGCAGTGTTTTGTACTGTCTTTCAGCTCATTGTTTTGGCTTTACGGCCTTTACTGATTATGTTCACTCTAGCTGCTCTCATCAGCGCCACCTTCAAACGCAGTTGTGTTCAGCTAAAAAAAAGCTCTAAATACCCACTGTTACTTGATGATGGATGTAGTGGAGCATTTAGCAACTAAAGAGCCAGATATTTTCCCTCAAGAGTTGATAAAGACCAAAAACAGAGCTAAAAGATATTGGACTCACATGGCTGTGTAAATAGTGTTTTCTAACATGTTTGACGTATCAGCTTTATAAGGTAATATTATGTAAGTTTTGTGTTTGTAACTTGTTGCACTTCACACAAATGGCCAAAATAAGTCAGTTATTGCAGCTTTAATAGTTGAAAAGGTCTGTTTGTTTTAATGTTAATGCTGAGAAAAATAGAGAATTTCTAAGGGCATATTTTTTTAGCATTTTCCCTCTTAATCCTAAACCCATCTCGCCAGTCGAGCACAGGCATATGCACGCACTTCATACAGTTACCTGTATAAGTGCTAGTCATTAATTTCAATCATCTTGATTGTGATCCCGATGGCGTTGTATAGCGGCAATTCTATGAGAATTACCATCCTGTTTTCTTTGCACATTTGTGGACCTGAGAGAGATGGAGAGAAAACATTGCTGATAGTTTTGTAATCTGTTATCCCGTATCCGTGACACATTTTATTGCGTTTATTGCTGGAGGCTCTTTTAGACTCTCACTCTTTGACAAGTCTTCCTTTTTTTTGGGTTGCTTTGCAGTGTAGGCAGTTGTTGCCAATGGTGGAACTTTTTCTGCATGATTTTCTGCCATTGAGTCAGGCTTTCAACCTTCTGAAGGGATGTGCACGCGCATTTGCATTTAAGAACAGCCAATAGGAACGTTCTCTCTCTGAGATGACATGTGATTGGCCAAAGTGTCCCCCACGGCTAGATTTTCTAAAGCCAGAAAACAGAGCCAAGAGGAGAAGCAGAAGTCTTGTTTTTTACAGACCACTTGAATTACAATATGCTTATTTTTGTTAAGGTTATTATGATGGAATTTTTTTCCCAAAACCACACACAAAAAACTGTCTACCCCTGCTTTAAGTCTGTTGAAAATCTGCAAATACATAAAAATAACTGTTCTTGTACTAACCCACCAAAATTATTGAAAATATTTACATAACAGTGTGTAAACGTGGAAAAAATGGGCACTGTAAATCAGGGACCGTATCTTCAAACTCACAAGTAGTTTCCTGCATGTTACCCTTTTTAATCAGTATTACAAACAGAAATGGCTAAAAGCTAATTCGGCAGACTTTTAATCATGCCAAATTGCCAAAATGTAAACAAACATAACTCACTGAATCCATGTACTTCCTGTTTACATCCCCAAAGCATTATGGGAACTATACTTCCAAACTGGACTTTTTTTCTTATTTATATTATAATAATTATAAATGGTTCATACCTCTGTGAAGCTGTTACATCTGTTCATATCTGTTATATCAGTTTAATGTTATATTATCCAAAAGACATTATAGTTCTTCTCAATTTAAATTAGAATTGAATACAGTACTACAGTGAAAAAATGCTACATGCGTATGTGACACTGTTAGTGAGGTTACGCGTTTATTGATGGACAAAAAAAACTCTCCTAATTGGAGGCGACTGGGCAGGTTTGAGGCTCTCATGGGCTGTTTGGTGTCAGTCAAATCTAGCAACACTGCAGTTCAGTCCAGTAGTGTCACAAAACTGGCCATTGATTCCAGGCTGAAGCATCAAGATTGATCTGTAAAAAGGAGAAAACTAAGATTATTTCGCTCCATTGGTTCCTCGTAAGAAAAAAGTCTTGAAACTAAATTAAATGTATTGTTGAAATGGATTGTTTTCCGTGTGTGTGTAGAGGTCCGGCTAGGTCTTATCACAGCGTTGGAATTCACACTGAGAGCAACACGCTGAGCCTCATCAGAAGGTGTATCGTCGGCGCGTAAGGCTGGTTAAACCTCATCTACTCCCTGTTCTCACTCAGCTTCTGTTTGTGAGGTCCTCTGTTTCCTTCCCCTCTCCCTCTCTCTCTCTCGCTCTCTCTCTCTCTCTCTCTCTCTCTCTCTCTCTCTCTCTCTCTCTCTTTCTCTCTCTCTCTCCTCTGCCTTCAATTTTAATATACTTCAATTAATTTACCATTTATTTAATCATCAGTCCAATTGAAATATTTTTAAGACCTGGGAAGAAAAAACAAGTCATTAACTTGACAAATAAAGCACACACAGTATGTTCCAGCTGCTAAATGACAGAAAAACATGAAAAATAAAAGGTGAAAGACATTGTTACTGTAACCTTCCTTGCACACTTTTTAATTTGATTAAAGTGTGTAGTTCCATAAACAGTCTAAGTAAAATGAATCATTGTTTATGTGAGAATCATTTAAAATCAGCTGGTAGACAGACATGATACTGTACATCCTCTGGCAGCCATATTGGAGCTCTTGGCAACAGTCGCAGCTCATGATACTGTTTGGTCAGGTACCTTGCAGGTAGCAACACCCAACAAACCAGCAGATTTCAAACTATTGACTTCATAATTACTGACAAACGGCCACAACATTCTTTTACAGGTGTCTCAGCAATTTACTGAGAGCTGAGGGCATGTCATCTGTAACCTGGTTACAGTTCAAATGAAAATGACTAATGAAGTAAAAACGTAATTCAGTCTGTTATGGGGCAAAACATTGCTGAGTGAATTGTAAAAAACATGCCTTACCTTCCCCCTAACATGCTCACAATAACAGCCTGGCTTGAGGGTTCCTGTTTGTTCCCATGTGTGCGTTCTGTTTTCCTGGCCTGAGGGGAACAGGTTTGACTCACTTGTGGCGTGGAAGATCCCATGATATTTAAAGCAACACCAAAGATTATTTTGTACCTTTAAATAATGTTTCCAAAATCGTTTCAGTGGTTCATCAACTCGTAACAGGTTGAACAGCACTTTCCGCTTTCACTTTGCAGCCCTCTATCGGCTATAACCGCACTATGCAAGTTTGCCAGATCGGGTAGCGGATCTCGAATAAGACATACGACAGCGGTAATGGACAATTCCGCTTCCAACCTGTAGGGGGACCGAAGAGGAAAAGTGCTTTGGTGTTGCTTTAACACATAGGAGAGTAATCTTACATTTCATAACATGACAGAGGCATTGTTTTAGTCTCAAGCTTTTGACTGTACTTAAAAATCGGCAATCAGGAGCAGTTTGGTGTCAGGAAACAACAGCTAAATACCAGGTGTTACAGCTGATTGCATCAGTTAGACTGACTGTGTCACAGGCCTACACAGAGGTAAGATAATACATGTCAATACATCATTTCACAACTCCTCATTGTACAATGTATGAAACTCTTGATTTGTCCTCTCCAAACATAAGAAGACCACGACATTGGCTGCAGTTTATTTTTTAAATGTGTACATTGTAATGAACCTCTATTTAAAACAGCGTATGGTACCTTTCTCCTCTAATTGTCAGTTGAGACACTATACAGTTTTTTTCTGTTCTTAATCAATAGCTAAGCTTTTATGTTTAAAGCTCCCTCTGGTTGGAATAATATACCTGTAAGTATTCCCTCCATATAATCTTTTCACTCGTTCAAAAATACCCTGTCTTCGTATTATAGGATCATCAGTTGTACTGATAATGACACCGCTATAATTATTTTTTATCACGTTTAATACTTAATGCTATCACTGACATTAATACGTTTCTATAATCTACGAATGAATGATGCGTTGGTGCTCTGCTTGGAGTATGATCCCCCGATTTTTTTTTATGTCTTATTGTGTGATATTTATAGTTCTTTGTCACATTTGGTTTAGTTAATTATCTTGTTGTTAACTTTTTTTTGTTAAATGATTTGTCTAATTGTGCTTGTATTGTTGTCGTCGAGGGCCCCCTTGACAACGAGATGGTACATCTCAAAGGGTCATTCTTAATAAAGAATTTTTAATATACAGTATACAGGACAACTCAGGACAGTTGTGTGACGGCAGAATTGGTGACATTAGAGTAAAAAAATAGTGTGCATTAACAATTTAACACCATATACACTAAAATTGGGTTTAATTACATTGAATGGTGGACTTTGGCTGACGTTTTCAGGTACTTCTGTATTAAAAAGCGCTGAGTTGGATATATTTCAGATGATCAAACTTTCCCAGTCCTAATTACAACATGGACGTTGATGCGAAGGCCATTTACAAGTCTTAAATTAAAAATTACGATAACTCTGACATGACATAAACACGTCATTATTTTCTAACAAACCAAAAGTCACCTGTTCCAGCCAATACACCAGTTTCACAATTAAATGAACTGATATATTTGTAATTCACATCAACAAAGTTGAGCAGTTTTAGCGTTAGTTAATGAGATAGACATTTGAAAAACAGTTCAGGACTAAATATGTACATGGACTTTTTATGTAAACACTAAAGGGCTAAATGTTTGATTCATAATTCTTATTCATTTTGATAAAAGTTAGACTATAACATGGCTGTCATAATAAACACTGAATAAATGGGGAATTTTACTGGGGAGATTAAACTCAGGAGATATTTAACTGCTATTTTTCTGTGGAAGAAGTGTTTCATCTTCTCATCTCTCGCTGTCTCTAGATGTGATCCACACTGTGGGGCCGATTGCACAAGGAGGAGTGGGAGAGGAGGAGAAGAATGCCTTGAGGTCGTGCTACAAGAACAGCCTGCAAATAGCCACCGAAAACGCTGCACGCTCTGTGGTGAGTACGGGGGGGAGGGGGGATGATGGTAGCTGAGATTGCTAGGAAGTTAACGGGAAGGGAGAGAGGAAGGATGAAGAGATACTGAGTTGTATGTTGTTGTGGTGGAGAGAAGTGTGCAGAAACCTGAGAGATTAGATTAAAACAGAGGTTGGGGCACCTAGATAGCTCAGTTGGTACAGCGCGCGCCCATATATAGAGGTTTACACCTTGACGCAGCGGGCCTGGGTTTGACTCCGACCTGCAGCCCTTTGCTGCATGTCATTCCCCCCTCTCCCTCCCTTCTCATGTCTTTAGCTGTCCTGTCAAATAAAGGCCTAAAATGAGAGGTTGAAGGAAGAGAACCACCGAAAAGACAAAAAAGTGAAGAAAGCATAAAAGACAGAAAGGACATATAAGAGGAAAGAAGGAAAAGAAAGAAGGACTGTGTAAAACATATTGTACCTGAGCTAAAGACAGAAGAAGCTTCATCACACGAAGATTTTTCAAAGCAAACTAGATGAAGAGAGGGAAACAGGAGCAGCAGGTAGGATTGTTGAGTTGTAAAAAGGTTTTATGAAGCACACCAGGCGGGAGGTTTCACAACAGAACGAGGTGTTAAAGTCAAAGAAAAACACCAAAGTGAAAATGAAAATAAAGTCAGAGGTACGGTAAAAGAAAAATAAATGCTGTGCATTTGTAGAATTGTAGAATTTAAAATATACTTATTTTATCATTTTATGTATTTTTAACAATCACAGCATTTATTAAATGTTTTTTTCATTTATTTTCTATTACATGCTCAAAATGAGCTTTTGTGTCATTGTGTATATTATCACAAAGTCTTGATTTGATTGATACTGTGATAAATTTGTATACGTAACCCAAATTCACAAATTTGTCTCACAGGGCTTTATTGACTGATAAAATCTCCTCCTTCCGCTCAGTACAACTTTACTTCGACTGGTTGCTTTTATGAACTCAGAACCAGCATTGTGCCAGAACCTGCCTGATACTGATCTCAGTAAATTGATAATGGCAACAAAAAAAAAAAATCAAAACTTTAAAAAAAATGTAAGCAGTAGGGATTCAATGTATTTACATTCAGTAATTATCTCACCATTTAGCCATTTGCATTGTTATTGGCATAGTCTGCCTTTCTTGAGCTGGTTTAAAATGACATACTTACTCACAAGGGATTTACAGAGATCGATGTACGTACTTAAATGTTACTGTTTGTAATTTTATCTGATTGTTAGAAGGCTCCATGTTCACATTTTGCTCTCCTGCAGCCATATCAGAGGTGTGTTATAAGTTACTGCTGATGCAAACAGAACATTTAGTGCTTCAGCTTCATTCTAGAGGATAGGTTCACATGAATTCAAATCTGTCTTAAAACAATACTGCCATTAGGCTCATACGTATGTACATTTAAAAAGTTATAGGTCTTTGTAGTTGTTTCTGCTGTCTACATTGGTCACAAAGCTGCATCTACCTGAGTTAAAATCAAATGGATCTTCCAGAGTTAGACTTTTAGTACCAAATTACCTCTTTGTGTCTCTAGACTGTGTTCCCTTGCTGAGATGCATTCAGCTAGGTACTAAAAAGACTGTAACATTGGAAATGAAAATTGCTTTAAGAAAAGATCTCTTTGTGGCCAGCACGCAGACGAGGAACAATTTAAAGCGTCCAACAGTGCCTTCAGTGTACATAAAGAAATGTGAAGACTATTTTTAAAATCATTTTTTTATTATACTGTATGGCATGACAGGGTGACAGAAATGAGGCAGATGCAACGAAAGGTCCCCAACAGGGTAAAAAACAAACAGAAAAAAAAAACAAAACAGGAGAACCGGAGACTTTGTGGGTCAAAGTCTGCTACTTAAGAGAATCGTTACTTGGGAAGAAAAGAAATCCTTTAAAAGCACTCAACTGTCAACACATGGGTGGCTTTTATTGTGGAAGAGCTGCAGGTAAGAGGCTCTTACAGACATTTTTTTTAACCAGCATCTCTCCAATACATTGTCAGTCGGTCGCTCACAGAATGATGAAAAAAGGCCATTTATTAACTGTTCTTATGTGACACAATTATTATTTTCAGCTCTCGATTAGTTTGGCAGTTTTATCTTACAGGTGTCATTTTGAACTCTGTGCTGTTAAACACATGTTGTTACCAAAATAAACCACCGGTGTTACCAAATCAACCAGGACTGAGATGATAACTTTATAAATATAGTAACTATGATGGTTTATAATACTTATAATAATGCTGGGTTAATTACTGAATGAGGAAGAAAGCCCTATCACACCAGGCCTCCATAACAAAGGGTGATGGACTGGGCTTTAAATAGAAGTGAAACTCAGACAGAGAAGAAAAGCTGCTGTAAAAAGCAATCGGGAGAAAGATTTCATCGAGATCCAGCAGAGAGAGATTTGCGTCTTTTTCTGTAGTGTGTGTGTGTGTGTCTGTTGGCTGTTATGTGATCAGCAACAGACTGTAACCACTTTGTCATCTTTACTCTGCAGGCTTTCCCCTGCATCTCCACTGGAATCTACGGTCAGTGTCTGAGTTGATGTGTGTGTCACCTTCTCAAACCAGAACAAATGCATGACATTTTCGTGTGTGTGTGTGTGTGTGTGTGTGTGTCTCATCATTTCCATAGTTTAACTTCAAGTGTTTATGTGTTGCTTGGGGTTTTATACTCAAACTGATGATTGTTTCTTTGAGTGTGAAATTTTTTTTTTTAACAATGCAGGCCTATCGTTGTGCACATGTTTATACACTGTAGAGGTGTGAAACTTCACTGATCTTTCGATTCGATTACGATTGTCATGTCTTCGATTCGATATCTCGATGCATCACGATGCGTCAGATAAATGTTTCTATTAAAGCCATATAGGATATTTAATTCATAGCTTTTCAAGCTTCAAAAACAAAACATTCTGCAGTACTCTAATACTAAATAAATTGGATACATAAAACTACAGCACTGAGCACATGGCACTTCCTGAATGTGCAAAACATAACAGAATATGTAAACAGAAATGTTGTTAGGCCTACATTAAATTGGAAATAGAAATGATCGATTATGGCCAGGTCGATTATCGATGCAGCATCGTCCATGTCCACGATTCGATGCATCGATTATTTGATTAATTTCAACACCTCTAATACACTGTACACATTGGCTGTGTTTGCCATCACATGCTTGTTTCCAGTATCAGTTTTTCTGTTTAACCAGAGTCCTGCTGAGCCACCTGGTGCTACTTGTCACATTATCTCTTGCAGTCCAGAGGTGGTTCTCAGATTAGGGCCTTGGATTAAGACCAGCAGATTAAAATAGATTAGGCCGGAGATTGTGTCAGATTGACTGTAATCCCCCTTCACACTGGCAGGAGAGGGATAGTGCCTGAATACTCCCCGGAGTGGCTTTGAGTGTGAGGGCCAGTTGTCGACACTTCACCCTTGTTGCTAGAGAGAGGAAAAGGCCATAGTTCTGATTGACTCAGTGTGTTATCCGTGTCTTCCTCATCTGTTTGTCGATGTTTTAGGTTGATTAAAGTTAATCTGGATGGCATTACGTTTCACTCAAAATACATTTGCTGTTTGAATTAGAAGAATATGAATGTCTAGCCTAGTCTGCAAGTGAAGGCATCTTTGTAGGTGGACCACGTTTATTCATTTTTAAGACTATTGCCTTTAATATTCGTAATGGAAAGGCAAACAGATTTTTTTTGGGGCTGGTTTGAGAGATAACATCTCTTGCAGTGTGTTTTTTATGCTGAAATAATGCATTTTTAGTGCTAATTTGCGTAATGTATAAAATAATTAATGTATAATCGCACAGTATTTGTTTGTGGCTAAGCAGTTTGGCCATTTGATGAATTTGTACTGCTTTTGTGTTGCGTTTCCAGTAGTGGGGATAATTTTCCAGCACTGAAAGGTCTCAGTTGCTGAATGAATATTGAAGAAGCACTGTAGTCTTTCTTCATCTGTCTCCTCGGAACCAACAAGTGTGTTATGTCTGCACCTCATCGGAATAGTCGAGTCGGGGTGAGAGGAAGTGAAAAAACACAGAATATAAAGAGTGTTAGGATAGTGGAAAAGAACAGCGCAGACAACGACCTAACACAAACACACAGATCCGTCAATGCACTTGTTCTTGCAAATTCAGTGTGTATATTTTTGTTTATGTAGGATATCCACCTGAGCAGGCTGTGCACGAGGCGTTGGCGACTGTGAGGGAGTATCTGGATGAGCATCATGACAAGGTGCGTATGTGTTTGTGTCTGCATGATTGGCAATTTTTCCCTACCATTTCCTCAAGGTATTATTCCTTTCGCAGCTGTTGTGTTTGTTTTCTGGTGGGAGCGAGGAGAAGAATGAATTGAGAAAAAACACACACACGCACACTCACAGTGACACTCGCACACAAACATACATCTAAACACACACTCCCAAGCTCTGGCTCTCATGCTCATGGCCAAGTCTGCGTTTTAATTGGCTCCTTGCGGGACTAAACCCGACGAACACAAACACGCACGCACACACACACACACACACACACACACACACACACACACACACACACACTTTCTCTCCGGAGAAACAGCGAGCGAAGAAAAGACAAAATGATGGAATAGATGACTGGAGGGGAGGGATGGAGGGGGAGAGGGGGGGCTGATGGGAGATTGGAACAAAGAGGAAACTCTCCAATC
The DNA here is from genome assembly GCF_008315115.2 of Sander lucioperca. Classification (NCBI taxonomy): domain Eukaryota; kingdom Metazoa; phylum Chordata; class Actinopteri; order Perciformes; family Percidae; genus Sander; species Sander lucioperca. The sequence goes on from NC_050173.1 coordinate 30,726,814, forward strand.
AGTCGTTAACATGCTCTAAACTCTCCTCATTTACTCTTAAGGTCTCCTCCCCTTTTCAGTCGTTCTTTCTGTCTCTAACCACCGTGCTGTATCGCCTCCCAGAGAGGGTGTTGACGATGTTATTGTTAGCACTGGAGTCTCCAGAGTCTCTGTAGCAATACCAGTCGACTGATGCCGTCAGCCAAGCTCAACAAACCAACATTAAACATTACACGTCTCACCATGGAAGACAACAGTCTACAAGACTTAAACGGCTGAACACAAGACCAGAAAGCCAAATCAACAAGGCTCTTATTTAAATTCTGCACAGAAATATGTCCACTGGGAAAAACGTTTTAGTGTGAACGAATCAGATCGTGAGACGGAGTTTATTTGCATACATATAAAGTAAAAATGCTCACCAGAGGAGGTTTATTCTGTAATTGAACCCGCTCCATTTTGCATTTTTTTACACTGGTTTGTGGGGCTTACTCTGGCTTGGAGAGTTGTAGTTGTAGAAAATGAAATTGAAAATTACACACACAGTAAGACAAAATGGACTCAAGACACGGGGCAATGCACCAACGCTCTGCATCAAGTGTAATAACAAATAACATGAATCATTTATTCGTAAATCAAGAAAGTAAAACCCAAGGCAGCTCATAAGTTTCATAGTTGTTATATTTCACAAATTAAATACTAACTGAAATTTGAAGGGGGTGTTCATAAGACTGACATGACACTTATTATTATGACATGACATCTGTCATGAACATGAAGGAGTCATTTTGAGTGTTCGTGACTGTTGTCATTCAGTGTCATTCGGGAAATTATGACACTTTTAATGCAAAGTTAGCATTGTCCGAGATGTCTTTGTCATGACAACTTGACTTTAGCGAAGACAACAATCTGTGTTATGACAACTTGACATTAACCTACACAACATAACCTGTCATAAATATGTCATGACAGGCCCAATTATCAAACTTTAATAAACTATTTAGCTTTATGTGTTGACATTACATTAAACTGTCATTAAGATGTTGTTTTTTACATTGGCTGTCATGAGAGCATTATAATTGTGTAATGAATATTTTTCCTTGACCTCAAGTAAAGTGAAACAATTTGAACCTGTCATGAAGTTTGATTTCATCATCAAATGCTTATATGACGTTGTCATGAATAATATCCATAACCTCAAGTAAAGTGGACCCATTTGGACTTGCCATTAAGATGTCTTAAAAGTTATAAGATCAGTTTGACAACAGTAAATGCAGTACCGAGGTGATTTATTGAGTTTTGGACTTGTTGCTAACTATAGTTAGCTGCCTTTAGCTCGGTCAAATGTCATAATAATGACAGTGTCATGTTAGTTTTATGTACACCCCTTCAAATAAAGTGTTACGCCATTTTGCATCTCTCCTCGCAAGCATTTGCTTTAATTTGAATGAGGGAGGCTGAAAAATGATGCAAGTGGAGGCATCGCAACGTGGAGGTTAGGGATTTCAAACCTTAGCCCAAGGGATGTAGTTACTTACCACACATTTCAGTATCTTCCCTTTTAGCCACCATTCAAATCCTGGCGAGAATAGGATGGTAATTGTGCGACAAGCATTGGGCTGCAGGCTAGCAGGCTGCTGAAATAGCTGCCTTTGAAAGCAATGACAGTTAAACTCCAAAACCAAGCAGAAAGTGAACAGCTGGGCTATAAATTGCTCTGCCTAACCCCAAAACGGAAAAATCCAAACCTTTGTAGAGACATTAGGGAGGTAATAATGTTTGTCGGAGGGTGAGAAATAAGAGGTCACAGTGGAGATTATATCCCTGGAATCATCTCTTTACTGCAGCTACAGTAACTTTAATCATCAGGCTACATAGAGTGCTGTTTACTGTACAGTGTGTCCAGCTATACAGAATATAATGTAAATATTAGACTGCAGTGATCCGAAGAACACAAGAGCACAGAGCATAAAGATTGTTTATTGATAGAAAGTAGTTGCACTCACTCGACCAGTGTCTCAATATTATTTGAAAGCTATTATCTTTATGGCTGTGTGTGTGTGTGTGTGTGTGTGTGTGTGTGTGTGTCTGTCTGTCTGTCTGTCTGTCTGTCTGTCTGTCTGTCTGTCTGTCTGTCTGTCTGTCTGTCTGTCTGTGTGTGTGTGTGTGTGTGTGTGTGTGTCTGTGTGTGTGCGTGTGTGTGTGTGTGTGTGTGTGTGTGTGTGCGTGCAGTGGTGATTTTGAATTGAGTTGAATAGTGTTTCACACAGTAATGAGAGAAACTGAGGGCCGAATGCCACAGTGTAACACTCAGGAACATGCGCAAAAACACAGTTACTTATCCTTCCCGTATACACACATCCAATCATACACACAAACACTTTTACAATAGAAGTACTTATAGACAAAGGAGCTTGTACTCTCTCTCTCTCTCTCTCTCTCTCTCTCTCTCTCTCTCTCTCTCTCTCTCTCTCTCTCTCTCTCTCTCTCTTTTTCACACCCCCACCCTGCCACACACACACATACACACACACAGTATATTTGCAGCACTCTGTCCCAGCTCACAGTGTCATAAGCGCTGTGTTGTGGCATGGCCATAATAGGAAGCTAATAGGAGAGTAATGGACTGATGCATTAGCTACATTCTCCTGATATCGCCTTCGCACAATGTCACATACTGTTACATTGTTTCCCCCTTGCTGTTGATGAATTCATGGTTATTGCATATGCTTGTAATAAAGGTCATTTTGTGTGTGTGTGTGTGTGTGTGTGTGTGTGTGTGTGTGTGTGTGTGTGTGTGTGTGTGTGTGTGTGTGTGTGTCAGCTGGACAGAGTCATCTTCTGTGTGTTCTTGCCAACGGATAAGGAGCTGTATCTGCAGACCCTCCCACTGTACTTCCCTGCCAGTGAGTTGTCTTTCACACACACACACACACACACACACACACACACACACACACACACACACACGAGCACATTCAGAGATGCACATATGACATACAGTCCATCTAATGTATATATTGTGTTTATTGGCATGGCCTTTTCCATAGCTGACAAACTGAGAAACTGCCTTGTTATTTCACTTGTGAATTTATTTATTGATTTATTTATTTATTTATTTAATCAATTACATCTATTTGAACACAATTGCCATTTGTTTTGAGTTAAAATACTGAGTTATGGTCCAGAATAATTTCAATAAGCAGCATAGCAGAATAAACAAGATGAAATGTACACTTTGCTTTTTTTTTTTTTTTTTTTTTTTTTTTTTTTAAGGTTTATTGCACAACTAAAGACATTTTTACTTTCCTTTTGCCAATGTATTTACTTTATTGGAATAACCATTCACGTCTTTTATGAGATGCAATTATAGCACTAAATACAATCCACATAACCAGCTTGAGGGAAAAATAAAGACTTAAAACCTATTAATTATGGGATTATTTAAGGCTTGGCACGATAAAAAAACTTAAAGGAGTTAAGTTTGTTAAACGTTTTAGCAAGTATGCTTATTAGCTTTCTTTCTGAGAGATAGTTAGAAGCTCACTAATCAACACATGGTATCTTATTAATTTAACTCACAAATAAGCAGAAATGACGACTTAGTCCTGGGAAACCAAGATGGATGCAATCAGATTTGTGATCTGGCTAACATATACAAACAGTATGTGGGTAAATGTAATTGAAAGTGTATTACATTACATCTGGATTTTATCAGCATATGAGACACTTTGAAGTGTAGGCCACTGTGGTGTGTGTGCAGTCATGGAGTTTCCGTCCACCTGTTTTTATGCACATTTTCAATTTGCGCATAAGAAAACCTGTGTGGAAACACTTAAAATTCTATAAAAGCTCAAAAAATTGCAAAAAGGTTTTGCCGCTTGGCTGAGGTGGAAAATTGGGTTTATCGATAAAAGCAAAATGTGAAAGAGTGCAATGGAAACAGACTGAATCACGACATCCATGAAGCATGTGACTTAATCTTCCACCGAACAGATGAAAATTGACAGCAGACAAAAAGATCAGATCTGTGTGGCGCTCTTTTAATTATGTCATCTCGTTTCACCTCTTCTTCTTCTGCAGTGGTATAAAGACAACTAGTCTCGCATTGCCAGACCTATCTCCACAGTGCTGTGGAGTAAGGTCTGGCCACACCACACATACTAGGATAGGAGAAAATATTTTTTGCATTTCTTCAAACCAATCACAATCATCTTGGGCGGCACTAAGCTCTGGATGCAGCAAAGGCTGCGCTGCAAAATGGTCTTGGGAATGAACTTGTTCTGGTGGAGCATTTTGCAAGAAGAAGCCACATACAAATACAAATACAATACAAATATTAAATGAAGATAACGGTTCACACAATACAGTAACGTGAGCTATTTAAATCAGCTGGATACATGGTTAAATGTTCTCTTACCAGTGGATGGCCGTTCGTACTTTGGCCGTAGCAATTCCCACCATTTGCCCCCAAATTGTCCCAGTTAGATAGTAAATGCCGTAAACATATTCTTTGTAAACCTTTACAATCATTCCCTGAAAGAACCAAACAGGCCTGCCTTATTGCAGTACCCACATTGTCTTAAAAACTTGCCATTTTCAGCATGTAGCTTGCTAGCTCAAAGTTTGTTGTTGTTTCCCGAAGTGAGGGGATTTTGACAACGGCAATACAGAGCAGAAGCGGAGAGACAGGCCACCACCTACTCGTATAATAGTAGTAATAGTGAATGCACACACAAACTAGCATTTTCTTCTGCCGATTTTCTGAAAATTTGGTTCAAATTTGCACTACATTTGGATGGACACCTGGTTACTGTTCCCAGCTGTTGTTCTGATCTCACTCTCAGAAAGTAAGCAAATTAGAATGTGTGTTCTTAGCCAATCATCTGTGTTTTGCCCTCATTTCTGTGTCCACCTCTTTAGCTGACCAATGACAGCAGCTTATTGTTCAGGTAACCTGCATGGTGTGTGTCAACATGTTATTTACTCTTTCAAAAGGAATCTGTTTGTAGATGGCTAGTCTAAACCCCTGTGTGGAAAAAGTAAGGGCTGCATTTAGAGAGGAAACCCTCACATTTCCTCCAACCAGCACTTCATATTTTGGGAATAAATTGCCAATTGTTGCACCTCAATTACATGAAAATGGCTTTTTGCATTGGGCACTGCTGGCCTCAAGCTCGCTCATTTACAAACTGTTGCCGAAGAAGAATATATTCAAATCTTTTTCCTCTGAAGGTGTAAAGGGTTTGGTTTAAACAAAAACATAACAATCATGTTTTAAGCCTCCAAGGTTCCTCCTTCAATCTGCAAGTCCTGTCTCACCTGCTTTTTAAAATGGACTAATCAAAAGTCCTGTGCCCTCATTGCAGATTGATCTGTATGGTTGAATAAAGTTTAGTAAATACGTACATTTTACGTTGGCTCGAGCTGTGACATGATGACTTCACTCATTTGTTTTGATTACACCCATGATTGATAGTTTTATAATGCCAAGCAGTCTGGGCTCCTAAACATGATCAGTCATTCACTCAATTATTCAAATTAAGCGTTGGTATTACAACTGCAGCCTTAACCTCTAATGTCTTGCTTTACCACTGCTATAAATCAAACTCACCTCTCGCCTCCCAAACATTTTGAGAGAGAGGTCTCAACTATCTCGTGCTTTCTACTTTTATAAAACGTTTTGCTTTTCTTGGCACACAGCTGCTGCCAAAGCCAAACTCAAGACCAACAAAAGAATCAGAAAGTTGCAAATTTTCACCTCTACAAGTTTTGTACAGCTGCTCGGTCCTGCATTTGGTAAAAATCTTACATTTACTTGAATTAATCAAATAGAGAAGAGTCCCTCTAAGTCTCATGCTCTTGATACACAGTAAGAAGTTGGCGATGTAAACTGTGGACCTGAATGAACAACCTGCCTCTGTCAGTGCTTTTAGACCTCACAAAGCAATTAGAATAATCAGGCTTAATTTATTTTAATATTTTCACTTTCCAGAGTACTGTGACAAAAAATAGTAGCTATACATGAACTGAAATAAGAAAAGGGAAACACAACAAACAGACAAACGTTCAACAGAATCTTGGCAGACATTGAAGCTATATGCAAGAGTGTTGTGTTTAATTTTAAATGAAAGGAGGATTCTTGGTCTCAGTGGCAGTAAAGTCAAAGCAACGGAGAAATGTGTCTGGGGTTTGAATGTATCACTCTGTATATCATTAATATGCAACAGTTCAAGGATATATATATATATATATATATATATATATATATATATATATATATATATATATATATATATATATATATATACATACATACAGTTGTGTTCAAAATAATAGCAGTCCGTCATCACTAACCTCATAAATCATTTTTTTTGGTAGAAGTGATATTTCTACATGGCAAATAATTTACTAGTAAGTGTTGTAGAGTCATAGAAAACCAACAGACCCAACAGTCATGACATGCATGCTGCTCATTCTGTGTAATTGAAAGGGGCATGTTCAAAATAATAGCAGTGTTGTGTTCACTTAGTGAGGTGATTGATTCTGTGAAGAAACAGGTGTCAGTTATGGCCCATATTTAAGAAGGAAGGAAGCAAATGTTGTCCATGCTGGTTATAGTGCATTTCACACTGGAATACTCAGCAAAATGGATCGTTCCAGACATTGCTCTGAGGAACAGCGGACTTTGATTAAAAAGTTGATTGGAGAGGGGAAAACATAAAGAAGTGCAGAAAATTATAGGCTGCTCAGCCAAAATGATTTCAAATGCCTTGAAATGGCATCCAAAGCCTGAACGACGTGGGAAAAAACGGTCAACTACCATTCGAATGGATCGAAGAATAGCCAAAATGGCAAACACTCAACCAATGATCAGCTCCAGGAAAAGCTATCAACTAGAAGCCCCCGCAAAGTCCCATTGCTGAAAAAAAGACATGTACTGAATAGGTTGAAATTTGCCAAAGGACACATTATCTGGCCAAAGGAGAAATGGCGCAACATTCTGTGGACTGATGAGAGCAAAATTGTTCTTTTTGTTTGTTTCTTTGGTTTGTCCGACGACCCCCATGCACTGAATTCAAGCCACAGTACACTGTGAAGACCGTAAAGCATGATGGTGCAGAAATCATGTTATGGGGATATTTCTCATACTGTGGTGTTGGGCCTGTTTATCGCATACCAGGGATCATGGATCAGTTTCAATACATCAAAATACTTGAAGAGGTCATTTTGCCTTATGCTGAAGAGGAAATGCCTTTGAAATGGGTCTTTCAACAAAACAATGACCCAAAACACACCAGTAAGCGAGCAAAGTCTTGATTCCAGATGAACAAAATTGATGTTATGGAGTGGCCAGCCCAATCCCCAGACCTCAATCCCATAGAAAACTTGTAGGGTGACATCAAAAATGCTGTTTCTGAGGCAAAACTCAGTAATATTGAGGAATCTTGGAATGTAATTCAATCGTCCTGGGCTGGATACCTGTTCACAGGTGCCAGAAGTTGGTCGACTCCATGCAACACAGATGTGAAGCAGTTCTCAGAAATAATGGTTATGCAACTAAATATTAGTGCAGTGATTCAAAGTAAAGCAAACCCTTGAGACGTTTTTCAGTTTATACAGTAAATGTTTGAATTTGTAAAGAAAAATGCAAATACTGCTATTTTTTTTGAACAGCCTAATATTCCTTTTTCTTCACTTTCTGTAAAGGTATAACACAAGCTTGATCAATTTTGGCCATGTTTTGATTTGGAATTGAATGTGCAGTGTTCCCAATGCATTGATATTATGGAATTAAAAGCTATTCTAAGGATTTTGAGCATTATTCACTTCTTTAAACACACTGCTATTATTCTGAACACAACTGTATATATATACAGTATGCATACCTTCACAAGTCAGTATGTTTTAGGACGTGTTTGCCAAAAAAGCAGCAGGCATAAAAAACGAGCCCCCTTAGATACACAAGACAAAATGAAAACATACCATAAACTGAGGATTTAAAGTGTTTCACGTGTGACCTGACAAGACAAGGAGTCAAAGAAGAGTAGAAGAAAAAAGGGGCGCAGCCTATTAAATATAAGAGCAGAATCCAATCAACTCTGCAGCCGTATCTCCCACATAAGCTTTAAAGTCAGACATAGGCTTAAGAGTCTTAATTTTTTAAATCTTTTTTGCAGACACATCTGATCAGAAGTTGCCGATACGGGGAAGGATTTCTCTCTCATTTCAATGTGGGCCTCAGGGAAGATCAAATAATAAAAATAATGGGATCTCAAACTGTGATGCCCTTATACTCTCTAATTTATATAAAAACCTAAATATGTAAGTGTTTACTAGTTTTTTTACTAGTACAAGGTTTTTGAAAATTTTGTGGATAAAAATGTATGTGAATATGAGCTTAAAGGATCAGGCTAGTGGGCGCCCGGATAGCTCAGTTGGTAGAGCGGGCGTCCATATGTAGAGGTTTATTCCTCGATGCAGCGGGCCCGGGTTCAACTCTGACCTGTGGTCCTTTGCTGCATGTCATTCCCTCTCTCTTTCCCCTTTCATGTCTTCAGCTGTCCTGTCAAAAATAAAGGCCGAAAAATGCCCATGAAAATAATCTTTAAAAAAAAAAAAAAGGTTAAATGGTTGGTTCAGAATTTTGGACATAGGACCTCATTTCAAAGTTAGCCAGTGTGTTATTTATCAGTGGAGACCGTTTTCAACACTTTTCATCCAGTCCTTCCAGTTGCAGAGTTCGCTGGTGCTAGGCTAGCGCAAGTCAACAGTAACTGCTAGCCTGCCATTAAAAACACAGTCTTACCCACTCCACAGTACAACTGAGGCAAATAAATTATAATGCCAGACTATCTATGTAAATGTCTGTTGATAGTATAATGTTAGAAATAAAACTACCTTTGCATCGCATTGCAATAGTTATACTTTGTTCCCTGTAGTTGGTAGCATAGGCTACAGCAGCGGCGGAGTGATATTACCTAGGCTACCGAGAAAGCGAGTTTATTTACCTGCCGCTGTCACTCATTGCTACAGAAGCAGAGTACATTGCACAAAGGAATCAACACAATGCATTGAACTGTAACATTATCTCCACTAACGTTGTAAGTCTCAATCTATTAGTAGCAGCTAGGCTAACGTTATGAAAGGGGCTAGCTTTATTAGCTAGAGTAGCCTACCAAAAGTTATTACACATTCACCACTTGAGTATAGTCTCTGCCGGTGTGCTTCTCTGTTTACTTTTCGGCGCAGTACTACTAACGTAAAGTAAAATTCCGCCACTGCTGAGAAACTAGTCCCTCAAAATGTAATGCAATCATTGAGATGCAAGGAAGATTTTATTTCTAACATTATTCTATCAACAGACATTTACATCGATAGTCTGGCGTTATAATTTATTTGCCTCGGGTGTACTGTGGAGTGGGTAAGACAGTTTTAATGGCAGGCTAGCAGTTACTGTTGACTTGCGCTAGCCTAGCACCAGCGAACTCTGCAACTGGAAGGACTGGATGAAAAGTGTTGAAAACGGTCTCCACTGATAAATAACACACTGGTTTTGAAATGAGGTCCTATGTCCAAAATTCTGAACCACCCCTTTAAGGCTAGTGACATTTTATATTTTCTTATTGACAATAAATCCTATGAAAATGCCAGAACCGACAATGAATTGATCCTTATTACAAATATTTCCTGTGTAGGCGAAAACTATTAAAAACACATCAATGTGCTACAATGTTGCACTGGATTACATGTTCATTAACATGAACTCGGGCAAGGTAGTTTATTTTGAGTCAATACATTACACACTGTCTTGCTGGCAGTAACACTCAGTAGAGCAGTGAATGGGGTTGCCAGATGTTTATGGACATAAAAGAACCCATAAAGAACATGAAACGCGTACATGTATCTTTCAGGACCTTCGCCTCGCTCAGAGGCCGTCTGCAGAGAGGACAACAGCAATCTTATGATTTATCTTATAACCCATTTCAAAAATAAACTTGTAACAGGACTAACATGATTATGAAATACAATGCATACCAATGTCGGCAATATGTTAATAAAAGAAGAACACAGAAAAGAACATGAAAGAAAACGCAATCACCAACCTGAATATTTTGGGGGATTGCTGTTTGCTAACATATTTGCTATAATGATTTTGATATCATATCACTGTTGTGTTTACAGCTTCTTCCCCCCAGCTGACCGAATGCTGCTTTAAAGGCTTATGTGTAATATTAGCTTTTATAAGAACTGAACCATGAATTCATCCAGCTTTAGAGTTAGATGGCCTGTTTCTACCCTGTACTTCTGTGATGAGGAGGAAACTCTTAGATTCTGCTCAACATGCCACAGTTTCAAACTGTGACACTGCATCAACTCTTTACTTGAAGCATGAAATCAGCACTTTCATATCTTCACACTGGGTCATTTGACTAAAGATGTTATTTTCAAAAAATGCAGGTGTGTGTCTCTTTAAAAAAAAAAGTCTGCACTAGCTGTTGGTGTCTTTCTCCTCTAATGGATGTACAGCAGATTTTCTAGCAGCAGTGAGCGAGCAGTAGCGGTGCTTGGCTGGTAGATGGACCGGAACTGTCTGTCTGTGTGATAGAGTTGCTGCAGGCAGGCCTCCAAGTCTCCACTATAAACCTTATGTGTCTCCAACACCTGGCACTACCCACACTGTCTGTCTGTTTGATGTGTATGTGCGTGTGTTTGCATGTTTTCAGTGTGTCTTAAGCCATGTTGGTCTGAGAGTGACTAATCCGCTCTAACCGATCCCTCTGAAGCAACCAGGCGTTCCAGAAGCCAAAATGCTATTAACCGCTGCATAACCGAGGTAAAGTGCTCTCTTCCTCTGTTTTACAAGTTGATTTTTTTGTCTCCCACAGAGGCCACAATCAAGAGTAAACTCTGAGAGTCGATTTGTCAGATTTGGTTGCTGTGGATACACACCGCTACGCTCAGCATCCAGATTCCTCGTCACAGATCAAAACCTTCTTCAGCAGGAAGATAATTCCTAAATAGGTGATTGCTTTTTTGAAGTGCACACTGGCTCTTCTGCAGATGTTATTTAGTTCCTTTTTTCCATGAATGGTTGAGAGAGGTGATGAAGGTGTGAAATTATACTGATAAGTCTCATGAAAAATCGACCTTAAGCTGCACTCTAACTTGACCTTTGTTTTCTGTGTTCAGTGGTGCATCAAGCTAAGAGTTATGTGTCCTGTGCTATTAGAATATTGGTATTCCAGTATGTGTGTGCGCATATGTGTGAGACAATGACAAAAGCTTATTAAAACAAATCACACAGGCTCCTGGTGTGTATGAATTGATTATTTCTTGATATGAATCAGTGAGCTGGGACGTCACGAGGGAACACTTTGAATAGTTCCTTATTTTTTTTTCTCGCTTCTAAATGTGAAGGAAACAGAAAGAGGGACCTTGCTTATCTGTTTGCAGTGGTGGAAAGTAAGAAGATTTATTCAAGTACTGTACTGAAGTTTACTTGAGTATTTCTATTTTATATCACTTCATACTTCACTACATTTCAGAGGGAAATAGTATACTTTTTACTGCATTATTTGAATTTGATCCCTATTGGTACTAGTTACTTTAAAGATTATACACACAAAAAATATCTGCGTCAAATATATGATGATTTGTTAGATTAAACTACACAGCAATATATAAAGTTAATGTATAAATTGGCAGTATATTAGCATCAGTCATATGGTTGAGTGTGTAGTGTTTTTCCAATACTAATATACATTAAAGATGCTAGTGGTGATGAATGGGCCCTCGCACCTTGCCACACGTTGGGGGTACTGACTGGATGCTGGTTGACGTGGCTGTAAATTTCTGTAATTGTCAGACACTACACACACAAGTTAAAGATTTTTTTTGGGGGGCATTTTAGGCTTTTATGGAGAATGACATGCAGCAAAGGGCCGCAGGTTGGGGTCGAAGCCACGGCCACTACGTCTAGGAGTAAACCTCTATATATGGGCACCCGCTCTACCAGGTGAGATAACCAGGCACCCAACTGTGCACACAAGTTAGACATTAGTTCCTTGGAGTCTGTAGTGCCGGAAATGACGTATTTCAAATTTCATCGCTCGAGTGATCGACTAGTCCTTTGCAGTTTAGCGGCACGTTAGTCAGAGGATTATAGCAACCACATTTTAAATTAATCCAATGAACCCCCATAGTAGGAGTTTTAGAACTCATTGGGGGACGCTATAGAGCCGACGTGCCACAACCAAGCCCGGTTACAATATCAATCAAAATAATTATTAGTTTGAAAATAATTACGTACATCCTAAAGTCTTCAAACGAGTTTGTAAAATGAAAATTAACACACAAAATCCAAGATGGCTGACTTCCTGTCGGGTGAAAAAAATTCAAAAATGTATCATAAATTCCTTAATATGCGGGCAACGCTCCTACCAATTCCCGTGAACATCAAAATAACTTTATCCCGAGCTAGTTTTGAGGTCCCCAGGACATCCTTCTTCTTGTATCTGCGCTTAAGATCAGCCCTAAAATGTTATGGAGTACCATGGGAAAACAGTCTTGAGGCGCACCCAGTCATTAAATGGTTCGTTGATTTTCCTGTGAGAGGATTAGCGTCCAAGATCTATGCTAAACTGTTGCAAGTATCTATAGGAGAACTCCCAATAGCAAGTAAATGGGAGCAAGAGCTGAGCCCTGAGGGGAATGCAATTAATTGGGAGAGTTTGGGACAACATTTCCCATTGCTCCAAGAACCCAAATCACCAGTATATCCACTTCAGCATATGTCATAGGACATATTGGACTCCTCAGAAGAGATACGTCTCTAAAGTCATTCCCACTCCCTATTGCACGTTCTGTCAACCTGAACAAACTGGAACTTTCCTGCACATGGTCTGGGAGTGTGAACAGGTGCATGAGTTCTGGAATAAAATAACATCAGTAATATCTGATGTGATTTCCTACTGACCCGATTGTTTTGTTACTTAACAACGACTCTAAATTACACCTGCTTGGGAGAAAATTTGGCTAGCCGGCTCAACCGCAACCAAGAAAATGATAGCTCAGCGCTGGCTCCCCCCCCCCCCACTCACTTTGTATGTAATGGTTGGTGTATTTTCTAGACATAGTTATGCTTGAGCTCTCTACAACAAGGATTAGCAAAGCCAAATCATCGACTATAGACTTGTGGAAAAACGCAGCAGCACAAGTATCAGTCCTAATGACCTCAGCATCACAAGAATTAGAGGAGAGTGACTAGGCAAGGTGTGATTTCTGTTTTTGTTTGTTTGTTTTTGTTTTCCTTGAGACCGCAGAGGGTGTGAGAGGGTTTTTGTTCTTGTTCAACTGTATTTGTATGTTCTGTATGTTCTAAATATAAAAAAAAACAACAACAACAAATTGATCTAAAAAAAAAACTTTATCCCAACCCTTGCGTTTTGGGGCGCTATGGAGCCCATTGGCCATTGAATATTGCAGTTTCAGGTAGTAACTCTCAGCACTACCAGCAACAGTTTTCACAATCTAACATTGTCTTCACATTTGATACATTGGTATTATAAAAAATTTAAATACATAATGCTGTGTTTTTGCTTCAATGAGCAGTGTGATTAAGGGTGATCTATTGGCAGGAATATAATATTGATGACTATGTTTCCATTAGTGTATAATCACGTGAAACTTTAGGGACCACAATGGAAATAAGTCTTTGGGCTAGTCATCCCTGACTAGTTATGTATTTTTAATGTATGACACATGTACTGTTTCATATTTTTATATTTAAGTGATCAAATAAAATCAATCAATCAAACTAAGAATTGTGTTTTTGTTAGCTGAGAATGAGCCCTTCATATCAGGAGTGGGTCCTCTTCCACGGAGTTTGCCATGTTGCACCACCATGTTTCTACAGTAGCCCAGAATGGACAAACCAAACACACTCTAGAGAGGGCCTTTCCCATTTTTAAGTTACCTGACGGCCACTGTAGGTTCTACTTTACGCTGGGAAAGGGAGGGGAGAGGGGAGGGGTATTCATTTGGTTGCAACCTCACCGCCAAATGGCACTAAATCCTTTACACTGGTCTTTTAAATACAACCTTGAATACTTGTAATTAAGTATGTTTATATTGTAGTGTAACTAATTGAGTAAAGGATCTAAATACCCTGCCAACAATATCATTTTACAATTTTTCACCTTAACAGCTTCCCTTTTTTTGGACGACCGCAGCACCTGTTAACTTTAACAACAATCATCAACCCTCCCTCCTTCCTTCTCTTTATTTCCTTTATGTCTCTATGCTGTCCAAATCCCATTCACCCTGTCTGCCTCTCAGGACTCACCATATGTGTAAATATGCATAAATATGCAAACGCCATCATGCTTCTCCCTACATTACATCTGTATGAGTTTTTAATTGTTTGTTGCAGGATGTAGCCATCACGTGTCGGCGGGACGCAGGCGGTGATTTGTGTGAAGCGAATTGAGTGTTTAGTGAGCCACCGTCCCGCCCCACGACTTTCATCTGCCATCAACCATCTTTATTGATTCCAAACAATCTGCCACGGTGGAGAAGACGCACAGGGAGGAGGGGTGTGTTGAGACAACGGAAGGAGGGGGGGTGTCAGGGGGAAAATAAACTACAAATAATATCAACAGGAAATTGGGAGAAAGCCCCATTTTTCTATAAAAGCTTCATCTGTCACAAAGGTGATTGTCTTTTCCTCTGAGCTCTTTGATTCCCTCTCTGCCTGGGCCTCCGTCTCCTCTTCCTCCTCCTCATGTCTTTCTCACTGTTTGGTGGAAAAAATAAACAGATGGAAGAGGGAGGGATAAAGAGACAGAGAGAGGAAGGATGTAGGAGTTCAAACTGAGAGAGGGGGAGGGAAAAAAGGTGGAGATGAGAGGATGCAGAGCCGGCGGGAGGATGTAGAGATGGAGGGAAAAAGAGAGATGGAGAGCCTGATGAACTCATCTAAAGGCGCTCTGGATTTTTTAATAAGCAGCAGACTGTGAAGCTACTCCACGACCAGTCACTCTGAGTAATGAAAGAGAGGGAGAGAAAGAGACAGAGGATGAGAGGATGAAAAGACAACGAGACTCATTATCCTCCGACCAATTTTCATCACCGTCAGTAATCTCTCTCTCTTTCTCTCCCTCTCTCTCTCTTTCTTTCACTGTGGGATTCGAATAGTCCACAGATCTGTTTGAGATGACAGATGAAGAACAATTATGCTAACTGTTTCGTTAACTTGAAGGCTGATTCCCTGCCATCATCCTGAACATACACTGATAATCCTGTTGGCCCTGTGTGTGTGTGTGTGTGTGTGTGTGTGTGTGTGTGTGTGTGTGTGTGTGTGTGTGTGTAGTCGTAATACCTTTAATAGTTAAAAACGGTGTTAAAGAAGGCTGTGCAAGTGTGTGTGTGTTGAAAAATGTCCACTGCTTGTTCGGTTGACAGTATCCAACGGCAGTGAACTCTCAGGTGTTTGATGAAGAATTATTTCAGGCTGATGACTGCTGTTGCTGACTGTGTTAGTTGCAGTCTAATACAGTACAGTAGGCTGCCTTGTCAACATTTTCTTGGCACTTAAAATATTTGTTTCCGTTCTACTTGAGTTTCTTCCAGCAGGGAGATGGAGAACACAAAACTTCAAATTGTTACTCTGTAATTTGGATTATTGCTTTTGCATTGTGTCTTTTTTTAAGTGGCTCTCATTTTAAACCTGTATTTGTCTGCCGTGGCACTATATGGTGGGGGCTTTTGCAATTTAGCTGAATAGTTTTAATTGCAGCTATTTGGCTCGATGTGGTTTTCATCATACTGTGTCTCAACTGTTCATTGGGTTGTTGTTGCAGGCTTATGAAGTTAATTGGCAGTGTGATAAGCTATTTCAGTTATATGCATGTGTGTGTGTGTGTGCGTGTGTGTGTGTGTGTGTGTGTGGTGTGTGTGTGTGTGTGTGTGTGTGTGTGTGTGTGTGTGTGTGTATATATAACAAAAATGTGGCCCTACCTGATAGCAGCCATTTCGATCATTTGGGGTGGAAACATTGTCACATTGTTAACACTTTCTGTTGGACTAAAACTATGGGCTGAGAAAAATGAGGGGAGAGCTACACACTCTGAAGCAGTCTTTTTACTTTAAAGATCAATATTTTGGCATATTTTGCCTTCTTAAAGGTGCAATATGTAATAAATTTACTGTATTTAATCAAAACATGACCACAATGTGTCATCAGATATTAAGGAAACATGCTAAGTTGAAAAACTATGTTTTCTAACAACAATGCTAAAGCCAGTATTTTCTCCTTTTGAAATTTCCGTTCCGTGACGGAATTTCTGTTTGTGTTTTGGCCTGTGTGTTGTTATCAACTGCCCAGTTTGACAGCTGGGCAGGGTTGCTACAGGTGACCTCCCTGTAAAAACGCAAACCCAGCGCGCTACAGCTGTAGTAAGGCAAGGCAAGGCAGCTTTATTTGTATAGCACATTTCAGCAACAGGGCAATTCAAAGTGCTTTACATAAAACATTAAAAAGCAGTTAAAAGCAATTAAAAAAAAAAAAAAAATTAATTAATTAATAAAAAAAAAAAAAACAGGCAGGACCATATTTCTTTACCATCTCATCCACCACGGGCCCCGCAGGAACATGTGACTTTGTACACTTGTTACCCATAACAAGAGTGGAAGTAGCCTACTTCTCTTTACCTACAATATAGCCGTCGCTATAAGGCTTAGTTTAATCAGGCAAACTTTGCAAAATCCTAAACAGTTCTAACTGTTTCATAAAATCATAAAAAATTATAAAATCTATGTCACACCCGCGTTGGAGAAATTCTCAGAAATAGTAGTAGTAGTAGTAATAGTACAGCCATGGAAGCAGCAAACAAACTAATGGGATCAACTGAGATAGATTCATTCTACCCACCCTAAAAATAAAAAGCTTGCCATCTTTCTAAACAGTTGCATAACCAGAGACAAGGTAAAACACGGCTAAATATTGGGGATGGTTGTATCTGGTTTTAATGAACCGTTTCTAAATACTTAACAAAAGTAGCAAATTTATATTATTGAAATGATGTGATTACAAGGCTGGCAGTGGGGATAACAATCTTGGAATAATGCATGAACACACCAATTCAAAATAAAGGGAGGTTTTCCCGTTCTTCCCGTTCGGCAGACATTGCGTGAATACAGCAATATTCCAAAGGGAAGTCATTCATATCCAAGAAAAGTTCTCCATTATCTAAATGTCCAGGAACGAACATTTCTGGACTGAAATGTCGACCTTCATACATATACTAAACATATAAACAAAAAATCAACCAGTTACATTAACATGGAAACAACAACAGCTGTCAACAGTCATCCTCCAGTCCTTCTAGTTAATTTGTGTGAATGCCTGTTGCAGGCATTTCTCTGCCTCCAAGCCTCTGAATCTGCAGTTGTGGGATACTATCTCCATGAAGGGCCTCACAATCCTGCAGGCTGCTAGCTGGCAGGCAGAAGGTTATGGCTTCTGCTGTTGAGATTCAGGTTGTCACACATTCAAGTTGAGCTAAGAGCTTTGAATGAACAGCTTTATAAAAGTAACAAGATGAGGTATTATTCCAGTTGGATTTCTGTTACGTAAAAGTGCACCAAACCACAAAATGAATGGTGGTTAAGGGCGCTGTTAATTACAATTACTTAATCACACTTAATTACAATCATAAAC
Organism: Sander lucioperca; assembly: GCF_008315115.2. Lineage (NCBI taxonomy): Eukaryota > Metazoa > Chordata > Actinopteri > Perciformes > Percidae > Sander > Sander lucioperca. Next base: position 30,744,515 of record NC_050173.1, read on the forward strand.
ACTGCCGCAAAGGTGGCTCATATTAGACAAAATGCCAATAAGCAGTGACAATCACCACAGTGCAATGGAAGTTTTTCAAGCAGCATGAGAAAATGAATAGTACTCCAGAGATTAACATTTATATGGGAAGAAAAACCATGACAGCATATGACAAACAGAATTTTTTCTGTAATCACTTTCAGCACTTCTTGTCCATGTTGGCTTAAAATGTGAGGTTCAAAGTTCCTTGTTAGTCTTAAAACTAGCAGTTGAGAAACCAATCTCACCAAAAGGTTTCTGTAAAAGTTCACAATCTGTAACTAAGTTTAAGTGTTAAGTTTAGTGCAAACAAATATGTATGATACAGATAGATTACACTGTTTAACCAATATGAATGTGAACCCCCTTAGTCACTGTTTCACAAATAATGTGGTTATATGAAGACAAAACAATAGAAAATGTGTCACTGTGCAAACACTTAAAGTACAGACTACACTGTATTGCAGAAACTAGCAGATGCTTGAATGCAGACAGAAATGTAACTTGCACAACCATAGAAACTTACAATACCAAAAAAAACCTACACATGCATTCATGGTGCTGATGTCAAACAAATTACAGGGTAGTTAAATTAGTCCAGATGTTGCTGGAGTCAGACCTCTTGGAACCAATTCAAGAAACCTTGCGGAGCTCTGGACCCTCAGGACCCTGGTTGTGGAAGAGCGTACAGTAGATGTGTGTGGTGTGTGTGTGTGTGTGTGTGTGTGTGTGTGTGCGTGCGCGCAATCAGTATGCATTATTGAAAGGTTTCAGGTCTACTAAGGTATTTCTCTTCTACGAAAAGTGTGAGTCGGCAGCAAAAAGTGGGAGGAAACAGCGGCCGGCACTCAGAAGAGGATTCAGCGGTTAGGTGAGGTGGGTGATGTGTATGGATGAGGCCATGATGGAGAGAGCGAGAGAAGAGGGAGGAGGGCGATGTTTACGGGTGGGGGTAGCGAGGCCAGTAAACTGCTTGTGAAATGAAAATGGCTCTTTAGCAAAATCCAGGACACTTGGGCGCTGCGCTGGATCAATGTCTCTGATTTACTGTCTGAAAGCCTGTCAGAGGGAAAGAGAGGCAGAGGGGGGAGGCCGGACAGAGAGAAGTTAGAGCTTAGAGGTAGAAGAGTCCTTTAATGGAAGGAGAAAGAGGAGAGACAGGGAGTGGTAAGGATGGAAAGGGAAATTGTCCATCAGAGTGACGAATCAGAGGGCTTGCTCCTCAAGTCCTCACGGCCAAGATACAAAATCAATCTGTCAAGGCAATGGGGAAGGGCAATCTTGTTTTGTGCAGGGAATTGGTGCGGCCATTTGGGGTAAAATCAATGGGGGACACATGGCACTTCTTAAATCCTTACGGTCCCACAGAGGCCAGCCGTATTGACTAACAGGGGGGCGTACATAAGCAGTACACAAATCTTTAACTTGAACTGTCTGGATTAAATCTGTATTCTGTTAGTGGCCAAAGCAGAAGCTGGTGATTTCTGCTGTGCACTCTTTGAAGGAGAGCAAACTTTCTCTGTCTGTCTGTCTGTCTGTCTGTCTGTCTGTCTGTGTCTGTCTGTCTGTCTATCTACATTGTTTACTGTTTTGACCACTGATGTAAGTGATTTGTCATTGTGTCTTTGGGATAATGTGTATGTGTTAGCTTGTGTTCGATGTGTACATAAACTTTACCAGACTGCATGAGTGTGTGCGTGAAGGGAGGAGTGTGTTCCTGTGACTATATCGATAACACGATACACACACACACACACACACACACAGGTGGAGCTCTGGGGCTCCAGGATGACAGGCCGGACGTCTTGACAAGAGTGTTTTCCCGCACCCTCGGGACACAGGGAGTCTGGGTGCGGTGGTGGGGGAGCTTTTTATTTTTATTTTGAGTGTTTAATGTATTAAAAGGGGCCAGGGTAATGAATTATAATCTTTAATGCAGAAACCGATCGATACCACCAAGAGAATAAATCAGCTTTTACTGAGAGCGTCAAAGCCCCTTAATACACTAGGGGAGAGAAAGGGAGTGCATGAGGGAGGAGGCGGAGGGAGGGGAAGAGCAGGGACAAACTGTTAGGAGAGAAGGAACGATCCCAAAGCTAGCAGAGAGAGAGGAGGATGATGAAATAGAAGCGAGGGGGGTAAGGAGGAAAGGATGGATGGCGGCAGAGGGGGGGCGGGGGGGGAGTTATAGATGAACAGACTCACCTTTGGGCTAACCTCATTGAGTAAAAGCCTGGTGAAAGCATGGAGATTTTGACAGTTATGTGAGGAGGCGAGGTTGCAGGGTCAGCCTGTGCGCACACTCCACTTACTTGTTATTTTTCCACCTAGTTGTATTGTGTTCCCTCTCAATGATCCCCTCCGTAACTTTTGTTGCCTGGAGCAAAATATAATTAATTAAATTACACCACCACTTCTCGATCAAAGATCACCTCGCCGCTCTCTTGTCTCTGTGCCTGCCCAAACAAGTGCCTCTGCTGGGATAAAATGCCTAACAACAATCCATGAATTACAACTTTTTATTTACCCAAAGCTTCTGTGGTGTGCCCTTATTCTAAATCAGCCAGACTGCAAAATCAGGACGACTGCAGAAGAGTCGGAAAACAACTGGATTTGGATTCAGTTGACAGTTGCAAAGATTCATTTCAGAGGCATGCACCAGGACTGAAGAAAAATCTGATGCACCTCTAAGTATTTAGGATGCCTAGCCTGTTCAGTTAGTGGACTAAGTGGTTTAAGCGAGGTTTTTGGTCGCTGGAGGCTCTTTAGATAGGCAGTCATTAAAATTTGATAGCTCCTGCAAAGACTGAAGGTAAATGGGTGGAGGGAGGTGATGAGGAAAGATGTACTTGGGCCGCAGAGGTGGAGAGAGTTTTCTTGGTTAGAAAAAAGAACCTTGGTTGAGAGGAAGAAATAGATAGAAATAGAGTGATGTCTTTAGAGAGAGAGCGGAGTCAATACACACCAAAAACATTGAAGAGGAGGGTTGAAAAAGTGATGTTGGGTGATAGTGTTACAACCCTCAGGTGCTTAATAATTAAGCAGCTGAGCTGAGCAGACTCTTGAGATCCAGCCGTGATGTCAACCAAGGCGACCATCCATCATTCATCCCTTTAGGAATAACGGCTGGCACTTAATCACTCATTTTGTGCCAAGACTTTTCTCTCACTATTTTTTATTTTTTTGCTCTAAGGCTTTTTTTGACTGATTTTGTGTTGCTGCTGCTTGTTATGCTTTCAGGGACAAACAAAGCCAAGCCTTTCAAAAGTACTGCTTTATTTCAGCGAGAGGGTCACATTGCAAATTAATAATATTCCAGTTTTTTATTAATCCTCCGTTTCAAGTGCCTCTCTTTAAACAATGTATTGATAATGCAGGGAGGTTCATAAATGACGGAAAAAACGCTTCCGTTGAGAATTTAAAGCCTTACTCTTCAATATTTGTCTATGGGCGCTGTCTGTCTGTGTGCCTGAAGGCATGTGATTGTTGCGTTGCACTCATAATAAGCCTTTGAGTGACTGGCAGAACCAATATCTTGCTATCGCTTTGCCCTGCGCTCACTCAGGCAACTCGGTGTGCAGCCCCCGTCACGCATCTCAATTCCACAAACACAATGTTCGGAGCCGAGAGAAGGGGCCTGCTTTTTGATTAATGTCACCATGACGACTACATAATTCATGAATTGTATTAGCGACCCATTTGTCATTTGCAAATCATAATTCAGGATGTGTGTTTGGGGAGGGCTGGCTCGAGAGAACGAGCTACGGCCTTCCGTTATCCTTAATGTTGTCTTCTGCAGTCACACACACTCAAAAACAATCCCCACTGGAAATGCTGACGTATCCCTGTCCTAATCTGGGAGGCAGGAGCTCTTTGAAAGCTGCCTGTCTTATACGAGGGCCCTTTGAGCTTCATGATGAACTCTCAGGTTTGCTCCTTTGGAAAGCTGCATGCTAATTTTCCCCTCTTCATCCGTCTGTCTGTCAGCAGAGGCCTGGTCGGCTCTACACTGACACCATTTGGTGCAACAGTGAAAGGAGTTAAAGAGGATTCTCATTAAAGCACTACTGCAGTTCATTTGCCATTAGATCAATGACTGGATTTACACAGAAACCCTAAAAAGGAATGGGATTTTCAGCTATATGTGAGCCAGATGGCAGGGTTTTTCCATGTTTATCCTGCTGTGCACAGATCAGATCCGGGGGTTACAAGGATAATTATCATAAGATTTATGTATTTACTTCCCTTACTTCATAAATCCGACCCTCAGAGTGATGCCTCAAACTGGACTGCAGATTACTTAATTTTTTTTTCTCAGTTCTTTACTAAAATGCTAATCTTAAATACATTTTTATTAGTTTGGTCAATTCCAGAGATCTTTATGGTTTTAGTTCACTATATTTTAGCACTAATATTCAACATGTTATGACTAGCTTCTCCTTTGTTACCTTGAAACATGTCTTACAAAATATGTGATCAGCATTTAAATGTAATACTTTTCTAGCTTTGAGTGAGCCAACTTAGAGAGGAAATGATCAGAAGGAACACCAAACATTTTTAGTTAATCCTTGAATATATAAGGTTTAAAGAAGACCAGATGAAGCACTTCTAGCGCTGAACTTTAAAACTGAAATGTATATGGTAGTGCCCCTAATGAAATCTACTTTGATATTCCTGATGTGTTCACTAAGCATCAGTGTGAACAGTCCCATAGACACTGCAGAGCTGCTGTGTGGGTCTTTGCTGAAATTTAAACAGTCTGTAGAGTATGGAGCCCTGACCCTGACAAAATGTAGTAAAAGGATAAGTCCAAAATATAGCTGAAAAAATCAATAATATTATTAGTCAATAATTAACATGGAGTGTGATAAGCTTTATACAGTTAGAACAATAGACAATAGAAGCACGGTGTGAACTTCTACGTAGCGCTACCTAGCTAACTTCTTAAGTGTTCACTTGTTGGCTCAAATGCTTTAGCTACTGTTAGAAGAGTTTACAGTGAGGATATAAGCATAATAATAATAATAATAATATATTTATTTGATAGAGCACCTTTTACAGAACAAAGTCACAAAGTGCTTCACAGGAGTAAAATTGTTAAAAAATATAAGACCAAAAACAGTAAAATAAAACTTAAAAATCACATTTACAAACATGAGGCAAAGGCCAGTTTAAATAGAGAGAGTCTTCAGCTGCTTTTTAAAAGCGCCAACAGAGACCACAGAACGTATGACTATATTAAGAGGAGCCACCACTTCAAAGGCACGGTCACCTTTTGTTTGTAGTCCAGCACGAAGGACAACTAGTAAGCCCTGGTCAGAAGACCTACAGTAAGGGACCTAGGCTACTTGTGATATAAGGATGGAGCAGGTCAGAGATATACACAGATGCCTGACCATGAAAGGATCTATCTGTCAGAACAGGAACCTTAAAATGAATCCTGAACTTGATGGGAAGTCAATGTAAAGAGGATAAGATGGGAGCAAGGTTATTATAGTTTTGCATTTTTTATTAGTTTTTATTTTTATTTCATTTTTACTTTTTGTTTTCAAATTCAGTTTAGTTTTAATTAGTTTTTAAAGCGGGTTTGCTAGTTTAGTTTTTATTTTTTGAAAATGCTTAGTTTTAGTTTAGTTTTTATTAGTTTTAGTCTTTTTTTGTAATATGGGTTATTTGTCGGGGGATTCAAAAAGGTCCGAAAAATGAATGTGTAATAATAACTCAACAAAAACATCATACAATTTTAGAAATATGTATTCACAATGTATTCAACAATAACACTAGTACATAAAATGTAGCCTACATATGGTCATAAATATGTAAACAGTCTACACAAGACGCCGCAATAAGTGCAAAATGTGTAAGTGACGTGTTCCAGGAAAAAAACCTAAATAGCCAACAGACTAAAGAAGACATATATGAACAGGTATTCTGAACTTTGGTTCGAGTTAAGAGGCAAACTTTTTGAAGTCAATCGACTCACACAGTTGTGTAGACATCCCAGTATCAGTACACATATTAACCCACGCTTCCTCTCGCTTTTGGTGTTCAGCGTATTTACTAACCAGCAGCTATCGGGTCGCTGGTGAAAGCCCTCCTGTATTGTTCTCTGTCCTGCGGTTGTCTCTGTCATGCTGCCTGGCCCTGTATCCATACATCCATGCCCTGTACCGGGGTTAGCTTCTGTTTCGGGGAAAGGGGGCTTGGCGTTATCCTTTACCTTGTTAAGGTAAGCTAGGTTAGCCTCCTAGCTTGTGTGCGCTTCTCAAATGTACTTTCAAATTCGTGGGATTTTTCCCTGTAATAAATTGCCCACATATTTTACCACCTTCCACTGTAAGGCGCTTTTATCTGACACAGTCATAATCAAATAGGACTGCCGCTTTCTTCCAACTTTCAGTACCGCCATGATGCCAGGCGAGAGGCACGGACATGTTGTGTTCAATTTGACATGGAATGTCGGAATTTCTGGGTTCCCAGTCGGAAACTATACATGTCTACGGGAAATGTCATGGTCGGAAAGATATAACGTTATTTGCTCTATGAAAGATCGACAAAGACAAAAACTAAGGACATTTACTCGATAATTTTATTTTATTTTAGTTAGTTTTGCAGAAGACATTACAGTTTTAGTTTAGTTATCGTTTTTTTGTAATGCCTTGTTTTTATTTTTATTTCAGTTAACGACAATGTTTTTTCCCACCTAGTTTTCGTTATTTCGTTCATTTTCGTTAACGATTATAACCTTGGATGAGAGTGATGCAAGTCATCCTGTTGGACCTGGTCAACAGCCTTGCAGCAGCATTCTGGACCAGACAGTCCAGGGACGACTTGCTGTGAAAAAGGAATTGCAGTAGTCTAGCTGGGATGATATAAAATTGTGAATGATCATCTCTAACCGTCTCCGATTGTGATACCTGAGTTTGGCAATGTTTGGCAATGTTTCTTAATTGAAAGAAACATATACAGGTCAATGATTTGATATGTTGATCAAAATACATAGCATGATCAAATGTAACAGAGATTTCTGAGATTAGACTGTACAGCTGAGGAAAAGAGACCCCAAACACTGAGCAACCTTGGAAGCTGTGCTATCTGAAGTAACGCTAAGGACCTCAGTCTTATCGTTGAGCTGTAAAAAGTTGTTAGTCATCCAGTCCTTTATGGCAGTCAGACAATTGTGCAGTCAGTTTGTCAATCTCATCAGGCTTATAAGAGACATACAGCTGAATATTATCAGCATAACAGTGACATGAGATACCTTTACATTTGCTAATAATATGACCTAAGGGAAGCATATACAATGCAAATAATATAGGACCGAACACAGAACCTTGAGGCACACCACAGGATGTACTGTAGTTAAGTTTATGGGTGATTAACATTACGTTGGACTGGCGGCTTTAATTTTATGACTAAAGTTAGGTTAGCTAACATTAGCTGAAAAGGCTGGTGCTTAGTGCGTTTAGCTAACAGTATTTTCAGTAAAGCTAGCTAGCAACACATCCTCTTGACTTCACTGATGTTCTTCAAATTAAATGATAAAATAAATTGTTTGATCCGTCACCCTTATGGTATGGTTAGGTTTAGACACAAAAACGCCTCTGGTCTTGACCAGGATTTGCTGGAAGAAGAGATCTTTTATCTTAATGGAAACTTCCTGGCTAAATTAAGGATTAAAAAATAAATAAAAAATAAAATAGAGAGGTGGTTTATTCAACTCAGTAACACTGGAAACGATTGACAAAATGATTTATTAATTCATGTATTCAAAAATACTAAAAGGATCTCTTAAAAATGTTCAGACATACAAAAGGTTGCATAAAAAATATTAAACATAAGCTTTAATTAAGAGTCGAGTGTAGTTATGTCTCAGGTTGTTGCTGTGTCGTCACTGGAGTGTTGATTGTCTGGAAGGCAGAGAAGATCACAGTCTAATAGGTGCATGCATGTTTTATTACAAAGAATATTAGCATGACATTTACTTGTTATCCCATAGACCTTTCACAATGCTGAGCATATAGCATACTCACAAACACACACAAACCTTTTTAAACTAAAACCTTTTTTTTTTTTTTTAAATAAATGTACAATTCTTTCAGCATTTCCTTACTTATTTTGCTGTTTTCCGTCTTTAAGGAAAATCTGACCAAATGACTTGTTAGGGTGGACATTTCTCAAAGTGTACAGAAATGAACACACATCCTCCTCATAGGACTTTCTCCACCTCACCTCTGCCTTCTTCCTCCTCGACACTCTCCTGACTGCTCAACGGAGCGTCTGCTGTCTGGGGTGTGTTTATTTCGCCTCTCTGTCCCTCCCAGAGGACAGTGGGGTTGATCTGGCTGGAGCGCAGCCGCAGGCGGGGCGGTGTTTTGTGGTCACCAGGACTGAAGGATTGGGAGACTCCAGAGCCTCCCCTGGCCAACCCAAGCCCCCAGCCGTGACGGGATCCCAGCTTACGACGACCCCCAGAGCCGGAGCGCATGGCTGGAGTCCCAGGAGCCGAGATGTCTGTCTGGGATGGAGCTTTTCTTATTGGAGAGGGAGAGACTGGAGCACTGCGGGGGTCTGAAACAGTAATAAATTCATTCAAGGTTATTATTACTTAAATCACACATTTATACGAAGGCCATGGTAGTAATGTTATAGGTGATGAAATTTTGATGTCATTAAATCATTGGCTCATTCATGCAGAGATATGATTATAATCAATATACAACACCCACAGCATGATGGTTTTCAATTTTTGTTTTCTTCTGTGTTCCACCAGGTGGGATAAATTTGCTGATTGCTTTACAGCACAAACCAGGAAGGTACATTACTACTTTTATTTCAGTGCAAATGCAGTTTCAGCGATTCCGACAAAGGCAGGTGCAAAAATAAATGTAGGAAATGTGATAACTGTGGCTCAGGTGGTAGAGCTGGTCTGTCATTAGTCACAGGGTTAGTGGTTTGAATCCTGGCCCCTCCTGTCCACATGTCGAAGTGACCTTGAGCAACACAATAAACCCCAAAAAATGCTCCTGATGGCCGGGCAGCTCTGCCAACCGTCAGTCTGTGAGTGTGAATGAGAAGTAGTAAAGTAAGTGCTTAACCCTTTATTTAAAACCCCTTATTTGGCTATTTTAAGCAGTATATAAACAATTAAATGTACATGTTTTGTTAAGAACAATAATGTAGTTTAGTTAAGCACATACTGTTGGATATTTATCCATGCATTTCTAAACTTCAATTCCTCCTGGGATGCATCTTTATGATATAAATATAATTGCATGTACGAATATATTATTAATGTAGCAACCTCACCTTCACTACCATCTTTTACTTATACAATATGACATTTCAAATGACAATTAGAATCATAATTCTGAAAGAATTATAATGGTGAAAATGCTACTTTCAAATGGGCCTACAACATGGTCTAAATTGGTTATTAGTGTTGTTTAAATTGTAATTTCATAGTATATTAAAATGCATACATATTGTAATAAAATACATTTTTGTAGAAAATTTAAAAGCACAGTTAACTAAAGAGCTTAATGTGGATAGAAGCCTGACCTTTACATTCAAAAAGGCAATCCTAACCTATTTAACAGTAGATTATATTAAATTTAAATCATTTAAATTATTCATATATTCTGACTTAGTTTAATGAGATAAAGAACTGCTGTGGCAGACCTCGCTGTGTCCCAGTCTGTTCAGAGTTGTAACACCATCTGCAGCCTGAGACTGACCTGAGACCAGTGGTTAAGGTCAAGTTAACCTGGCATAAAGCGGGTTAGTTTCAGGGTTAAATGTTGGTGTTGTGGGAAATGTCAACTCAAACATAGAAGATAGGAAGTGGGGAATGTCTTGGCTAGCTCAAAAAATCTCTCGTTTTACAAGACATCTAATCTATTTAGAGCAATTAAACTGTGATTTGAATTTTCTTTACTGTTGTATACAGTGTTTGCCACATGCATCAACTTTTAACATACAACAATTCAAATTTAATTTTGAGAGATTTTCTGTTTTTTCCACTTGGAGTATAGCTGAGAAAATGAGTCTCTCTCTGGGATGAAAACCGCTATACTGCAATAAAAACCACCAGTCCTCTTGTTGAGGAACAGAAAGAGTCAGGCCTCCCAGTGTAGGTCCTGACACACCGTTTGAGGCAGCGGGGTTTTAAGGGGGATAATAGAAAACACAATGCGAGGAAAAATTAAAATTAAATGGGGACGGTATGTTACAAAGAGAGAACAAAATATCTTGAATGCGGGTTTCGGCTTAAATCTTGGCTGTGAAAATTTCTGCAGTGAGTTTTTTGTTCCTCTCTCTCAGCCAGTAAAATGTATTCCACAGTCAAGGTGCATTAAAAGAGGATGGAGTCTTGCGAATCTTTCAACTTCTTTCAACATGTGGTTAGCAGAGAAAGCCAGCCTCAGTAAGTCTTGGCACTCTACAGGGAGAGATCTAAAGAGAAGAGAGTGGTATCAATGCCGACCACACTTGGTAGTCATGAGATGATTTGTATGCATGCCTGTAGCCTCGCTTGATGGAGTGAGCATGTGAGCATATCTTTGTGAAAACCATTCGGCTCGTGTTTGTGTGTGTGAGAGAAAGAGAGGTAGTGTGCTGGGCTGTGTGAGGTGTGTGGTCTCACCGGGATGAGGTGTGTGCGTGTCTGATGTAAATTCAGTGCTGTCGGCTATGTTTTCCACACTGCCCGCGGCGGTGAAGAGGGCTCGTCCCTCCCTTACTCCTCCCCGGGGTTTGATTAGCTTCTTCATCCGGTCTGCAATCCAGTTAGATTTCCTAGGAAGACACAGAGGACAGGGACCATTTACAAAGAGGGATGAGCTAGGAGCGATATTGTGTGTGTGTGTGTGTGTGTGTGTGTGTGTGTGTGTGTGTGTGTGTGTGTGTGTGTGTGTGTGTGTGTGTGTGTGCATGCTCACACCCAGCACCCTGCTTTTACAGAAAACACTTGGAGGATGCCAAGTGTAACAAGGGCTGTATGTTTTCAAAATGAGAATAAAATGTTCCTGAAGGTGCCAACTGCCATTTATTATGCCAAAGAAAGCACTTTGTAACATGACATCAAGAAAATCTATTTTTGAAAATCTTATCATTAAAATGTCATTACCATATTAATTTGTAGCACTAGGGACAAAATGCATTTCTGTGACACTTTGTAGTAGGGGTGTGCAAAAAAATCGATTCATATTCGAATCGCGATTCAAGCTCTACCGATTCAAAATCGCTTCATAGAATTCCAAAAATAGATTCATATTTTTATTTATTTATTTATTTATTTTTAATTATAATTTTTTTAATTGTATGTCTACTACTGGAAATTCAAGGTCCCAGTAGCTTACAGACATCACACACAACATACACATACATCATAACAGGATGTTAAAATAACAAATAAACAAATCCACATGAATAACATGGACAATAAAAGATACTAAATAAACTAAATAAAAAATCCACATGAATGTACTAAGGGATGTATAAGATATATATATATATATATATATATATATATATATATATATATATATATATACAGTATACATACATGGGAAAAGTAACTACATTTAGATACTGTGAATCGTTTTTTTAATCAAAAATCAATTTTGAATCGAATCGTGAGCCTAAAAATTGATATCGAATCGAATCGTGACATTTTCTGAATCGTGCACCCCTACTTTGTACCCAACAATACTAATTAGGGCCTGAGCCCCGACAGCGGCAAATTAATCACCTTTTTGAGGGGCTTAACATACTCACCAAAATTGGCGGTCGCATCAATTTTGGTGAAAATGTACGTATTTTAAGAGTTTCGGGAATAGGTACACAAAAATGGCTCGCTAGTACCCCCTACAAAATTAAAGAAATTGAGCCCCTGCAGTACGTTTAACGTAGACTCACGAAACTTGGTAAACATATGTAGCATGTCAAGACGTACAAAAAAACGTCATTGGAGCCATACCCTAAACCCAACAGGAAGTCCGCCATTTTGAATTGAAAGTTCGAAATTAGTGCGATTTTGGCCATTTCCACGTCGTACTTTAACAAACTCCTCCTAGAGATTTCATCCGATCAACTTCACATTTGGTCTGTGCCATCTTAAGACGTTAAAGATGAAAAGTTATTAAAAGAAAAACTTTTCGTCATAGGGCATGGCCTTGGCCATTTTGTGCGTTTCACCATCGAAACAGGAAGTGGGTGTAACGTCAGTGTACATTGTCTAATTGGCTCGAAACTTTTCAGGATTCACAAGAGTCCAACCCTTACGACATCTGCAGGCCGATATTGACTCAAAGTCATAGCGCCCCCTAGTGGCAACAGGAAGTACGCCTAAAAGAACTCAGCATAGAGTTCCCTTTTCATTGGTGACAATTTGCCCCGCCCCATATGCTTAAGCCACATCCCCTTTAATAACTAATGACCCGTTTCTTGTACACCATTGTGTGAGGTATCATTGAACACCCCTTTTCACAGCTAATGAACTGTATGACGTAGTATACGTAGAGTCTTGTGTGAGGTATCATTGAACTCAGCAGGGAGTTCCCTTTTCATTCGTGATGATTTGCAGTGTATTCAGGAGAAGCTTCGACCAACACTTGCATCCCATTCTTATCATACTTGCTGGACCAATTGTCCGTTGAGAAACCCTGCTTTCTGAAGTCAGCAAAGTCCGCCTCATCGGGTAAAATAGACATCTTTGAATGAATGCACAGTCGCGAGGAGCGGTGTCTGGCAGTAACCCCGACGCGCTCAGAGGCGCGAGGGCCCGTCCAACGCTGCTTGCAGCTTTAATTATTAAATGTTCTTTTATGGTACAAAATGCTTGCCAGCTGTCCAATGACAGACAGGTACGTATATAACATATATTGCACTGTAACCACTCTAAAACCTCAACATCTGACAGAACACATTCTGTGTGAGCTGAAACTTGAGGGAGCCAAACACTATAACACTGTATTTAGTTTTAATTAATCTTTTTAGAGGTCACTACTTATTCTTTCATGTTTTGTTAAAAAAACATATTCATTACTAAATCACAGTAGTTGTTTGTAATAACCAGCTTAAATATGCAGTGCACAGATCAAAATTAAGCAGAGATAACTAAGGATGTTAAGTTTCTGTATGGGAGGGGCGGGGTCATTTGAACTGTGCTGAAGCGATGCAAAGGCTCATGGGAAAAAATATATGTTCTGAATGGTTTCTGTCCTAGTTAAAGTGTGTTTTAATAATGTTCTGTTAATGTTTTGGGTGTGCATTTATGTTATATGGGTTTTAGTTTTGTATGGTTGATTTAGTGTTCATGTTTATCTACATTTATTGTTACACCATGACCGAGACCTGGGTGGGGACTGATGGCCTCTGGGCAGTGAGAAGGCATTAAGTAGCATATACATAGAGTGAAGATAGTAACTCTGTATCTTGAGTGAAACTTTCCATGTAGTACAATACATTGGAAAATTACAATGTTGAGTGTGTTAGGGATGGGCGATACCACACTTTTAGGATTTGATACGATACCGATACTTTTTCTTGCATTTTCATTGATACCAATACTGTTAATTTCTTATTGGCAATTTTTGTCAATAAAAATATTATTACATTTAAGACAAATCACAAGACAAATACAGACCATTTATACAAAATGTATTATGGTCAATACATAATAAAATTAAAATAAATAACATAAATATGAATGAAATAAATTAAATATGAACAAAAACATACACATTTTCAGGCCCTTGCCTGTGTCGCTGTCGGCTGTGTCGCACGTTGACGCTCATTCGCTCATCTCCTGTCACGTGACATGGGCCAGCTCAATACGCCGCCAGGTACAGGGGTGTCCCGGCACATAGTAATTTAAGTAAGTAATCTAAAACAGCTGCAAGTGATGCATACACCCCCAATTATTATTTTTTAGTTTATATCGATATTTTTTTAAGGAAATCAATGCCAAATGAGTAGCATGAGTATATCGATCTATCGATACCACAGGATCCCTAGAGTGTGTTGCTTTACTTTCAGTTTCACTGGAATAAAGATATCAAATACATTGTTCTTAAAATCATAAAGAAAAAACAATTTTATATGAACGAGTAATTTCTTTTGTAGTGATAAGTAGCCTAATGTTTTACATTTATGTTTCTTTGCATGTTTAAAGCTTTAGTGTGTTGTTTCTTTCTCCCCCATGAGGAATTCTAAGTAATGACAACAAAACTTACAGTGCATCCACATGATACAAGGCTTCCATGATCCCCCACCCCTCCTCCACACAGTTGTTAGTAGCCAAGGAGGACACGGAGGATTAAAAAAACATGATGGACTCTTCAGAAGAGGTAATTATCTTCATTCGATTTTCTGCGTGCAAAAGTCGTCGGACGACATCAATTTCTGAACATAGCCATACTGAGAAATACAGAGAGAGTTTTGTGGAGCTGAAAGTCTTAATTAGCTTTGTATCAACTCATTTGGCAATGACTTGAATGTAACAGACGTTTATTAATATCAAAAAGTTACGCACTAAAGCTTTAACTTAACATGCATACATTTGTTTACTAACGATTTTTAGTAATGACTACTAATGTACACTTGATTTGTCTACTGCATCAACTTACCGCTCTGTGTTAATACAACTTGACCTGTTAAGTTTCACCTTGTGTAAAAACTTAGATGGTTTAAGGCAACTGGTTTCCACACAAATTTCTAGTAAAGTCAACTAATTCGGGATAACAGTGTGTGAAAAAATGTTTTTCTTTGTTGCCAATTACATTGAATCGAGAAAGCCAACAGTTAATATTTTACATTCATCATTATGAGGGGGTTAAACTGACCCCCCCGTAAATTACGCCTATGTATGTAACAAATGCCTAATTTTGATTTAAAATCCAGGTTAAAAAAACTGTTGTATTTTACTGTGTTTTGGCTGAAAACATAATTTAATTTCATCATTATCCACCTTGCACCATCTTCTTAAATTAACTTCTACACTTTTTCATTTCTTTTAGAATGTTTTGCATCCATTCATGTTTTGATGTCTCATGCTGTATTTCTTTTCTTTGTGTAAAACACTTTGTCTTTGTGTATTAATGTGCTGTATAAACACACTTGCTTGTATAAACACACTCGTTTTCTGCAGGGATATTGTATAGTGTTGAGATGCACAGATATAGTGAACTAATAAACTGAGTATAGGTGTATACAGTATATATTTATATTTCTATAAAGTACTTGGCTTTGCTGGCTGGAGGTTGCATGCTGGGCTCGAGGACTCGATACTGATCCATAATCTTCTCCACCAATTTCTGCTTCTCCCGACGGAGCTCGCTCAGCTTCTCCCTAAAAGAAAACACATGAAGCATCAGAACAAAGCAGCTGAGTAGGAATGTCTGTTTGATTCATTTCATGCATTCATTATCAGTGCCAGTAGATGGGATTATTCAGAAAGTGGCTGATAGTGTATGAATCAGCCTGTTCCTGTAAACTCACGACTGAGAAATGGAGCCTGCTGTGCTGTTTGAACAGGATTCTTTATAAACCAGCAGATCAGAAAAGAGACTGTGTGTGTGGATGTTAATGTCCATGTGCTGCTGGTGAGCAGAGGGTTCAGGGTTCGAGCTTAAAGCAAGATGACAAATAGTCTGCATGCTGCATGAAACACGGCTCATAATAAAAACACTGAACACAGAGTCACTAATAGTATGATCTGACCGCTGGTTACTGACACAAAACTGTGAGCGGAAGAGATCTGAAAGGTTAGAGAAGTAGAGAAAAGCAACGGTGAGTATCGAGGCCCATGTACATTTTTAGCCATGCCAGCGGCATGAATCTAGGGATGTCTGTTGGGTCAGTCCACCGCTTTGGTCCAGACTGAAATATCTCAAAAACTATTAAATGGATTGTTATGAAATTCTGTCCAGATATTTATGGTCCCCTGAGTTTTCCTCTAGTGTCACCATGAGGTTCACATCTGTGGTTTTAAAAGAAATATCTCAACAACTATTGGATGGATTGCCATGACATTTTATACACAGTCATGTTGCTCTCAGGATAAATTTTGATGATTTTGGTGATCTCCTAACTTAGATTTATGACCAAATACCTGTAAAACTAACAACATTCTCATTATCCTCAGCTGTACTTTGTGTTTAATGCTAATTAGCAAATGTTAGCATGCTAACACGCTAAACTACGATGGTGAACATGGTAAATGATATACCTGCTTACAAACCTGCTTAGCATGTAGCTCATGTACATCCTGAATGAGAGGCTAGCATGGATACGCCTTGTTTTCATATTTCAGATTAGTTAGTGCAGCTAATTGGATGTTTTCCAATCAAATAATGTGGCCATTGGCGCTGGTTATTTTTGTGTCCTTCACTTCTGTTCTGTGTATCAACTACAAACCAAAGCATATAGCTGGCAGCAGATCAGTATCAAATTTATTAAATAAGTTTAGAGGTTGATGAAGCATCTTGAAGGCCAGTTTGTTTCATTTTATGATGCCTCCTCAATACTCACGTTTACTCACTGAATTCACATTTCCCACTACATTAAGTTTAGAAGGTCAAAGTCACTACATCATTTGCTCTGCGTCACACACAACAAAAGTGATTTTGTAGATCAAACAATCTAAACTGTCCAAGGTCCTAAATATATTTTGCCAGACACTTCTTCAATAAAAATAAAGAGACTGACTGAAAGCAGAGAACCTAGATGTCTGTGAAGAACGTGTTGTGTTTATAAGGCCGTTTCTCTTAAAGGTACACTTTAAGAACTACATTTTTTTAATCTTAGCCACACTGGACATGTTATATTGGGTGCATTTTTGTATTTGACCTGTTTACTCACACATCACATGGACTAACTTTTATGTCATCCTGTTTGTGATTTTATTAGAATAGAAACTCCAGTCTGAATAAACTACTCTGAAATTGGACTGTATGCCTTTGATTCTGAAGTTCAGACCTTGGGATGATAACCCCTCGTCAAATAATTCAGAAGGGAAAGGACTGATCGGGAATTCTGGTGATGTTTTAGAACAAGCACAAACGTTTTTTGTACTCAGAAGTGGTTTCAGTCCCCTTTTCCATATAGCTACCATTACTCTGAATACTAATTAATGTCTACAAACCTTACACACATCAAACATTACAGTACATCAATAAGGGCCTGATACTACTGATCCCTTAGCAATTGTGGGTGTCTGGCTAATTAATTGTATTTTTAATTGTAGAGCTGAGGGAGCTGAGGAGTCAGGTGACTGTATTCATCACTACAAACAATGCCTTTAACATTACATGTAGTCTTTTGATCTATTGTTAATATAAAAAAAATGATTAGAGCAGCTTTAACTCCTCCCTCAGTGTGCCCAATAGTCAGGTGTTAAGATTAAATTAAATCAGACATAGCTTCTCACACATCATATTGTAGTGCAGTTAGCCTATGATGTTAAATCTCCAGTACCCGCATAGTGTCAAAGTGAAGTTGTCTTGTAAACAAAGTTACATTTATGGTGGCCGGGTTGGCTCAGTGGGTAGAGCAGGCCCACATATACGTAGAGGTCCGGGGTTCGAGTCTGACCCGTGACGATTTCCTGCATGTCTTCCCCCTCTCTTTCCCCTTTCTCACCTAGCTGTCCTGTCCATTAAAGGCAGAAATGCCCAAAAAAATTGTTTTTTAAAAAGTTACTTTTATGGTTTCTCACCAAAACGTATTGTGTGTATCCTTAATGCCTGATAGAAGAGTTTAATGTGAAATGAAACTGTAGGCAGGAATATGTATCATGACTTTGTGTGCTCTTGCCAATAAGATACAAACAAAATGTGAACCCACCCACCAAAACATTCCTCCATAGCACTGCTTATGATCAAAAACTCCACACAACTTTAACCTTTAGCCCCTTAAATGTTACCCTGAAATTCTTCTTAACTTTTTGTCTCATTGTTTTGTTTGCCTGTTTGTTCCAAATGTTCACTAAAGGGATATCATGCTACAACATGCATATATAAAGTCTAATTAGTCAACACAAGATCCCTCCTTCCATCTTGAATACTTTAATATCCTGCTTATCCCATTATCCCAGCATGCACTGGGGAGTTATATTTCTGTAATTCAGTGTGATTTATTTCTTTGTTATGATGATAACTGTGCTGATATGGTCTAAAGATTAAAACAAATGCCTGTGGGTCTGAACAATGCATGGCTGTTTATTAACATGCATTTGAAATGGAGACCCACCAAAGTTAAAGGTGCTGAACTAAAATATGCAATGCTGTCAGTGACATTTATCTCAGTAATTTAGGAAAACAAATTAAACCATAGTAAGTAAAAATGATCTTTTCAAGAATGAAAGCTACAAAAGATGCCATTTGTGAGAAATATGGCTCATTAAAACTTAAATGGTGAAGCCAGCTCTGCATGCTCACTATTAGTTCTAGATTAATCTGTTAGTCATTTAAAAGGACGACTGCTGAGTGCTATTGGACTGTGAAATTGTTGTCTCAAACCTTTACATGTCCTGGATATGAATATAGACTGTGTTACTGCCTACAAAGTTAGAAATGTTAACAAAATGCTCTAACACACATTACATAAAGTTTCTTTTGAATAAATGTGATGCTTCCTTTTAAAGGTCCAATGTGTGGGAATTTCTCCCATCTAGCGTTGAGATCATATATCGCAATCAACTCTCTCACGCCACGCAGTTCAAAGTACGTATTATAGAGAAGACACACCAGCCCAATAATCGGGCGTCAGGCTGTCTGGCGAGGTCCGTGACTCGAGTCTGTCCGGTGTGTCCCGTGCTGTCGGCCGTCCGAGGAGCCGTCGGCATTCATTTGGGCCGACCCGACATGTTCAGTCGGGGACAGGGCAGTCGGGAATCACCCGGAAATGGGGAGCGGATGAGCCGCTCAAAATCTGACCAAAATCTTTTAAACTGACCTTTGTCAATCTGAAATGAAGACAGATTCAGCAACTGCACAGCCTATTTCTTGCTTAAAATGTTTTCAGAAACACGTTTCGGAGAACTATTTTAGTCCAATATGAGATCGTATTCTGAACAAGCCGCCATGACAGTCTGGCTGTGAATTTCCGGAGAAAAAAGAACCACGTGATGCGTTCGTCCAATCAGCTGCCGGTTCTCATTTTCTGGGAAATAATCAGACTGTTAATGGAAACAATACAGAGCAGCGCCGCCTGCTGGTATGGAGACGTATTACGTTTCGCGCACGCGCAGAGCGTACGCTCAAGTCGGCGTCGCCTCAGTGTGTTCTGAGGCATTTTTTGGACCTTGGGACCCGACTGATCAGTCCGACTGGCTTTTCTGCCGACGGTCGGCCCGTCTGGTTGGTGTGTCAGGGCCTTTACAGCTACGGTAGCCTTCACGCTTTTCTCTTGCTCTTTTTTTTTGTGGGCTTTTTCCGCCTTTAATTGATAGGACAGCTAGGTGAGAAAGGGGAGAGAGAGGGGGAAGACATGCAGGAAATCGTCTCAGGTCAGACTCGAACCCTGGACCTCTGCGATGAGGCACAAGCCTCTCAGTATATGTGCGCCTGCTCTACCCACTGATCCAACCCGGCCACGTCTCTTGCTCTTTTCAATATCCTTTTTCTTTTTCTAGGTGAAGAAGAATACTCCTGTTCCTGAAATTTAGATTTTGAAGACGTGTGGTCCTCCATGTTTCCTTCTTCAAACCGGGAAGCTACGATACCCATTAGCAGCACCTGTGAGTTTATCATGTGACAGCGAAAACGCGAAAGGCGGAGCAGTATATCATGTATGTCCCTTACATACAAACATATTTCAAGATGACGCATGAATATGGAGCGTCTACCCCAGTTCATGCAAATGCAAATGTAAAATTTCAAGCCAATAGGAATACTTGGAATTGATGATGGTGGTAAATATTCATGAAAAAGGACAAGTTTGTGAACGGGTAACACAGATTTTGTTAATGAACAACTAAACACGTTACACACTGGACTAGAGCCCTGCGCCGGACTGTTTTCTTCATCCCGCTCCCGCCCGCTCCCTGCGAATTTCTGACCATTACCGCCCGCACCCTCAACATGTGTGTTACACTCCCGCCCGCTCCCGCAATGTGTACGTCCACTCCCGCCCGCACCCACAAAACTCTGAGAATTTATGCCCGCATAATAATAGAGATGCATTGACGTTGTGTCTTCTCCCGTCCCGCATGAGAAAACACGTCATTTTATAGGTTAAGGGAGAAGATGAAGGCAAAGAAGGCAGGTGCTTGCTGCTGTTAGACGGGAAGGAAGGAGCAGAAGGATAGGGAGAGAGGGGGAGGAAGGGGCCGAGGATGAGGGAGAGAGGAGAGGGAGAGAGGGGGAGGAACGGTGGAAGGAGCCTTGGCTCGGAGCTCCCCCGTCCTGGGAGGCTCAGACACGCTGGTGTCTGCTCATAGATGGCCTATACAGTATATACTCAGTCAGTATATATGTATATCTATGGTTTCTGCTGGTGTGGGGGGGTTCCAGGCTACATCCCGATCCCGCAGTGTTTTTTTTAGCAGCAAAGTTAAAACCGCCCGCTCCCGCGAGATTTGCGTTGGGTCAATCCCAATGCAGCCCTCTCCACTGGACCTTTAAGGAAACCTGATTTTCTCTTCAGTACGCTTCTCTTGTTGGTAGTTCCAAACAAAAACAAATTATCTGATCTATCGGGAATACTGTATATTTGTGGGGTCCGGACAGCTTTGTGGGGCCAAAATGCTGGACCCCACAACTTTAAAGGGCTGTCTGAGGGTTAAGACTTGGTTTTAGAATTAGGGTTTGAAATGGTTATAGTTAGGGTTAGAGTAAGGGTTAAGATTAGGCATTTAGTCTTGATTGTTAAGGGTTAGGGTAAGGGGCTAGGGAATGCATTATGTCAATGACGGGTCCCCACAAAGATAGTGCCACGCACTATGTATGTGTGTGTGTGTGTGTGTGTGTGTGTGTGTGTGTGCGCGCGCAAGCGTGCGTGAGTGCATGCATGTGTGTACTGACTGGTACTCCCTCTGCTGTGAGTAGTGCTGGTCACGGCGCTCTAGGCTCTGCTCCAGTAAGGCCCGGTTCTCCTTCAGCAGACTCTGGTTCTGCTCCGCTAAATGTCGGTTCTCTTCCTCCATGTTCCCCTTCAACTGGGTCAACAGCTACACACATAAACACCATAAATGTCAAAGTAAACAGTTTGGTAAGACAGAAATATAATGTGTTTGTGTGTTAGAGCACATATGCATTCACAGGTTGCAGACAAAGTAGACAAGAAAAGTCAATGTAAACGATGGAAAACACAATGGATCTGCAGAAATCTCTATACAGGTTCATTCAGATTTACCAGTCAACAGTATTGAGTCTTTCAAAGATATATATAGTGTGTGAAGATATCAAAGTACAAAGAGACCCAATAGCTGGTGACTGAATAGCTGGGGCATTGGTTTAAACGATTGCAAACTTTTTTTTTATCAAACCTGACACTGAAACTGAAGCAAGAGGTCAAAGGTTACCAGGACTAACTGACTGAAAGGCACATAGCAACAAACTGCAGCCTCTCAAATGACCAAAGAATTCATTCAGCTTCTCTACAAAGCGGTCTGAACAAAACCTGTGAGAGTTTCATAAAGATGCTGTTTTAGGCAGAGTTAACATCTAAGGCTAACACTCAAAACAACTAAATCTTAGTGCATGAAATTACTAAGTGAAAGACGTGAAAAAAAAAAATCATCTTTTTTTTTACATTTGAATAAATGCCTAATTTTAGAAAACTACAAGTCTTACACACAGGTACGGCCACACCTTTGCATGAATACATCTCTCTAAATTTCTATTTGTGAATCTGTTTCCAATTACTTTTGCCTTCTTAGCCGCAGTCGCTGTCCAATCGACTGCAGTTAGCACAGCTGTGGCAACAACAGGTTAATTGGGAGACCACACAGGCTCCAAAAATGAACTTTTCCTTTTGATCAAAGAGAAGAGTTGCCACCTCTCTGCTTCTCTACAACACAGTATAATGAGAAGCCTGTGTGTCTGATTTCCAGGATCTAAACCTAACTACCAGCAGTATAACATTGTGGGGGGCTGAATAAGGCATCCAGTGAGGCACATAGTGCGTAATGGTACTTAAACATTTGTAGCAGTGTTTTGAATTAAGGGACAGTTTGACCTGAGTGGACGAAGAAATGATTTGGCATGAAATGAGACTGAAAGTGAACCTAGAAATAATGTAATTTCTGAAACATTTGGTTCATCAGACTCAAAAAGCAATGCCGCGATTCTGCACGCTACATTTTTTAGCAAATTGTGGGAAGCAAGTTGAGAGTCAGATGAGAAAATCAATACCACACTCATATCGGTACATATAAAGCTACTGCCAACTGGTGATTAGCAATAAGCTTGGTACAAAGACTAAAAGCACAATGGAAACAGCTGGCTAAAGGTAACAAATACCACCTACCAGCACCTCTAAAGCTCACTAATTAACACACTGTATTTTCTTTGGTTTAAGCCGTACAAAAATAAATAGATGGTTATGTGCTAAACTATTTCTACTCCCAGTGCATAAACTTCTTGCAGTCTCTGCTGGTTGCCTAGTAACTGCTCAGAGCCCAAAAAATAAATAATATGGCAACAATGAAATACAATGTGTTAATTTATGAGCTTTAGAGGTGCTGGTAGGTGGATTTTGTTTTACATTTGGACAGAGCCGGACTAGCTGTTTCCCCCAGTTTTCAGTCTTTATGCTATGCTAAGCTAAGCTCCTGACTTACTGTATTTCCCCAAATGTCCAACTATTACTTTAATGGTTGGTATTGTATTTATAACTAAAAACTTTGTGATTTTGTGTTTCTGCTTCTTCCTGTACAACATTCCTCCACATATATAAGCAGACCAAAGGTCCTGTACCAGCTTTTGATTCAGGATTGGTTTTAATGAGCAGCTGGATGAAGCAGCGGAACACAACATCTGCTGGTTGACTTCTTAAACTCTGTACAGAAGGTCAAGTTTCACCTGTTTGGTCCCTCAAATGACTAAAGACTTTCCTGCTTGAAGAACATTTTCAATATTCAGCGCTTGTTTGACAGCATCACACAGAAGACTAAAGCTGTTCTATAGGAAAAGATGCCCCTACTCCTTATTACCTACTTGGTATTTATTTTCTGTTTGGAACAATATATCACTTTTCACGTGTCAAGCTGAAATTTGCTTTAAAGTGCCCATATTATGAAAAAATCACTTTTTCTGGGATTTGGGGTGATATTTTGTGTCTTTGGTGCTTCCACACACATACAAACTTTGAAAAAAAACCATCCATGCTGTTTTGAGTGAGATACGGTTTCTGAATGTGTCCTGCCTTCAGTCTCCGGGTGAGCTGTTCAAAATCGGCACGGCTTGTGATGTCACAAGCCAAAACGACACACAACAACTACTACAACACACACAAGTTCACCATAATCTACAAAAGAACTACTTACATGTGCGCCCTCATTTAGAAGTCTCCCAGCTAATCCTGCCTTGTAACTGACCGAAGTTGTAGAAACAGCCTTTCTTTTACTGTCTATGGAGCTAGCTAGCTGACATGATCTACATCTGAGCTACTGCGCATGTGCGAGTGCAATCAAAGATAGTACAGAAGAAGAAGAAGAAAAGAGGTCTCACTCTGTAACTAAAACAGAGACCAGCTGAAAAGAGGATCTGCAGCAGTGAGAGAGAGCACTGCAGTACAACAAAAATATGGTGTTTTTTGAAAATTAAACCATGTAAACCTATTCTGGTACAACCTTAAAATACAATTATGAACCTGAAAATGAGCATAATATGGGTGCTTTAAATCAAGTATTATTTGGTGTTTTAATCCCCCAACATTGTCTACCAGGCAGCGCTGCCTGGAAGGCACTAGGGTTAAGGTTAGGTGCCTTGAAGTCGACGGTCGCAGCGCTGCCTTGAAGTCGACGTTGGGGGCTTAAAACACCATCGAGCATTAAAAATCAGCCTCTCACTGTTCCCCACTGATGATACCATAGCTGTTCCTCCCTTACAACAACTATGTAAAATGCTCTCTAAAACCTGCAATAAATCCCTAATACATTTTGTTTAATTGCCCAATAATGCTTTAAATACATTTGTTTTGTATTTATTTCAAGAGTGTAATGTTTGTGTCTCTGCTATGAAGTACTAAATCCCTTTTTTGCATGTCAATGGTCGGCTGGCAGCTTGAATACAAAACAACTTTGTGTGTATATGCAGGTGTGTAGATACATTTCTGTGTGTCTGTGTATGTGTGTGGTTAATACCTGGTACTGGCTGGTGAGGCGGGCGCTGGTGAGGACCAGGCTCTGGTTGGTTTCCCTCAGGCCACTGAGTTCCCCCTCTAGCCGCGTCCGCTCCAGCTGGGAGGCGCTCAGCTCGCCCCTCAGCTCCGAGCCCTGAGCCAGCAGCTCCGCCTGTGACGCCAACCCCTCCTTCTGCTGGGCCTGCAGCCTGCAACACCGACACACACAGGCTTTATTCATCGCTGTCACTGTTAGGTGTCGTGTATCATTTGTTTGGTAAGTGCTCTGTAACTGAGGCTAATTATTATATTATTACACAACATGATGAGTCCTCACAAAGCCAGAAAACAACCAACAGATAAATCTGACAAAATGGGTTTTATGAGGTCACTTAGTGGTTTTAGACCGTTGCTTACAAAATATAGAGCCAAGTGATCATCTTGTAATGAGAACTGCAGTGAAATTAGATGAAACTCTTAATGGTCACTGTGGGGGAAATTTGGTAATGTTCAGTAATAAGCATCCAACATTTTATGTTCTCAGTGTGGATTCAAAGTGTTTTGGAATTAACTTTTTATGTAACTTAAAATTTAACCACTGTACAGCATGGCTCAGTATATAACAAATCAACCACTGTCCATATATTCCCTTCAGAGCTGAAACTAATGATTGTATTCATTATTGATTATTCTGTTATTTTCTCGATAAATCGGTGAAGTATTTGTTCTATAAAATTTCAGAAAATAGTAACAATGAGCACATGGTGACATTTTCAATGTTCAATTTCAAGTTAACAATTATAGAAAACAAAAAACAAAACAAAAGAAGCTGGAACAGAGTTTTTGCCAGTTTTTCTTAAACTTGCAATAACCGATTGTTTGGCCACTTGGGGGCAGCAGACACAAGCTTTGAACACAACACTGACATATCATCACCTTTTAAGGTTGATATGGTAAACATGTTAGCAAACAGTTGCTTATTTACACATCTGGCAGTTACTCAGCACTATTAGTATTAGCATTTGTTGTGTTTCTGACCACCTGTTAACTCTCTTTTAACTCTGTTTTTGTTCTCCACCAACACCTTGGGGGAATGTCTGGCTCTATAGCTGCCAAATGCTCCACTGTGTTCACCAGCTAGTCGCTAACTGTGTCTGTCTACTGTTTGGTGCTGAGCAGGTAGTGTAAAGTGGGTTTTTAGAGCATTTTTCATTGCACAGGTTCCTGCTGCAGTCGACTTTAAAGTTGTCAGACAGCTGAACAATGAGCTGAAACTCGCTATTAAACTCCAAGAGGAGCTGCAGGTTCATGTGATAATTCTCTGCAGGATCATCAATACAAGCGACTCCTTTCATTGTCACATTGCTTTCACTTTGTCATTTGATACATTTATTATTATGAAAATATTGATTGATTAACTTTAAAGAAATAAATCAAAAAAGTGCTTGATTATCAACATTGTTGCCGATTTATTTTTTTGTTATCAACTAATCCATTCATATTTTAATTACCTCATTCAGTTAAAACGTTACATTACTAATGCATGGACATGCTTATTTTAAATCTTAACAAAGTGTGTCATCTGACAACCAGGAGGAAGAGACCATCCTGTTTCCAGCTTGACACCCTTTCATTTGAGACAGTCAGAGTAATCAATCACATCAATATGATGATGAAAACCTGGTTGATTAACTAATTATCATGGTACATGAGTATTGTATGATGATGATGATCATCATCATTATATCACCCCCTTCCCTCCTCAGAAGCACTGTTGAAGCACAACCTCAGATATTAGTCAGACTGGTCTGTGGCTGAAAGACATAGAAAACTAAAATCTGAGGTAAAGCTTTAAGTCCACATCTAAGATAAATTAATCAATTGAGTCCAAAAGCCTTACATTTTTCTGCTTTAAATGTTTTTGGAACTGAGGTTCAAACAAACTACATATTTTCCATTGCTCCCCAATCCTGTTTTTTGATGTTTTGTGCTTTGTTCTGTGCTGCTGTTTTATGCCTAAAAGCCTTTCAATCAATAACAAAAAAATGCATTCTGTGCATTCCTACATTACATATTTATTCAAACCATTCCCTGTGTTGCTCCCTGTGCTTCATATAGAGAAATAAATGCTGCATGCAGTGAGAGGAGAGGAGTGAAAGGATGATCAGATCTCATTAACATGATGCTGAAGAAGCTGATTGGTGAATGTATTTGTTACCTCTCGTTGTCTTCTTTCAGCCTCTCCAGCTCTCGTTCTCTCTCCAGTCTCCTCTGGGCATCTGCTTCCATCTCTTCTCTCTCCATCTTCATCTCCCGCTCTCTCTCCTCCAGGTGGGTTTTATCGTCCAGTAGCTCCTTGTACCTTGAGATTACAAACACAACATTCATCCCAACAAAAACAATTATGGCTTAAAATGTGTGACAGAAAGAGAGTGTGTGTGTCTTTAAAGGTAGTGCTAGTGGATTTGTGTGTATATTTTTGTTCTTGGGAGAACTAAAAATATAAGGGTACACAAAAGACTCAAAATGCTCTGAAGTCAGGATTTCATGTTTATAAAAGGGTCTAATTGAATGCAGTCAGAGTGAGTTTGTACCTGGCCTCCAGCTCCCTGTGCTGGGCCTCCAGGCTGCGGTTGTTGCTCCTCAGCTGAGAGTGTTTGTCCAGCAGCTCCTCCAGCTCCACCTCCTGCCGCTGCTGCAGAGCAGTCATCCGCTCGTGGTCCCGCCTCAGAGCCTCCATCCTGGCCACCGACTCCTCCCGCTCCCGCGCCCACACTTTGGACTCGGCCTCCAGAGCCGCACACCGGGCCTCACTCTCACTGCAGCGCGCCACAACTGCTGCATGCTGGGAGCTAAGAGATGCTTGCTCCACCTGTGTGTGTGTGTGTGTGTGTGTGTGTGTGTGTGTGTGTGTGTGTGTGTGTGTTATAAAACAGAGAGATCATGTTGTTGCCTATATTTTTGGGTTCTTACAGAAACCCAACAACCCCAACATTTGAAATGTACATCCCAGTGTCCCACCCGCAATACGCTAGCTCTTTGTAGAACTTTCACAAGCTGGTAGTACTATGAAAACTTACATTAAAATGAACATGAAGTATATGTATATCGATAGATTAGACTCTTCTCTTTTTGGTCATTGTGGTCATTTTCAAGAAGGAAGCCTTGTCAATTCAGAATCCAAAAATATTTCAGCTACAATGTATTGTATACAACTGAAATCTGAAGTCTACAGCCACATTAGCAGCTCTATGAGGCTAACGTAGCAGTGCTTTTGAGCTAAATTTTAACGGCAGCATGCCAACATGCTCACAACGACAATGCTAACACGTTTAGCAGGTATAATGTTTATCATGTTCACCATTGTAGTTTAGCATGTTAGTATGCTAACATTTGCTAATTAAACACAAAGTACAGCTGAGGTTGATGGGAATGTTGTTCGTTTTGCAGGTATTTGAAAAACCGACCAACCAACAAACTGACACTGTCATTCACAGAGCCACGCCACCGGCATGGCTAGAATGTGCTGTCTCCCTGCATCAAAGCAGTCTGGTAGTCCAATAATGTAATAAATCCAAAAGTCCAAATTATGCGCAAGGGTCTAATGATCGAGTTGAACAAATAATTTCAGCCGTAATCATGCTCTCTATCTGTGTGTTTGGTCACCTGTAGCTGGGTATTGAGTGTCTGTACTCTGGTGCAAGACTCCTGCAGGCTGAGGGAGTGCCGGCGCAGAGCCTCCAGCTGCTCCTTCAGGTGCTCACACGCCTCCTGGGACTGAGACAGTCGCAACAGCAAAGCCTCCTGTCCTGCAACCGCTACTGCTTTCTGAGAGAGAGAAATGTTTGGATTGAGAGAGTGTCCACAGCCATGTACAGAGGAAGTTGCATCAGGGGCTGTGCTACCTTCGGCGCCACAATATCCATATTTGAAGTTCGACCTCATCTACAGCTGACCTTTTAAAGCACTCTCAGTCAGGTAGCAGCTTTGTGTGACATTTGTGTCAATCTATAAACACAGAGATGAAATTCATCTTGTGTGTAACTGAGTTTTCAGAAATGTATAAAATATAAGTGGTCCGCATTTGTTGTTTATACTTGATTAAAAACTGTAAGGTTTCACTGAGTGGAATCTTTGTACAAGCATTAATAATCCAATCAGAAAACCTGTACACATATTTGTGTCTGTGAAATCTGCTCTGATAAATAAAGGAGTGTGTTAATTGTGCATTGAGATGGATAGATTACAAAAGAACAGGCAATGTTGCAAAATTGCTGAAGATATAAAATCTGGTGTTTTTGTCCAAAATTTAAATGAGCATGTGGCACACCATAACTCGGCTCACCCACTCGACAATGTGAATTTATATGCACATTTTTGCAAGTACTGGCACACACTTCATGTGGGAGTCATCTGGAGGGTCTGGAGCTCAGTTTTGGTGCGCCGCAGCTTTTTTACTTCATTTTAAATTCTTTCACATTTCCTACCAGAACCTGACTGAATCATACTGCTACACAGGGGATTGCTACTTTTTTCACTGGCTCTTTTAGACTTTCCTTGCCAATGTCAGTAGTGGAAAGTAAATATGTACTTTTACTCCAGTGCTGTACTTTAATGTAATTTTGAGGTACTTTCTACTTCTAACCCACAACATTTCAGAGGGAAATATTGTAGTTTTTACTTTACTCACGTTACTTGGAAGCTATAGTTATTAGTTACGTTTCAGTTTAAGATTTTAAATTATAAAAACATATGAGGGGCTTATAAAATCAAAAACATTGTATTAAACCAGTGGTTTCCAACATTTTTGACTTGTGACCTCACACAAAAAAAGCAGTGTGTTAGAGACATGTCTTGTCTTAACTTCTGAGATGGTTTCATTTAAATAACTGTTTAAGACTCAAAGAGGTGCAAGTATCCCCAAAGTATTCTACAAAGTAGATAAAAGTTAATAAAAAAAAGTAAAAAAATAAAAATAAAAAATGAATATAAATTTAGCACAACTTTCTTTTTTCTTCTTGTGACCCGGATGAGTGGACCCGAACCACAGTTTGGAAACCACCGGACTAAAATACTGAAGTGGTAAAAACCAGTTCCACCTCAAGCAGCTACACCAGTAAAATTCTGCTTACACATTATTGTATCAGTATTAATAATCTAATTTTTGATACAGTTCGCTGATAATACTTTTTACCTGCAATTGAGTATTTTTACAGTGTTGCACTGGTGCTACAGGTGTCTGTGCCTTGCTTCATCCATCCTAATCTAAAACTTTAAATCATCTGACAGCGTTAATGCAGCACCATACCTACCGAGCAATGCATTGAATGAAATTCCCGACCTTGGCAGCGCTGAAGCTGCCCCTTACAGCTTGATGTGAGAGTTTGTGTGTGTGTGTGTGTGTGTGTGTGTGTGTGTGTGTGTGTGTTAAAAAAGAGAGAGAGAAAGTAAGGGCTAGAGCAAGAGAGCAGCAGTCGAGATAAGGAAGATTAACAGTATCCGAGGTGACATTATAAAAACTGATGAGCAGAGATAAAGCGGTAGTCCTGGAAATAAAGTGCTGCACTCGTGGAAGTGGCGGCCTACTGTGAGTTGATAGTTGTCAAGCATCCCTAGAGCAAGAATTTCAACATAATATAGATCATCTCCATCACACAGGAGCTGCACCGAACCACACAGTCATCATGCAAATGAGATTCAACGGCTCAGACACACATCATTCACAAAAATATATTCAAACACAGATACACACCTCTCTTTCCAGCTCTATCAACCTCTCACTCAGCTGCCTCTCTGTCTCTCTTGTGGCATATTCATGCGTCATGGAAAGGTTACGACCTTTGCCAGCTGCAGGGGATTGATCCAGATGTGACGTCTCCTGGTTGTTTGTGTGACAAATGTGATTTTTGTTTGATGAGTCTAATTTTGAATTAGACGTAGTGTCCACCTCCGCACTTCCTCTTCTCTTTTCCAAATGGAGAAGAGATTCACTTTTCTGAAGGCACTTGGAGAGCGACTCTATTCTCTCCTGTGATTGGTTGAGATAATCGGTTGTTGTCTTAAGTTCAGCATCAGCGTTTTGCAGTTTCTGGCTCAGACGTTCGACTTCAGTAGATAGTTTCTGAGAATGTGCCTGCTCATTGGATAGATCCTGAAAAGAGAGAGATAAGAAGCAGTGTAGCTTTCAAAGATTAGAATCTGTGGGAAATAAAACAGTAATATAAAACAGATCAAAAGTACAAATATAGAAAAAAATAATTTTACTCATTATACATTCTTAAAAGGACCAATCTTCATATGATCACTTTAATAATATAGTCGTGGAACAATTGCATACTGCATACTATTTCTAGACAGTTAGTACAATCTACTAATGTTCACTAATGTTCACAGTATGCTAAGCTAGCTGTTAGTAGGCAAGAAATTAATGTATACTAACAGGAAAGTATTCATCACAGTGTCACAGGTTAAAGTGACTTTGGCGACAGCCAAATTAACAAGAACAAAGCTAAATGTTTTTTCCCTAAGATTTAATAGGAATTGTTTTTTTGTCTGTGGAGTAAATTGAGATCTTGGACATTTACATCATTATGCATCATCACTGACAGATGAAGAGTTGCACAACAGTGTTTTTTGCATCTATAAAATGCAACACATTATATAAATTAATGTTTTTCATTCCATTGTGGGAATATTTGAAGGCTATACAGTGAATTTTAGGAAAACACACGTCCAACCTGTGAGCAGAGTCTCCATTAACCTTTCCCATGTCCATTGCATTGTGGGACAATAGTGTCCATCAACAACACACTAAAAAATCCAGCAAATTTGGGATGCAAATTGCATTCTTTAAGATTACTGACTTTTGTCACTTTTCCAGTATGAACACACTGATTTATTATGCAGTACAGACATAGGAACATCATAGAATGGACAATTATTACTATTTATGGAAGAAAGGATCTCAGGGTAACACTTTACTTGAAGGTTTCTACATAAGAGTGACATGAGACTGTCATGAACATGACAGTGTCATGACACATGAACCCTAACCCTAACCCTAACCCTAACTTGTCATGACAAAAACCGAATGACACAAGAAGCGATATGTCATAAACGTTTATGACTTGTTTATAATGTTTATGACACATTCATGACAGTGTCATGTCACTCTTATGTAGATACCTTCAAGTAAAGTGTAAGCGATCTCAGTTTATAAAGGGAATTGCTGAGTGTGGGTGAGTTTACCCTTCAACACATTCCCGCAGTCAGTGACTAAACTACGATGTCACACACACACACACACACACACACACACACACACACACACACACACACACACACACACCTGGGACAGTGAGCTAATCTTGGCCTGAGCATCTGCGTACTGCTCCTGCTGCTGCTGTTTACCCTCCTCCATGCTGGTTAATCGAGTGCTGAGCTCCTTCTCCAGGTCCTGCAGCCGAGTGCAGAGCTCTTTGGATTCAGACAGCTGCTGACACACATGTCTGCGTGCACACACGCACATACCACACACACACACACACACACACACACACACACCAGCAGCAGTAGGTCAGACACAGGTTGAATGAAGATAAAGTTAACATTAAAAATAAATGCATGGTGCAGCCATGTAGCTATCTCTGATGCCTTGTAAAGTTAATTGCGTACCTCATCTTGTGATCAGGGTTACGTGTGTGACCAGGAGTGTGTGTACCTGTGTTCAGCATCCAGAGCCCGAGCTCTCTGGTTGCTGTGCTCCAGGGCCAGGGTCGTGCTCTCCAGCTGCTGCCTCAGCCTTGCTGCCTCCCTCTCTCTCTGCCTCCCCTCCTTCCGTTGGCCATCCAGCTCCGACTGACACACCTCCTTCTCCTGCTCCAGCCTTGACGCCTCCAGCAGCGCCTGATCTCGTGCCCGGGCCATAGATTCGGCCTCCACGGTGGCCTCACGGAGCTCTGCCTCCAGCTCCTCCTCCCGACGTCGAGAAGTCTCCAAACTCCGAACTTGTCGT
The DNA here is from genome assembly GCF_008315115.2 of Sander lucioperca. Classification (NCBI taxonomy): domain Eukaryota; kingdom Metazoa; phylum Chordata; class Actinopteri; order Perciformes; family Percidae; genus Sander; species Sander lucioperca. The sequence continues at coordinate 30,776,835 of NC_050173.1, forward strand.
TCGACCTCTGCCCTGAGAGTCTGAGTGGTGAGCTCTAACTGGTCACTCTGGCAAAAGAGACATGATGGATGATTAATGCCACTTTAGATTAAATACATTGATTAATGTGCAAAAGGGAAACTAGTTTGGTCACCCACGCACAGTGGCTAATAACAAAAAAAGACACAAATCAGACGGTTCACAATAGGCGACATTTGAAAGACATTGTATTACCCTAGATATGTTTTATATCTTTTGTATTAACACTGACACACAAACTAACACGTTACGAGAGGTCATTCGAGTAGCTCAGGACCCTGCCTAGTCACTAATAAAAGAAAAAATTAAATAAATAAATAAAAGGCCAACAAAAAGTGATGGATCTAAAAACTAGACCAATAAAAGAGGCGATCAATATGAAAGGACAACTTTAAAATTAGGACAAAAATACAACCCAAATCTCAAAAACAAGTAATTCAAATGTTTTACAGTTGTGGGCACAAAAGATCTTCTAAATTGTTCTGTGGAGCATCTTGGCATCTGTAGCCGGTACTACTAAAAACATCAAATTCTGAACCCAAGTTTGGATTCTTTCTCTTTCACGCTTTCAACAAAACAACGTGTCAACAAAGGCAGAAAAGGAAACGTAGATGTAAACAATAAATATTTCAATATGTTACAAAAATCAGCTTTGCAAATGTTTTCTTAAGAAGAAAATGCATTCAGCACATTTGTTAGAGCTCATGGATACACAGTGGCCCTCATTTATCAACCTAACGTAGAAACCAGCACAGATATGAGCGCAGAAATCATCTTACGACAGGCTTCACGTGTGATTCATGAAACGTTCGTATCACACCAATCAGAGCGTAAGATTGATGATTGGTCGTACATTGATAAATGCAGTGGCTGGAAACAATCGTAATTTAAATATCAGGTCCCAATGTATTATAGGCCTCACCCCTACAATTTACGACATGGCGAGACGTAATCCGGCTAAGAAGCGGCACTTTTCAGAGGTGGAGATTGAAACCCTGATATCTCAGGTCCATTTGCACCAACGTGTGTACTATTTGGCAGCCTGAAAACTGGTATTAAAGGCTGTAGAAAGAATGCGGAGTAGAAAGAGATCACTGATGCAGTCAACAGTGTTGCCGTAGTAAATCGGACTTCAGCTGAAGTTTATTTAATTTATACATCCTTGACATATGTATGCTATAGTCCTAATAGTAATATACAGGCTTATATTGCAATCTCTTAGGCCTACATGTAGGTGTACCTATATTTAAATAAACGCACAGTAGCAGAGTTTATGCAGTGTCTTTTATTTTACTCGTTTTACTCTTTTTTCCATGAGTCAGAGCCAGGCAACCGTGAGCTGGCATCGGGTCATCTGGCTCCATCACTACATTTATGGCACCCTGTTTTCCTGCGCGATGTTAAAACAATGTTGCAGACTTTCTCTGGCGTGTATGGGTCCCCGCCGCTGACACAAAACAGAGCCATCTGCCCTTAATCTATCCGATGGAGCGCTCCACCGTGGCCCATGTACGTATGTGTGCACTGTTACCGGCACATAAAGGTCTTCTAAAAGAGCCAGATGCCGATAAATGATCAACTGATGACTTCTCCTTCTCTTGTTAAACTGATTATATGCTGCACCGCAAGTCTACACTGACTCAAAAACGTGCGTACAGGAGTTTAAACTTGACACGAGATTTGATCGTAGCCTCCGCTCACGTCCCTATTGATAAATGCCGAGCTTTGCGTGGAAATGACCGTACACTGGTTTTATGCTTGTTTTCTGTTGTACGTTCGTTTCGTAAATGAGTGCCAATGTGTCTGGTGAGTGACACTGAATGTAAACAGAACTCCACAGGAAACCTTTAATAATGCTCTTCCAGTTTCCTCCAGGTTTAGAATCACATCACAATAATGAACGCAAATTCAATCAATCTATGCAACATTGTTCTGCATGAATTGACCAAAATAAATGACCAAATCAATACAACGTTGTCGGTTATGTTTCGATACAGGCTAGTTCATTAAACCCACACAACAACAAGGAAGCAAAGAGGGAGAAAGAGGATGTAGATGAGTTGTAATTTCCCATTTGGGTTTTATTCACCCCTCCAGCTGAAAGAAGCAGAGTTCATTTCATGTTTCATTTAACATACACTGTTATAGTCTCCATTAATTCCATTAACTCCATTTACTTATTATTCTGGTGGTCAGAACTAACTGGAAACTCTTCTGTTTTATGAAGTAAAGCATCAAGCATTGAAACAAACACATTTCAATCTGGTGCTGATGGTGCTGATGAAGCACTGAACCTCCTCATGCTTTAACATTAAGAGAGTGGATTATGTTTTATTATTGTTTAGAAATTAAAGGAACTGTTTTTCAAAGTTATCTATATCTACAGTATATGACCTGATTCCATGGGATCATATAACTGGATCACATCATAGCAGAACAACATTTTTAAGATGCTCATCTGCGTTGAATTAGAAACTGCATATTGTAGACAATAGACGCAAAATGTAATGTATTTTATGTAACCAAGTAATTAGTTAAAGCGATTACAGAATAATAACATCAGATAATAAACATTGTCTACATTTCTGTTACAGTTTTTTTTTTTTAACTCTGCTTCCTTTCATTTGGATTGTACGTTTCTTTTTTTCTGCCCCACGTCCATCTTCCCTAAAGAAAAATGACATCTGCCATGGTCATGAAAATGTTTGGTGTCACAGCTGCATCATGTGTGTGTGTGTGTGTGTGTGTGTGTGTGTGTGTGTGTGTAAATGTGTACTCATCAACCTTGCGGTGGGCGGTACGCAGGGCGTCCATGGTGCTGCGTAGCGTATCTCTGTCTCTCTCCAGTGCGGCCCGCTCTCCCTCCAGGGTGGCGATGACTGTGGACTGCATCCTGTGAAGCCCCACTTGGCTCCGCAAGCGGCACAGCTCCTCCTCCATAACCAGACCCTCTGACTGAAGAACCTGAGAAAACAACGGGAGGATATTAAGCTGGGGAACTGTCTATCTATCTATTAATACATACAGCCATGCAGCTGTTACCTGAATTGTTTTGTGAATCATTACCAAAATTTATTTATCATATCAGTTCAAATCTATTTCTAAAGTTGTTTTAATATCAACCTTTGCTTTAATTTTATTAAATATCTTAAATGCATCCATCCACCCATCCAATCAACCAAACATTATTATCTTAATATCTCTATTAGCACATTTTCTCCCCTCGATCCATCAACCATACATCTATATATCGTCCTTCCATCCATACCTCTATTTGCCTGCGGGCGTCTCCCAGACTTTCGGCAGCTCTCTTCAGTCGCTGCAGCTCGGCCTCCAGAACCACCAGCCTCTGCTCAGCCTCCCAGGTTTTTCTGCTCTGCTCTCCCAGTTTGGAGCGCAGGTCCTGGGCCACCATCGCCTGTCTGTCAGCCTCCTCCTGGGCATCCTGGAGGTGCTTCGCCAGAAGCTCCACATCAGGACCAGACAGAGGACAAACAGCCTGCACTACAGCTGTGGTCTCTGTATTATCTTCTACACTTTGTGAGTGATTTTGGATCTCTGAGCTTGTTGTTGTTACTGCAGTCTGAGCTTTCTTTATGTGTCTTTCTTTCTCCTTTTTCTCTTTGTCCTTCTGCCCTCCCTCTGCCTCTCCTCTTCCTTTGGACTCAGCCTCCTCATCGCATGGTTCTTCTTTTCCCCCTTCAACATGGACAACCTCTTCCCCAACTCCTGCTTCCCTCTGGGTCCCAATGATTTCTCCTCTTCTCTCCCTCAACCCCAATACTCTTACCCTTCCTTCCCCCTCTCCCCTGCAGGATTCAGAGCCTTGGACTCCTCTCTCCACCTTATCCTCCTCCTCTCTGTCTGGCATCTTCACTTCTTCCTTCTTTTTGTCTTCTAAATGTTGCAGTTTGGTCACCAGCTCTTCAAGGCTCTGCTTCAAAGTGGCATTTTCATTCTTCAAGTTTTGAAACTGAAAATGAAAAATAGACTGAAATTTATATAGCACCTTTTGACCTTACCAAACAAAGCACTTTCCAATTTCCCTCTCATTGTCTGCGCTGGCCTGCCCATGGGGAGCAACTTGGGGTTCGGTGTCTCGCTCAAAGACACTTTGACATGCGGACAGGAAGAGCCGGGGATCGAACCATCAACCTTGTGATTAATGCAAAGGACATCCCGCTCTAACTCCTCCTCCTTTATGATTACTGAATATTTAGTGTCATGATGACGATACAAGTTTTCAGTTGCTTACTTTTTAGACAATACGTTCTGCATATTATTACACTTTATAATATAATAATAATAATAATAATAAGCTTTATTTGTATAGCGCCTTTCATACACAGAGTGCAGCTCAAAGCGCTTTAGATGCCTAATGTCGCTCAGCACTGTGTGACAAAGCAGATCCGTCTCCCAGAAACTATTTCATATCATATCTGTGAATTCAGGTCGATAGCAGCCTTTCTTTCCCTCTCAGCTTACCTCGCTGAGTGTGTTCTGATGCTCCATTTCCAGGCATGCCAGCTCATCCTTTGCATCTGGAGAATCAGCCTGCAGCGAGAGGAAATGGATGTTTAACTCGTCCAACTGTTGCTTCCTGCTTTTCCTGTTTCATTTTCCCAGATAGTGTAGAGCTTCATGTCTGACTTTGGTGATGTCAGGTTGACATGAACGGTGGGTCTACTGGTATTTTTATAAGAAAAGTTGTAACTGCAATGGTTCTTCCTACCAAGACATGCTGATCATATAAATTATAAAATGCACTACGGGCATCTGAAAGCTGTATTATTTACTTTACATATCATGGAGTTAGACATGTGCTTCTAAAGTGCAGGCGAGCACAGTTATCTCTTATGATGACCTGCTTTAGTGTATAACCAGGGAGAGCTATAGATTATAGATTATTGAGTTTATAGATTATTTCTGCCAGCCATAACCCTCGACCCCTTGAACCCTGACCTCCTGCTGGGCCTGCAGCTCCTCCAGTCGTCTCCTCAGCTCTGCATTCTCCTGCTCCGCTCCCAGCAGCATCAGCGTCGAAGCCTCGCCCACCTCCACACTCAGTGGCTTCTGATCTGAGGGAGAGGGAGAAATAAATAAATAAATAAAGCAGGAGAAAGATGAAGAAGAGGAGGGAGAGAGAGGCAGATAGGCAAAACAAGAAATGGAGAAAAAGAGAAATGGATATATGAAGAGATTCACTCGGTTATTGTTGATTGATAACCTGTGGGCCAGTATTACCTCAACATACTTTCTGTTATCAGTTAATTAAAATGTCTTAAATGACAAGGTGCGGAGAGGCATGTGCTCTGACCAATCATTTCGTTCAGCTCCTCGTCAGAGTCCAGTTCTGATTGGAGGAAACGTTGGTGAACCGCAGCAACTGGAGCGGGAACACTGCCGCTACTGCAGCAGTGCCTCAGGTCCGCCTCGAGGCTCATGTTCATCTCCAGCAGCTCATCAACTCGCTGCCTCTCGGTGTCCTGCTCCTACACACACACACACACACACACACACACACACACACACACACACACACACACACACACACACACTCACACAAACACACACACACATTCATTCATCATGAAATGCTACTCCTATGTCATAAAAGTACATTCATAGCAAGATCTAAAGAAGGATTAGTATTTCTTAACATATGAATGTGAATGGACACATGCATACACACACATACAGTAAACACATCACTCAAATATTAAATACACCCACCGCTTCCACGTCTATGATTCTCTGACGCAGCAGAAGATTGTCCCTCTCAAGCTCTCTTAGCGAGGAGCAGCGTGCCTGTGCATTAGCCAGCTGTTCTTCCAGAAGAACTTTGGTCTCCTGCAGCGCTGCACACAGCTGCTGCTGCTCCTGCAGGCATGCCGCGCACCGACAGACAAGAAACATTAAACTGTAAGTATATAGTGATATACGTATTGTATATATACTATATATATAGTGAAGTCTTCACGTCAGTCACAACTTAGCAAGGTGGACATTTAGACTAAACATTTGCTGAGAGAATCACATTGTTTATATATGTGTCTTTTGCTGCTGCAGCCCTCAGAGCTAATCGATCTTTGATCCACATTTGTCCTCTTTAGTGGCAGCTAAGGGCAATTTGGGTCTTATTCTAATGGTTTTGACGAGCATTTACAGCAGTTATTATAATAACCTTTTATTGCACACTGAAATCAAACACAGCAACATTTCTACAATAAAGTCAGACAGGGCAAGAAACACAAGCAATTAGACGATCAGACAGGTTGAAATAAGCCAACAGTTTGGTTTATCTAAAACACTTGACTTAGTCCTTAAAGCAAAAGTGAGCACACCCAAAATGGCGGTAATAACCTGAGTGATTGTCCCCCTCAGTCTCCTGCGTTCTCAGTTTTCTGCAAATAACTTGTTATTACCAATAGGAATGATGACCACAACTATGCAATTAACACCCAAGATGCAATAAAAAACGAGATTACTCTTGAAGTGTGTTGGGGTGGATTTTTCTTTTAAATGAGAAAACCCCTCTACACGTAAACATTCAACATTACCTCTGGTTTTAACAACCACGCAAGGGTTCACTGTGAAATTGTGAAAATTAATTATAAACCCAAACACGAGAAAAAAAATCATCCTGCCACCTATGTGGGCTGTCACAGAGTATGTAGTATAAAGCAGTATAAAGGCAGAATAAATCAAATAAGACTGAGAAGGTGACAGTGAGGACACTGTAAGGTGTTTTACAAGGATATGAGCACATTTTCTGCCTAAGAGCAGTTATACTACCTCAGAATAAATCTCATTTGGGTGTAAAAGCTCTAATAACTGAAGATGTACTCCTGCTCTTTGTCAATGAAGCAGCTCCGGGCTGTAAATCCTGATGACATCACACAATATAATCTCATTCTCTGGCTTTGAGATTCAGAGTTGTTCATACTCACTTTTGATTGAAACGCTCAGGGCCGTGAGAGAGAATACATAGCTTTTAAGATGAAGTGGTACTTCTTTATAAACAGTACTTACTCAGAAAGGTTAAAAAGGGACATTTTTTTTATTTCACTGGTAATGTTCTTATAAGGTCCTCACTTTGTGAAAAGCATGTGTGTTTGTGTGTACATGTGTATAAAGGCATTGTGAGTATGTTTGTTTTTGTTCTGTATTTATGAGATTCAAATATGTAACTTACTTAGCAATTTTAATGTATTTCATGGTGCAGATGTTGTCGTGCTGTTTGTTTTCTTTCTGGTGTAAATGAATTATTCAGAAGAATGTGTAGTGAGTTGTGCTTTTACGTGTGTGTGTGTGTGTGTGTGTGTGTGTGTGTGTGTGTGTGTGTGTGTGTGTGTGTGTGTGTGCGCGTGCGTGCGTGCGTGCGTGCGTGCGTACATGCCTTCAGCTGAGTCCGTGTGAGCTCCAGGCTGCGCAATCTGTGTTTACAGCTCTGAAGCTCAGTCTGGAGCTGCTCAGCCCGCGCAGCTCGCTCTCGGGCGCAGTCCAGCTCATCCCGCAGTGCACGCATGCCCCTCACCTCACCCTGCAGAGAACGATTCTGCAAACACACACACACACACACACACACACACACACACACACACATATTCATATACCAATGGGGATGAGGTCAAAGAAGATTGTGAACAGATCTGGGATATGCAGTAAAGCTAATGTTGACAAAGTCTAATACAGGAAGAAGAAAAGGTGCGTGCGTGCGTGCGTGCGTGCGTGCGTGCGCGTGTGTGTGTGTGTGTAAGAAAGACAACATTTTTGCTGTCTTCTTCTCTCCTAAGACTTTAAAATGATTGTCACTGATTGTGACACTATTTGTTGTAGCGCCAAATAGTGTCCACATATCCCCAAATACTGTAATTTTGGGAACAATTGTTTGATGCTGTTGTAAGTAAATGTTGAACTACGACAATGGAAAAATAGAATGGAATGATTCAGGAAAGGCCTCTCAGGATCATCCCTATTCTTTTGTTCGGGTCTAAACTGTCAGTTCAGCTGGAAAGAAGTTTAACAACAATGTTCTGACAACATTTTCTGACTACAAAAATTGTAGTTGGCTGCAATATGTGTAGTCTAATTGCTGCTAAATACATAACCTAAGAGGAATCTGCTTATTGGCTATTAAAAGCCACCTGTGTTGTGCTTTTGGCTGTGCTGTATTGTTTTTTTAGACCTAATATACAGTATATTACAGCTGTTGCCAAACTAGTTACGTTTAATGTGCTTTCAGTTTTCATATCTGGCGGTACAAGTCAGACTGTCTGTACCTCTTTCTGAAGTTTCTTGATCTGTTCCTCCATGGTTTGAATCTCCAGGTTGTTATCCAATATCTGATCGCCTTTATCTTCCCTAAAAAACAAGTCAAACATAAAACCATCACCACCAAAAATGCAATTACACATTTTTTCAAAACAGTATTTGGCAGATGTTTTTTTTATTATATATTGGCTGATTAAAAATAAGATTGGAGCAGATTATGTTTGCTAAAAAAAAGAGTAAAAAGACACGTGTATCCAGATATTATAATTGGCCAACAATGACCTTTGTGATATAGTCATAGTAGTGAGTCCTTACTCGTAGCTACGTAACATTTCAGTTTGTGTGACAAAATCATTTGCACATTTTTCATGTTGACCTTTATCGCAACTTTTCTAAAGGTTCTCTTGAGTTTTTTGGATCACACATGGACACACACACACACACACACACACACACTCACAGTTGTTGTTTAAGGCGGCGGAGTTTGGCCTTGCTGTCTGCCAGCTGGAGAGCCAGACTTTGGGGTGGCTCCTCGCTGTGACCACCCAGGGGCACCATGGTTGAGTCAGACTGGGCCTCCCGCTCCCGACACAGCTCTGCTATCCTCTGGGAGAGGGAAGGAGAGAGAGATGTGGCAAGGGACAAAGAGGACAGAGGAAGAGAAAGATTTGGAGAGAGAATGAGAGACACAGGAGATAAAGTATGGAAGAATTTTTATGTTTTGGAACATTATTCACTGTTCAAAACAGAGATAGTCTTTTTAATAATGCCTTTTAATCCCACAAAAGTTGATAAAAAGATCTCAGTGGAACATCAGCGGATTTACACTGTAAAGATGTAGGACGGAGACAAATTAAGAAAACAAAAAACCTCATTATATATTTTAAAATACTTTTTTCTATTTTTTCAGACAGTGACTGACATGCATTTTATTTTTCATTTATTGTTATTTATTTATACAAACTTGCATTGACCACAAAGTTATTTACATGTCAGCCTCGAATTACACTATATACACTCATGTTTTCGGAATTCTAATCTCCATCTACAGCCTACTCCATTGAGATACCATTTTAATAGCTAAAAGGCAGAATTACTACAACTGTGAGTGGTAAATATTAACTACAAACTGAATATAAGATCTGAGCAGCCTGAGATATAAAATATTGATCAAATATGTGACACAATTAAGCCCAGATGAAACAAATACTTACTTATGCATGTCCTAATTTCAGCTAATTTAATTTTATAACTTTATAAAACAAACATATTGTTCTTATTATCATGTTGGTTTAATGGGAAATATTGTACAAGTCAGTCAACTGTCAGACACATTTTTTATGCATCAAAGGTCCTCAGCAGGAATCGAACCGGGGACATTGCTGTTAAACTATATGGTATGCATCTGAGCCACCAAAGGACTTATGTTTAAATCATTTTTAGGCACAAAAGAATCTGACTCCATCTGTCTGAACCAAGTAGCAACCTACGAGCCTGAAAATTAAAGCCAATGAGGAAGTGCCTGCAACCTGCATTATTTCTAACGGCCAGCACGGGGCGACTCCACTGGTTGCAAAAGAGGTCCAATTGTAGAAGTCTATGAGAAAATTAGCCTACTTCACACTTGATTTTTACCACAGTAAACATTTTCCTAACAAGTTTATGGTCTCAAGCGTTAGTTTCAAGTCTTCTTCAATACAACATGATGTTCATTTAGTCAGTTATGGTCCCATTATTTTAAAATAGATGATAAAGCAGGGCATGCTTTAGGGCGTAGCTACCTTGTGATTGACAAGTTGCTACCACAGCAACATGACATTTATTGTCAAGATTCAGATGAAAAGATCAATATGACTCTCATATCTGTTAAGTTAATATGAAGCTACACCAGCAGCCAGTTAGCTTAGCTTAGCACATAGATTGGACTCATCAGGGGAAACAGCTAGCCAGGCTCCGTTCAAAAGTAAAAAAAAAAATATATATATATATAAAAATAGCTGCAAAAATATATATTTTACAGCAGGTTGTGCGCCCTGCCAAGAAATACTTTCAACGTGCTGGTAGGCAGATTTTGTTGCCTTTGGACAGAGCCAGGCTAGCTGTTTCCCCCTATTCCCAGTCTTTATGCTAAGCTAACCTAACTGGCTACTGGCTGTCACCTCATCTTTACCATACAGACACGAGAGTGGTATCAATCTTCTCTTCTAACTCATGGCAAGAAAGAGAAAAGGCATATTTTCGAAAATGTCAAACTATTCCTTTAAGTGTGTGTATGTATACCTCCAGGTGTGTGTCTCTCTGTGCCAGCAGGCTTTGGATCTGTTTGGCCATGGAGCTGAACACCAGCTGTAAGTCTGCGCCTTCAACCTCTACCAGCTCCTCCCACCTCAGCGGCAGCACCGTGCGAGGATCCTGAGTCACCTGCAGCAAGGACAGTTTCTCAGGTCGCATGATAAGATCAATGTGTGTCTGGAAAACCTGACACAAAATAGCAAATCTGGGTACAAACAATCCATGCAGTGTGAAGGCAGTGTGAATACCAAGTAGAGATACATGCATCTGTTTGTAAAGGAAACAATATTTCTCACATTTTCTCCAGTATTGTATCTGTTAGGGAAGTGGGTCCAAAAATGCCTGACTAATACATGCAAAACTAATTATTATGTAGGCAGGTTTGAAATGTCCTCGGGTGAAGGCATATGAACAGCAAGCAGGGGGTGCATCCATCCACACAGAAACGGCACCTCTCACCTCTATGATTTACGAGGCTGAAAAACATGGCACAAAAGAGGCTGGTGGGCAACATGCTGTTACTGTAATTCAGACACGCTGGTATGCAACATGCTGTTTTTGTAATGCCGGCAATTATTCACGGGGGGGTATTTTTAAAAGAGTACAATTTGGCATTTGGGCTGTATTGGAGAGGACAGCATAGAAAAAATGAGAAAGATGAAGGAGAGAGGATGATGTGACAGAGGTGGAGGTGGAGAGGTGGACATGAGGGGTGGAGGATCCATCCTACGGTGGCAGCAAGGGGCACCCAGAGGTCCTTAAAAGGCTGCCAGCAGAATAACAAGTAGCTCATTTTCAATTTCTTGAAGCGCCAGCAGAAGATATAATAGTTTCACTCTCTCTGCCTACAGGCCAGACAGTAAAGAAATTCTTTGCTAAATCATATTTAAAAAAAAAAAAAAAAAAAAACTCTCTTAGAATGTCTCCTCTGGATAATATCTCCTCATACTGATGGTCAGTCGCTGAACAGCTTTTATATCTGGGGGATCCTTGATTAGATTAATTCTGCACTTGAACACCTACCTGCTGGATACAGCTAGCAATGGCTGCCTGGGTCTCAATGTCCAGAGACTGGATCTCCTGGATGAACGTCTCCTTCTCCTCACACTACAGACACAGAGAGATGCAATGGAGTCAGGTGTGTGTGTGTGTGTGTGTGTGTGTGTGTGTGTGTGTGTGTGTGTGTGTGTGTGTGTGTGTGTGTGTTATAAGCAAGAGCTGGACGATTAAATTACAGAAGTATAATGCTCTGATAATTTGCTGCTTTTCTCTATTTTACATTATTGTCAACTAAATGTCTTTAGGTTTCTTGAGCTGTGAGAAATTAAGAGGGGATTTCTTTTTACAAGTCTTTGAAATTTTGTCCATTACATTTTTCTATAAACAAATCAATTTGCTATTTAAAATGATAATTTAAAAGACGCTATAAGAAGAGGTAGCCTGTCATGAACTAAAATCTGGGCCTACAGTAGATTAAAAAAAATCTGAGGGTCGCTTAAGTTATTAGGATCCATTCTTTGGTAACCAAGGATAATCCATTCAATAATTATGTTATTCTGCATCAAAGTGTTAGATCAAAAGATGGACAGATTGACCACTCCACTAGCCTGGCTAAAAATTTAAAATACTGAACATTTAGTACAAAATACTGGTTGTCTGGTTGAGTAAAACAACACTGGTGCCATTATCCACCTTCAAAGAGCGAGATGGTCATGTGAGTATGTGTCATTACCTGCACAGCACATCCTAGTAAGAGCAGCAGCAGTCGTCGGAGCTCTTCCACGGCTGCCTCTGAGGATACAGAAATAACTGTCATCCTCATCATTATCGCCATCATCTCCACCCCCCACCACCATCCTCCCTATCATTATCACCTTAATGTGTTTCACAGATAGCAGAGATATGGACTCGTATATAAAGTATAATTACTTTCTGGCTGCTGGGAGACATGGCACTGATAGGATCATGCGTTTATCTTGTACCTGTTAGGGGGTCCTGCCCCAGAATGGCAACATTTGGGAGAGGCATCAGTATTAACTGCTGCAGGTCTTCCTGAGGAACAGAATAAATGTGAAGAGGTAAGAAAAAAAACTCAAGTAATCGGGCAGCCCATATTGTCAGTCTGTCTGCCCACAGTGAGCCTGGATAAACAGCAACATGAAACCAACAGCCTCCTGCAGTTTGTGGTGTAAACAAACAGCTGATATCCGATAAGAGAACTTTTCATTTGTCCTTCCAGGTCAAGGAGTCTTTGTACAAATTAGCTTTAATATATTTCAGTGGAGCTAATTTTTAGTATATGCTAGATGAAATAGAAACATAATTTTTTTTTATGAATGAATAACAATCCTGAAACAAAATCCCTGATTCTATTGTTGCCCTTGTGGTTAAAAAATGCAGCTTTTAACTGTCAGCTAATGACCTTACATTTTTGGTTATAGTAGACACTGTATCATCTACCCTGAGGGTTTGTGTTTCATGTTTTTGTTTTCCAATTAAAACAGAAAGCATTATGAAAAAAAAGAATTTGAACATTTACTGAAGCCATTCAATTTCAAAATCCCTTCAAGTCAAATATCAAAACAACCTCTTGAATCTGCATGTTTCAATGGTCATGTGCTAGAAAGCATTCACATGTTGAAGAGTAAACAGGCTGATTCAGGACCAGCAGAAGGCCCACCAACACTGTGGTCAGCTTGTTTCAGCGAGTTGTATTTCCTGCTTCATGATCTTGGATAAATCTCCTGGCAGATTCTAAATGACATTTAATCAAGCTGGATGTCAGATGCCTCAGACGTTCCCCGTCCAGAATCGTGGCTTTTTTTCTGGCAGCAAGTATTTGTCATGTGGACCTGCAGTGCTTTGCTCCTCCTTCTACAATACTATCTAGTGTAAAAGAATTTCAGTGAAGTCATCCGCCGGATACTTTATTACTTTTCTAAATTGGTCTCCCTGAACAATTTCCCTGTTAATTAAAAATGTTTTTGTCAAAGAGCCACACTGACATTGGCAAGCTCCTTTCCCAACTGCTATGAAATCCTGTTTACATCCTCCTGCGATCCATCGGTGCAAACTCATCAGAGGCAAGTCACAATTACAGCTCTCTCTGCTGCGGCTTACTGTAATTTATAAACTGTACAGTGAGAAAGGCAATGTACCAAGAAGCAAGCACTCCCTTCAGCAACTACAGTGTGTGAGTTTGGTATCAGAAGCATGTGCAGCCAACCTAACGTTTGTGCTCCTTCAGGGCATGAAGGACATTAGCCACTGCAGTTCCGTGTTGGTTATCGTGCAGCTCATGGTTCATGATGCCAAACAGACTTCTGCAAGAGATTAGCCAGACTAGAAAAAATAAAGAAGCTGCTTGTTGTTGTTGGCATGCTAATGTCCTCGCATCATTCAGCCAAAATACATACTGGGTGGTGTTTGCTCAAATCTCTCCCACACTATATTTTATACATCATCATTTGGTACAATTATACACCCTGCTTAAGAGATTAACAATATGAGTAATACATGGTGCAACTATCTGCGCTATGATATGAGTTGAGTTTCTCTCAAGGTTAATTTCTTTTTCCACTAACATCATAGCAAAAAATAAGGAATTAGCCTTTATCCCTCAGCGAGTCTGCCTCTGAAAATAATCTACTGTTGTATAAAGTAGTCCTGAAGTCGGAATAACAATTTTTATCAAGCTGCTGGCTGCAGCTCTGAAGAGAATTATAATCCATCTGCAACATTATCTTTTCCAAATTCCATCTTTCTATCAATAATTCCACTTGATGTAGTTTGGATTGCTGCTGGTTTTCATTTTACCCACAGACAGTTTTGATTTTCAATGCTTCTGTTGGTGGTCTCACTTTTACTTTATCTTTTTTTGCCTTTATTCAGATGTGCACACCAGATTAATTCAAACATCATGCATCAGATGTTCTGTATCTTTAAAAATGTATTGGTTACTGAGGACAAAGATCTTTGTAGAGGCTCAATACATTCAAAGGCAAATTAACATTTAAGATTCCAATAGAATAGAATAGAACAGATATATACTGTAAACGTGCTCTGCCTGTATCATCTACACAAATAGAAATAGCTAATTATTATCTGTATTACATACATATATATATATATATATATATATATATATATATATATAGAAGCGGAGGTAACAGCAGAGAAATTGAAATCCTGACAGGCTGCAGACGGTTGCTGTGGCTTACACTCACCACACTCTCTCACACGCACACACACTCAAACACATAGACAGCAAAACAATGTCAAAAAAGGCAGCGAGAAGTAAAACCATGACCAATGTGGAACTAAACGTCCACAGCAACAGTGGAGCCTATTCTAAGTGCACCAGGTGAAATTCTAGTGTAACGCCAACTGATATGAGCTTCCCAATTATTGCCAGCGTCTTGTGCTGCGCTGAGCTTTCAAGGGACATTTACTTTTTTACTGAAAATTAGGAAGTGAAACGTTGTAGACCCGTGTTCTTTATGTTGTGTGACAAACTAGGCAGGGCATGTTCAGTCCACCTGACTAGTGCTTGGGGAGGTTTGCTTTTGCTGAGGACAGAGGCCTTTGAATCATCCTTCGGGGAAAGAATTGTGTCATTTCCTCTATGGCCACAGCATGCACAGTATGAAATGCATGATATATACTACTATTTGATTTTTATTTACTCTCCTTTCTCAACCCCCTAACCATGACTGCAGCTAAAAAATTAAGCTCGCCACTCCTCCACTTCTTTGCACCCCATTTGCCCGATAATAAGCAGGGACACGTCTACTGAAATTTTCTGTTTCATCTTCTCTTTTGTGCAAATTCTCATTCACCCCCTGCATACACTTCAAACTTTCTACAATATCCTTAAGCGAAATATTTGTGTGTTGAGACTGATAGTTGAGACTCATCTTGTCCTCTTGTTTTTACAACCTTAGAGCTAGACAACTGCTTCTCCAGCCCTCCCCCATCACCCTCTCTCCCTTGCCATTTGGTGTGGCCCTGAGTTATGTTTTATTTCAGCGTTTTTTTACAAGACAATTCTATTTATAATGAGCTGGGAGTCATTTCAGTCTATCCACAAAAAAGCCATAGAGATAGTAAATAGGGCTATTCAAGACATTGTTTAAAAAATAAAAAATAAACACATCAGATGGAGCGAGACGAGTTCTAAATGATTGTGTAGTCTGTGTCTCAGTATTACCTCTCTGTGTCTGACGGCTTGCTTTACTGATGAGATATTAATGCCAGAGTTTGACAAGGTATCAAAATACCCAATTAAGCTTTATTAAAGTTTTACTTACACAGATATTCACGTCTGAGACTCCAGGAAGTTGTTTTTACACTTTGGTTTTTATACGGATAAAACAATCAATATAATCTACCTTGTTAATTAGTGAGCTTTAATCGTGCTGGTAGATGGATTTTGTCAGAGTCAGGCAAATTGTTTTCTCCTGTCTCCAGTCTTTGTGCTAAGCTAAACTAGCCAACTGCTGGCTGTAGCTTCATAACTTGAACAGACAGACCTGAGAGAGCAAATTTTCCCAAAATGTCAAAAGTATTTCTTCAATTATGTGTAACAAGTTCAATTCATAATGAAAAGAATTCAGAGTAAAGGTTCCTGACTTTTTAAGCTAATTCATAAAGGCTGAGAGTCCAATACAAGTCTGATATATAATCTTCCTTTAGCTCTGTTTTTTGTTGTCTCCAACACCTCCTGAGAAAAATGTTCTCCCTCACAGCTCCATGCTCTACTTTGTTCACCAGTTAGTTGCTAACATTGTCTGCCATTTGATGCTGGTCAGGTACTATATAATGATTTTATCAAAAGCAAAAATAGCTGCCTGCTACACCTGGAAATGGGTTGTTGAGAGCAGTGAGAGTGAACCAAAACAGTAAAACTGCAGGCTATAAAATGAGCTAAAAGACACTAAAAATCTCTATATAGGGCTGAGCCGAACTGCAAAGAACTGCTGTATGGGTTCATCACTAAAATGAAAATGACTCATTTATTAAAAAATACTGTTTAAAAAAAGAGCATACAAAATCGAGTCAAATTGAGCTATATAAACAGAAAAACTGTAAGTTCATTATACATTAAATGGAGGAAAACTCTTGAAAAAAAACTGTGCATATGTTGATTTTCAGACCATCACGCCTGATTTTGCTCCTGATTATCTGATCTAACACCTTGATTTCTCTGTGACTCTCCCGTACCTGGTAGAAGGCTCTGATGTGTCGAGTTAATATCGAAAAGTTCTGGATTCTCAGCATGTGATCATCTCGCTTGCTGTCGTACAAGCGCTCCACCTTGGGGTTCGGGTCTCTGAACAGAACAGAAACAGAAAAGACATGACGATGTGTTTACTGCAGCTTGATCAAACAGTCCAGTACCACAACTCTCCAGATGAGAAATTCTCATGCAACAGTGCATTTAAGCAGAGTGGATCAAATTTTAATGAGCCCGAGAAGCAGGCTGTAAGAATCAACATGCAATTATTTGCTAAAATAACTTGGCTTAGGTCAGACCAAATTAATCAGCTGTTCGGCAAATACGATGAAGATCTTGTCTGGTGAGAGAGAAAAGGTTTTATTCTGCAGAAGAAGTAATTCAGCGGAGATGACTAAAAGGGTTGCAAGCCTCATTTAATTATTCACTGGAAATGGTTGGCAAATATAAATGGGTCCTACATTTATGCCATCCTGTCACACAGGTTGTAGAACAATGCCAGGTTACAAAAGGGAATGTGATGAATGTTACATCAAATCTTATGTGAAGAACAGAACTAAGAGGCTTTTAGCAGCTCTGTTAGGCTGTACTGGCTCAAGGCTAATGCTAACATACTGATGTTAAGAAGGTATAATGTTTGCTGATGAACAATAAACACAAAGTAAATGTTAGTTTTGAAGGTATTTGGTCATTAAACAAAGAATTGGACAAATAAAACGTTGACCTGATGATTACATGTCAGGGGATGACCAAAGTGATGTCTAGCAAACCATCCAATAGTTATCGAGACATTTCAGTAAAAAACACAAAAGTTAATCTCATAGTGGCGCTAGAGGAAAAATCAAGGTATCACCAAAGTCAGTAGGAACAAGGATGTCTGTAGGATGTAAGATTTCATGGCAATCTATCCAATAGACCTCAACAGTCCCGCCCACAGCCGACTCCGGAAGTAAAAATCCCATTGATTTTCTCCATAAGGATTTAGAATATTAGTCATAATGTCTAAACCATCCGAGGTAGACTGACCCCAAGCTACGTGGTTGTGAAACGAAGGTTTCTGCTCCTGTAGAAGCTAGAAGTCCGTATGAAATCAACCTTGTTTTAAGAAGTTTTAATTGAGAAAAACTACACTACCCACAATCTTAAGCGTAACAGCAACGTCTCTGATTGGTCCAACTCACTGTTACCATAGAAACGTTTACCGTACCCGCGAAACTCTCTAGTTGAAATATTTCAACATCCCTATCTAAACAGCAAGTCTTACTTCGTTATTTTAATTATGCAATAGTTAGTTCATGCAGGACACGGAAGTCATACGCCCGGTTTTCAGTGTCTTGCTTTGGGCCCACTCTTGTATACTGATTGGGGTTTTCTGCATTGCGCTCCCTGTTTCAGCTAAGCATGCTGCTTGGCTAATCCAGGGAGCATTATGAAGAGTGGAGCTATCAGCGCCAAGCATAACTGTATTTTCATCTGTTTCAATAAACGGTTAAATCTTAAATGGTGTTATGATCCTGTTTTTGGTTTTGTTGTTGGTTTTGTTGTGTTTGTTTTTCTCTTCTCTCCTTCTCCTCTGCAGAGCATGTGTGTGGCAGGGGGCGTGGCTGGCTTCTCCAGGCAGCAGACGAAGCACACCTGCTTCCATTCACCTCATCACCCACTCCATATAAGCCTGGTCTTCACTCCACCACTCTGCCAGATAATTCTGTCATGTTCAGTAGTGCGCGTCCTTCGCCTGATTTTCTACCAGCGAAAGGAATTTTTGCATCGGACCTCTGCCTTTTCCTGTCGACTTACTTGTAGTTGTTTTGTATACACAGCACTACAAGCGTGCCACGCTGTCGATCCTGTTCCTGTGTTTCCACACAGGTTTTTCCACTCTGCCTCCAAGAACATCTCCAGTCAGCCAGCTCCCTGCCACCTCTGCTCCTGCCAGCCAGGAGCAGAGGTGCCAACCAGCTCCCGTGCTCTGCTTTGTAGGGCTGTGTTCGATTGAAGAAATTCTTAGTCGACTAACACTCATTCAATTTTATCGACTAATCGATTAGTGATTTAATCGACAGATCTGTAAATCTGAGTTTCTCCGCAAAGAGTCATGCAAAAGCACCATTTTAATTCTTGTGTTTACCAGAGATGTGCTCGTATGTTTCTTGGAAATAAGTCATTCAGCATGAAAAAAGCATAAAACATGACTAATCGACTAAAGAAATCTTAGTTGACTAAGACCAAAACGATCGATTAGTCGACTAAGAGGGAGCAGCTCTACTGCTTTGGGGTCCAACACTTGTAACAAATGGTTCTTCACTGAAAATGTTTTTTAGTTTAATTGGAGGGGCCCATTTCTACATTTTTTTTTTAAACTTATTAAAAGCCAAGGCCAATTTCTGCAACTAACTGCAAGGTTACACACGTTTATTATTTCAGTTTTCTCCATTGGCTGGAATTTAGCACTGTTTTATTTTAATTTTACAATGAAGTTCAAATGGGCGTCTTGCGTTACAGATTGACTGGGAAATGTCCTCACATGTTCATCATATAAGTTCTTATTTTCCCTAGCAGTCTGCTTTATGGCTGCAAAGCAACGAAGCAAGAAAATCTTGATCAATCTTACATGACCCTCATGATCTCATTGAGGAAAATCCCATTGGTCAGCCTCATGTAACGATCCCGGACACTCTGGGAAATTGAGTTGACTTCCATGTACTGGCTGTAAAGCGGGAAGCCGTCCTCCCTCTCCACCATCTTTTCAAACAGCTGAACCTGTGAGAGACAGAGAGAGATTGTGTGTGTGTGTGTGTGTGTGTGTGTGTGTGTGTGTGTGTGTAGAATAGTGTGGAGAATAGTGTGGCCAATGAGTGTGTACCAGGACATGGACAAGGAAGACAGAAGCAGAGAGAGAGAGAGAGAGAGAGAGAGAGAAGGAGGGAGATGGAGAGGTGCAAACATTTTCACACAGGAAGCTGCTTGAGTCGGTGCACCTGTCTGGACAGGTGGGCTCTGTGCTCCCACACTGGGAAGCACTTCACAGTGACAGGCAGCCAAGCAGGATGGCAGCCAAGGTCTCTCTCTGCTAAGAAGAGCTGTGCCAATGCAAACTGCAATATAATGAGGTTTATTCCCACCTGCACCTTCTAAAAACTGCACTGTCGGTTAACAGAGTAACAAGCTCGAGTTGGATCAGCTGATAAGGTGAGGTAGAGCAGCTTGAGACGCTGTGCGACAGTGTGAACAGGGTGCGGATGTCCAACATATTGTGAAGCAGGGTGAAAGCTCAGTGATTAATCAACCTGCTGAAGTGCCCTTGAGCAAATAGTAAACCCCTGCCAGCTGCAGGCATCCTGATGAACCTGGCCACTGACTCCCTCTTTGGTGTAGGGCAACAACAAAGAAAATAACCCTTCAAGGTTCTGCACAGTATCACATTATATTGTAAATACTGTTCATTGACCAGAATGGGGGAAAATCTCCATGGGCTGATTGGTTTCCCATGTGGAAAACCCAGCTGGAAATTCAGTCTGTTACAAATACAACACATCTTCATCTGGATTTAGTGAGACTATATTCTCTTGAATACACAGTAGATAAAAGCCCAAGGACACGGAAGTATCAAGGCTTAGGAGAAGAAACAAAACTGGTCATTAAGAGGCAAGGGAAGCTGCCAAAAGGAGAAGTAGGGTGTTTGTTTTGCTGTAGCTACAAAACAGCCAGAAAGCAGTATCAAGGCTATGTTTTGCTGTTTATTCAACTCCTACTTTTACAGTTATTTGGGTGAATAGAAATGGAAAGCAGGCTTCTCTAAAAGATACAATGTCATAAGTATTTGTGACTGGAAATAATGTTTTATTGCATTGTCCAAAGCGGATTTCTACACAGTTTCCACAGAAGCCGCCTGTTTTATTCTCCTTTCTCTGCCTCTAGAAATGATGACCTTTTCTCTAACTGGAAGTGATAAATGATAAATGACGTACCCATTGCACCAACGCACTTTCCATGAATTCCTCTATTATCTCCATAATGTTAGAGTCCATTGTTATGTTACGAGAGCTGTGAAACACTACAGAAGACTAATTAAAAAGATGATCAACACTAAGTTCTAGAATCCATCTTGCTTCAAGTGAAGTAGGCTAGTTTGACGTTTCTGCGGCCCTTCCCCTCCCTCCACCTCGCTGTCTCTTCCTCTATGACTATGTGACAGTTTCATTGCAAAACCACACCGGAATTTTCAAAACGCACGTTGCTTCTTTTTTTCTTTTTCTTTTTTTGAGCCGACATCTTTACACGCCCTCCACACATTGGCTAACATACACAGATAATCTAATCTTGATTTGGACACTGGAGATTTAGGGCTCGTTTTATGTTGTATGCTTTAAAAACGATATGACAACATAACCAATTTTTCATATTTGACACATCTGAATGAATGCCATCTATTATTTCAAACGGCTATATGGTAATGTTGGCTTTTGTGTTATTTCTGCTCAATAACTTACAGGTTTTTCCGGTGAAAATGACGAAGGTTTTGACTGCAGTTAATACTTAAAGTTGTCAGAGCTGTAGTGTTGTCACTGTTGCTCCATGTCCACACAAATAACTTAAAAATGCAAGCCACATTTAAACACTGTGCAATAGCGAACCCTGGCGGTTTAAAATTAAAGTTCCTAATTGCCCATTTAAAAATGATGCATTACATCATTATTTCCATAACAAAATCGCTGGGAGGAAGTGTAACCAAGCAGCCCTACTTTTATTTAGGTGCTGCATTTCCTGTACTCTTCTTGCAGGTCTATGTCTGTATCTGCAGTAGCCTACAGTATGTGTCAATTTGCAGTGGTGGAATGTAACTAAGTACATTTGCTCAAGTATTTTACTTAAGTACACATTTGAGGTACTTGTACTTCACTTGAGTCTTTTCAGGCCACTTTCTACTTTCTACCCGAGGAAAATGCACTTTTTACTCCACTACATTAATCTGACAGCTTTTGTTAGCCTACTTGTTACTTTACAAATTAAGATTTTTGCATGTAAAACACATGTAGTTTATAAAATACAATGTTTTATTATATCCAACTGAAAGGCTTATCCGATTATACACTTAGTTGATTGACAGAACTGTTGTTGATTTTTCTGCATTAAGTACTTTTACTTTTAAAACTTTAAGTAGGCTACATTTTCCTGATGATACTTACTTTTACTTAAGTAATATTTTCAATTCAGGACTTTTACTTGTAACGGAGTATTTTTTACACTGTGGTATTAGGACTTTTCCTTAAGTAAAGGGTCTGAATACTTCTTCCACCACACTGTCAATTTGTAGAGACTCATTCTAGCTGTGATGTGGGTTTATTGTTGCCATGTAAACATCATTATGAATGTGGTATGTGTACACTTGTATGTTCTCCTTTGTATGTAGGCCTACACAAATGGTCCATAATATGTGTCATCTTTCACTTAATTACCCTCCTGGGAATTCTATTTTAATTTTATTTTTGGGGTTTTGTTTTCATTAATTCATTCACTTTGTTTTTTTCGTATTTGTCTAAGAAAACTACAGCAAGTAACCTTCTATCTCCCATTGTCCTGTACTGTAATGTTAATAGTTGGATTATTACAGGTAATATTTTTAAAAGATGTGACTAAGCCTGAAAACTTTCATCCGCACTCTTTTATCAGCTTCTGTTTTTTAATGAAAGAAATATGTATTTCTGCGACCACTTAAAGCATGTTTATCTGCTAAAATGAAACATTCATTAACCTTATTACGTGACAGTGTTTTATTTAAGAACACATTTGGATAGCTAGGGCAGATCACAATGTTATATTATTTGCAAAAAAAAAAAGCATTTACAAACGGTTTTGCTTTCAAAAATAACTTCCAACATGTTGCATCAGTGTGCTGTTTCTGTCCCTGTATGACAGAGTGTGTTCCTGTGTGCTGATGCTGCTTGTGCAGCAGTTTTGGGATTAACCACACCGGGATTATCAGATTGTTTCCGAGCTGTCACAATAGACAAGATGACAGTTTCATATAGGGCACCACACTCACACTCATGCACATATATACACACACACACACACACACACACTTAATCCAACTCTCCTTGCTGAACTCAGATAACCCATACTTAGGAAAAATTCCCTACTCTATTATATTACATGTAAAAAAGCCCACACTGCAAAACAGTTAAAACTTCTACCTTTAATATATAATTCATGTGCCATTTTAACAGCTTCCTAAGCATTTCATTGCAGTTCAGTACAAACACTACAGCCCTGGGATGAATATTACAGTGCACATGTGAGGACCTTAAGCATTGTGCGAATTGTGACTTTGCCAAATTAGAGCCAAATGTCAAAAAGTGTTAAATATGTGTCTGTTGGTGTGTGTGACAGCTACACCACTTTAAACTGAATGTTCTCTCTTCTAGTTACAACAAAAAGTAGCCTACTATCTCCTGAGCAGATTCTTTGATGGTTACACATTGATGAGGTCCTGCATAGAGGAGTTTGTTTTGGTGTCTGTGGAGGGCCTGATAAGATTCCCTATTTGTTGCCTTGTTTTGGCCATGTGCGAGACAGCTGTGGCTGCTGCATTGGTGAAGCGTAACTCAAACCTAACATGTCAAAACTCAACTGGTGTTGTACCTGCCACCTGCCAACTCACACAACTCACACAACTCACACAACCAAGAAATCTCAAACACATCCCCCCTGAATCCCTTTCACCACAGCTCTTATTTAAATAATGTCTCCCCTCTAACTGGCAGGAGTAGGGGACGCAGTCTTCTCAGCTTTCTCGGCATCTGCAGCCTCAGAGGACCCTTCGGCAGCGTTGGGGTCAACCTGCCCAAACTTTAGCATCTTCAGGGCATTGGCTTTGAGGTCCTCAATGGTTTCCTTCACACCCTTCTCCAGGAGATAACCCTCACTGTCGCCCTCTGGGTCCTCCAGAGCCATAGCTCCTTCCACGGCCGTCTGCAGGTACCGCAGGCTCAGACAAACGGACAGCTGGACAGAAAAAAAGCAATCAAGATCATGTAAAAGCTTCATTTCATTTGGTGTTTGTTACCTAATGAGATGGTCAAATGGTTTGATCGGATCACAAAAACTGATGTCCTAAGAATTAAAACGATCATATCAATGATTATGTTTTGCTGCAGGATTGCACGCATGAAGATTAGAATCAGTATTACAAACATTCACACTTTTATAGGATAATGGGTTAGGGACTGTACGAAAATTATTATTACTTTTATCTCATGCTTCCTCTTCCTTTTTGTTTGATCTTCCTTTTCACATGGCAGCCATCTACCCCTATCGTGTTGGACTAGAAAAATCCCATACTGAGCTGCTGCATTTAAAAGTATAGATTGTTTGGTTAGCTGTAGACGGTGTTTAATGATGCACTGTAAAACATGTGTATGGGTGTCCTGTTCCAGCCTGCAGTCTTGTTGGTTATTTGAAGAGAATGTGCCATCAATAAGCCTACTGTTATTTGGCAAAGGAGTGAAAGTACACGTTTGATTAAAAGACAGAAATCAATGTGTGTCAGAGTGGTGGATGTCATGGCAGTCACTGCGTTAAATAAAACCATTATTTAAAAATGTAGAGGAGCGTAGCATAACATTCTGGACAGCTTTCCACAGATAATCATTCTAGTATCTTTGTGTGTGTGTGTGTGTGTGTGTGTGTGTGTGTGTGTGTGTGTGTGTGTGTGTGTGTGTGCGTGTGTGTGTGTGTGTGTGTGTGTGTGTGTGTGTGTGTGTGTGTGCGTGTGTGTGTGTGTGTGTGTGTGTGTGCGTGTGTGTGTGTGTGTGTGTGTGTGTGTGTGTGTGTATGTAAATATTCAGTTAACGCTCTGTGCCTTGGTTAATTACTGTATTTCCTCTTTACCACAAATCACTGAATAATAGAAGTGTTTATGTTCATGCCATCATGTATCCTACCTGTATTAATACGACTGACAGCACACCAGGACCAGTTGAATTCATCAGCTCCATGAAGTAGTCAGTCAGAGCCTGCCTACAGCCGCGGCTGTACAGGTTGAGTTCCTCTGATTGGTACTCGTAGTTGTAGTGGGCGCTGTTATCGGTCAGTTGCAGCTGCAGGCAGGGGCGAGGGGAGGCGGGGTTACAGCAGCTGAAAGGAACGCCATCCAACAGGTAACGGCCGTCCACGTTACTCCGGATACGACTGGAGACAGAGAAGGGAGGGACAATGAGAAAACAGATGATGGAAACAGATTAAAAAAAAGACAGAAATGAGAGAAGAGGAGAGAGAAAGAAATGAGGTGAGGAAGTTAAAGGCCTGACTTTCAGGTCAATACATACTTAAAATTAGTGAGAAATGAGCAGTGCCTTTCTACAAGTCTTATCATGTCACAACCTTTCTATTTACTCATTCCTTTTCATTTATTTCATCTTTGACCCACGTTTCTATCCGTTTCTGTCATTTGCTTCAAAAGTAAAGGCCATATCTATTTTTAATACACTATTCTTCTACCTTCAAATCATTCCCTTTCTCCCTCCATCCCCTCTTTCTCCCCTCTAACAGTTTGTTTGACCTTTTTGGATGTGAAGTCTACTTATCTGCCATTCAACTAGATTTATCTGCTCTTTCCTGTATACCCCTCATCAGTCCAGTTTCTTCTCATTCATCCTCTCAATTCCCTGCATGGCATAACCTGCTGCTCCCTGTATTGTGATTCACTCACTCCTTGACGTCCTTGGAGGTGAAGTCTAGGTATCTGTTGTTGACCCACTGAACTTCAAACCAATCCTTGAAGTTGCTGTTCCCACAACAGCGAAACTCCATCTGCAGACGATCAATGGTCTCTTTCTGAAAACAGCGGCCTGGCACATCTGTGTCCTTGTAGAACCGAATACCATTCCTCAGGCCCACCTGACAGTGAAGACAGAAGAGTAAATGAGACAGAAGGGGGGGGGGGGGTTATCTGATGTTTTCGAGAATGGTTTTACCGTACTGTATGTCAAAGATGCAGCTGTTTTCTGTTTATGTCTGTTAAAAGATTTAACTAGGTCTAGGTATTTGAAACCTGTTTATATTAAATGCTGTCTGGTTTGTTGTTTAAATTCTTTCGCATTGCAACTTAATTAATTGACATCTCTTACAGATGTGAAAACTGTCTTTTTCTGGTCTCATTGCAACCTTTAACAAGAGTGAGACCTTTAATCATTCACTTTTTAATTGGTTTTAATTGATCAACTTGCAGGAATATGAGCCATTTTCTCTGTAGCCTTAACCCACTAAACTTTTCTTCTTCATCTTCACAGTTGGCAGTCTCTTTCAGACACAGCAGCTTAGGGGGGAGCAGGTTTGATTTTGTGTTTTGCTTGAGGATCAGAAAACACCATCCTGTTATGGGACCAATCGCTATAAGGCCATACTGACATCCAGGCCCACTGTCAGAGGGGGTCAAAGGGTACAGATGACCCCGGCCCCATGCCCAGGGGGGGCCCCATCTATGGTGCTGAAGTGGGTGTGGTTAAGGGGCCAAGTTTGGAATATGTTGCCTAACTGTCTATAATTCCTAATAGTTGGCATGCTAACACCTACTCTACCCCTTGACCTGTCACCCTCTGATCATTACTAGTGACCCCCACCTTCAGGGACTCCTCCAGGCTTCCCTGCAGGGCGTAGCTGAGCACCACAACAGCGATGAGCAAACAACAGAGCACTGCAGCTACAGCAAACCAAGCCAGCAGGAAAACTTTCCAACGTGGGAAGCGGGTTGCGTCCAAGGAGTCCTGACATGCGCGACTGGCAACCCAGTTGGTGCCGATGGAGGCCAGGCCCACCATCATCAGGATGTTGGGCACCACGTGGATCTCTGTGTTGTCCATCACCTCAAGAAAGGAAGAGCACAGTCAAAGATAATAGCAGCCACAAGAGCAGCAGCCAACTGTGGGTCACTTTGTCATTTCCTCTACACACTTTAGCAGGTAATAATCCTGCATTTGATTAGCCTTATCTATTCTAAAAATGACCTTGGCAGCCAAAAGATTCAATTAGCTGCTGATGTGCTGGATGCAAAGACTACTCTAGAAATATAATGACAAATTGAATTCATTGCCCTGGTCACAGCAAAAGTCAATTATAGACTGAGTTTACTATTGGCTGAGTTTTCAAAAGCCTGTCAGCCATAAAGCACCTCTGCCCCATTGTTGTATTAAAATTACCATTAATAAACTCAGCCCAGTACTGTCACCTTGTAAAATAATCATCCAATAATATCTATCCAGCCATATGTGAGTTTAGGACAAATGAGCTCAGCCTCTGGGTGTGGAATAACTAGTGTCTATTTGTCAATGATCTGTACACATTACGCAAGTTAAGTGCAAAACAAACTATAAAATAAAAAGACAAAATTTTGTCTAACAAGTATAAAAGAGGATTGCATTCTTGTGAAACTCATCTAAACCATATCGACACTAACTCAATAACACTTTGCTACAGAACTTAGAGGTTATGGAATCTCTCATTGGATATCAATAACTATCTGTAGGCATGTGTTCCTGGCCTATTCAAATCAATCAGCGATCAATCTAGCCCAATGACTACCTAGTAGAGCTCATAACCTTCGCCTGCTGGTCACGTTACCTAAATTCAACACACAGTGAACCCCAATTGCTTTGAATTTGTTTTTTGATACAGTGGTTTTAACATACAATGTCCTCACGACTTATCATGCATGAATGTGCCTGAGTGTCACTGTGTGCATGTTTACACTAGTATTGCATGTTTGTATTTGTGGATTAAACTGTAGAGCTAAGTTTAAATAAAGGTCCCCGATTAGCAGCAGCACAGCAGACTCGGTAAACAACCACGAGCAAAGGCAAAGGTCTATGTTTGTGTAACTTTGAATACATTCATGCCTGTGTTTTTAAACTTGGCCTTCTTGTCTTTAAGTTGACATTGAGCAACTCTCTCCCTACCTCGGCCCTACGGAGCAGCTCTGTCTTCAGGTAAACCCCCAGACAAAAGATGATGACCCCCCACATCACTGCCATCCAGGACAGCAGCCACAGGCCCTGGGCCAGGTGCACCCGCCGTTGCTGGGAGAACTTTATCTTCAACAGCATGGCTCACTACCATGCACCGATCAACGCAAAAGACAGGAGAGAAAAGTAAGAGAAGGGGAGCAGGAGAGAAGAGGAAGGAGTTCAGTCAATTCTGCTCAAAACTTGAGATCCAGAGAAGGCCAGCTGCATGTAAAGAGACAATCCCAACAGAGGTCACAAGATGGTGTTTTCAATGTTGCAGAAACACAGTGGCCAATACAGGCCTTGTGCTTGTTGTTTGATGAGTTATTAGCAGGTTGAGCTCATCTAAGTTATTCCAGGTAGAGGCGATAAGCAGGTAGATCCCTCAGATGATAAAGGACACAGTCGACCTCAGAGGATAATCCAAAAGCTTTCACTTGGATGCTGAAATTGTCCCAAAAAGATGATTTATAATCAAAATCAGTGCAGCAAAACTATGAAAAATATGAGATGATTGTCAAATAATGAATTGTGGAAGAAAAGATGTATTCCTTTCTCCTCAAGTTGATTGGTCACACCGCCGTAGCCCCCACTTCAAGCTGATTTCTTCCTCTTGATGTAATGTTGTCTTTTGATGGCGCCCCTCTGGGTCTGTGCATGTGCGGCGACCCCCTAAACCACTGTTCCCATGGTTGGAGAAAACAGAAACTGGCCAAAGTCGAGGGTTTGGAGCCGTAATCCTCCCAACAGAGTCCCTGGGATCCTATTAAAGTCCAGGGGCCAATGGGAAAGCAGGGCAGTGTCTGATCAGCAAACTTGTTCAGATAGACACTGATGGGAGGGACTATTATGACAGGTGGACTTACCTGAAACCCATCAGCACAACCTGGACACTATAGATGCCTCAGCGACAGAGTAGATATCATAGACGCAGTTAGCTGAGGCTAAATTGTAGCAATATCATGAGATGTGGGAGTGTGAGAAAATGAGCAGTCAAAATATTGAATGTTTTATTGTTTGATAAGGCAAAGATATGCATTCAGAGGAAAGAAGGATGAATTAAAAAGTCCCAGGTTTGACTTCAAACACTGGCAACTGTTTAGCGTTGGAAGAGTACAAGTACCAATACCACATTGTAAAAATACTCCAAGTAAATCAAAGTTCTACTTAAGTAAAAGTACAGAGGTTTTATCAGCTAAATGTTCCTAAAGTCTCACAAATAAAAGTATACCTTCTGCAGAAAAACGCCCCCTGGGACTGATTTATTATTATTTATGACATCATTAGATGTAAATACTGATGCATCAGTAAGCATCATGTTAATGGTGTAGCCATTGGTTGAGGTGAAGCTAGTTTTAACTACCTTATGTATAGTTAGGTATCTTAGTTCAGTGGTTCCCAACATGAGGGTCAGGCAGGCCCCTCCAAAGGGTCACAAGATAAAACTGAGGGGTTGTGAGATAAATAATGGGGTGGAGAATGTCAAATATGTGCAGTGGAGTTAAAAGTACAATATTTTCCTCTGAAATGTAGTGGAGTGGAAGTATAATGTAGCATAAGATGGAAATATTCAAAGCACTGTACAGATACCTCAAAATTGTACTTCAGTACTTCTTAGTTAATTTCCACTACTGCAAATGCTAGGTATTGTGAACTCCTTCACCCAATTAACTGACCTCAACCCAATTCCATTTGTTCCAAGTTAACAAAGGTGAAAACCTAAACTTACAGTATTTATGATGTGGCATTACAACGACACAAGACCCAACTGTATATAATGTATGAATAAATGGCAAAAAGAGAAAGACCAAATTAAGAACAATCAATTGAACAACTGAAATTAAGTGAATATTGATCCCAAAATGATCTTTGTGGAGGATGGTAACCGAGGCTCTTTCATGTAAAGTGAAAGTAAGACTATGGAGAGGAGACTTATGCTTGTATGGGATTATGTATACAGTGCAACACAGAGGGAGGTTAGTGGCGCTGAATCAATAGGATTAAACTGTTATTAAAAGTATTTATGACAGCTTGAGTCAGAGCTACAGTCAGGTTGAAGCCAGTCGTGTATTCCCCGCTCTTACAACACACCAAAACAGAAAACTAAATCAACCTCTCACATCATATCTATAACTTATCCATTAATATTCTTTAACCACATCTATCATTAATCAAATTTACAGTTAGTTAGTTAGTTAGTTAGTTAAGTAGTTAGTTAGTTCATACAGAAACATGTCATCAACAAATGTGAAAACTTGTTTTCACATGTGCTTTTTTCCTGTAAGAGTGTCTTTAAATAGTGAGTCTGCTGGTAATATATTGACATAATGAGGAAACTTGTGGAGCCCTCTAATGGTAGAGATGGCAAGAAGAGAAAAAAAAATCTAAACATTTTTTCTGGCACCAAATTAAGAACAAATATTACATATTTTTAGTACAGCAAGTATTAAAGGTCTAATAATAGCCAAGCTATCTCTGTGTTGTGTGTTATACAAAGAGAGATTGCTCCTTTACTAGTGATGTTTGAAGCTGACAAGAAGAAATTTAACAAGAAAGACGTCTGTAATCTGAGATGTTACATTCATTTAAGATGAGTATTTTTATTGGTAGAACAGCCATAATGACACAGTTACATATTTAATTGATGTAGACTAGCGGTATTCATAAATGCATGATTCAGAGGGTAAAGTGTACACTGATGAGAGATGGGGCTATACAGATTAAAATAAGATTAATATGTTGCTGCTGCACTCTATCTAAGTGATCTAAGTATCTACATTGTCACAATACTTCCACATAATTACTGTACAACGTTTCCATTTTTTTCTGCCCACCACATCAGCTTTAAACATCTACCACATATCATTTTAGATAGGAAGGGCCATCTCGTTTTATACACACAGTCAATGAATATATACAAATCTGTGCATGTACAGTAGTACATTTTTTTATTTCATACTAATTTAAAATTATATTTCACATAAATCAATGAATACATTTTAAAACTTTAACTTTGTATCAGTTTAACTGCAGTTTTCCTTAATCTGATCTTAATGTTACCAATCACCTTCCTAACAATGACTGAAATAACTGAACAATGGTAAGGAAACATGTGATTATTTCTGTGTTCAAGAGGTATTTCTGCCTGGTTGAATTATTATTAATACAATTGTACAACAGGCTTTTGTTGAAAATTACTATTCATCTCATCTGCTATATATAAAGCAGATGCTTTTCTTTAAGAGATAAGTGGGTTCATTCATCAGTCTTTGCCATTTATTCAGTTATATCAATTGATAGCATAGCCATCTTACATAAAATAAAAAAACTGATAAGAGGCTATAACACTGTTAACCTCAGACCTGTTACTCTTAAGAACAGATGTCCTTGATGTCTCTGACTTTTAAAAACCTTGTCTTCCATTGTACTAATAGGACAACTGTTAAGCTCACTACTGAAAGGAAGAGCTGCTTCTATCTAAAGGTATGGAGTATTTGTCTCTCTGTTAAATTTGGGGATTACAGGGCAACAGGCTAAGGGAAAACAGTACATTACATCTTATTAAATTAAGCACTTAAATTGAAATATATTTATAAAGCATACTTGTAAATAGTTTCCTATAATTGTATGTATTACTACATGTTCACATTTTTTAATATACATTTTGGTGTATATTAATTGCTCTGATGCTAATTTTTTTCAACGCCAAGCTTAAGAGTTTTTTATTTCTTTGAGTGCAAATTGGTTTCCCAATACAGTTCTTTTTGGTGTGTGTAGAAATCTTTGAATCTCCAAAATTGGCAACCATAAAATCCTAAGCCTAAAAGGACATTATATACAAGCCCAAAACAGATTTTCTGGTATTTTGGGGATACAATATACAATGCATTTGACAGCAATAACTTATATGAATAAATACACATTTCAATGCAATAAGATAAGAATGTACATTCATCCTGTCATGCTGTTGGATGACATTTTCATTCTGACATTTTCATTTGTTCCGCTCACCCCGCCCACTCCTGCCCGCCCTGCTGCTCCTTCCCTCCACCATGGGGCTGCAGCTGCTGCAGGAAATCATCCAGGATCTGCTGGGCTGACATGGAGGTCACATCCACAACGTCCTGCTCCAAAAGCGTTACCTTTACCCTGCCCTTACCACCCCAGCTGTCACCACCCACATCTGCCTGCTCAAGGTTTGGACGGGCGTCAGCGTGGTTAGTGCCCAGAGGAAGCTGCTGTTGGTTTTGGGGATAGAGAGGTTGTGGTCTGGCTGCATAACTGGCAGCCATTTTCTTATAGATAGAAGTGCTGATGTCAGTTGCAGAGAAAGGTGGGCTGTGGCTGGACTCATGCTGACCAGAGAGACTGCCTTCAGTTCCGATTGTTGGCACCCCCTGCTTAAAAGGTATGAAGGCTGTGACCCTCTGCGGACCGGCCTCTGATTTCGTCAACCAATCATGTGCTGCTTCCTCCACTTTAGGCATGTGGGATTGGCCTTCTGGTTGTGAAGAGGTGGAAGAATGGCTGATTGGGGCAGAGGTTGTCAGAAACTTCTGTATGGCCTCAGCTGAATCAAAGTGCTTCTCCAATAACTCCTTTATCAAGCACGGTACCTGAGGTTGAGACACACAAAAACAAACTCTGAA
Source organism: Sander lucioperca (assembly GCF_008315115.2). NCBI lineage: Eukaryota > Metazoa > Chordata > Actinopteri > Perciformes > Percidae > Sander > Sander lucioperca. The sequence continues at coordinate 30,809,303 of NC_050173.1, forward strand.
TTCAATCCATGTAGCCATGTAAAAGAAGAAAAAACATCACTTTATAAATCTCTGAAAGCTTTCTATAATGGATATTCTCCTAATCTCTAGCTGAACAGTTTTGAATACTTGTTTGATCTATTTCAGTTGATTCAAGGGTGGAGTGTAATCTGAATTACAAAATTCAACACTGGACACAGGTTACACATTATGGGAAATATTTTCTTGCACACATGAACAGATTATGAGACAATGGACCCCTGGGTACAGAAATATGTAAGCCCCCCCTCCTACCTACCCCTGCCCTGCATCACTCCAGGTTGTCTTTCAGCATTTTGCAGGTTAACCATATGTAATGTTGTACTCAAGTACAATTTTGAGATACTTTACTTGGGTATTCCCATTTCATGCCATTTCATACTTCTACTTCACTTCATTTCAGAGGGAAATATTTTACTTTTTACTTCACTACATACAAAAATAGAGAAATAATAGCTTACATAAAAGGATTAGAGAATAAAACAGATTTTTGTTGCAGAACAGTTTTTTCTTCTTTCCTCTCAATTATAAAATATAGGGTAGAAACCATAGACTGTACAAAGGCAAAACCCCTTCAGATTGATCTTGTGAACCCCAGGTTCCTAAAATAAGCTACAGCTACAACAGTCACAGGGGACGTTTGACTGCAGAATGATCATGAGCAAAATAAATGTGATCAGGACATACCTTCTTTTGACTGCGCTCTTTGACTTTCCAATAAGAAATGTTAATAATTGCCTCTAAAAACAGCCACTGAAAATAGAATCTCTATTTTTGACTCACATTGCCCAATGGGCCCCTAGGCCCATTCAATGATTCATTTATGCTTTCACACACATTAGTAGAGAGTTGTGGCTGCACAAAAACATTTGATTTCATCGTGATTGCTACTTTATCATCTTAACTTGAGGCTCAAATTGAGATGAGGAGCAGAAGCAGGCTTAAACAAATGTGCTATTGCAAACATACATGTGTTTAAAACACAGGGTGATGTGGTCTTATAATATTACACTTCAAATGTTGGAATGACCCATCCAACCAAGGCTTAAAGAAGACTGATCCATCCCAATAATGTATTTAGTAAAATGGTTGCTATCTGAAGTGTGCATGGATGTCCAGTAGGGGACACTGTGCTTACATTAATGTTCTCCATGGCTGCAATGGTCTGGTGGGCATCCTCCAACTCTGAGCTCAGCTGTGACACACGGTTTTGCAGGTACTTCCTCTCACTGCTCAGGTTCTCTGACTGCACACACACACACACACACACACACACACACACACACACACACACACACACACCGTACAATACGGTGAGATTGACATGAAAGTTGCTCATGGTTTGTGAATGCAGTGAATCCCCTGGCTTCCCCAGTCTTTTCTCCTTGCAAGTTTTCTCACCGCTATATGCAGGTGTTCCCCCAGCAGGTTATTGGCCTGCTTGGTCCCAGTGTGTGTCTCTAAAAGGCTGCAAGACACAGAAAACCATAGAAAAAAGAAGAGAAGACAACCATTAAAAAATACCTATTATCAGTTTTATTTCTATACACACACACACACACACACACACACACACACACACACACACACACACACCACTTTATTACCATGTCATTATCTTCAGGCTAAAAGACAGTTGTTTGTCAGGCCAAATGGCAGCCACAAACTCTCCAAACAAATATCTAACAACTGACACCAAACTGGAGCCCAGTGTGAGGTGACCATTCACTCCAGTTGCTGCAGTCTGTTGAAGAATGTGTGGTATGTGCCTGGTAGGCCGCAGTGGTTGGTTGGTGATAGATACAGGCTCGACAGGGCTCGGGTCACAACAAGACTTTCACTGGTGAGTGTGAAGGGACATGACAGATGACTTGTGTCCCCCTGTCTCTGTTGGCTTTGGAAAACATGTCACTGCAGAACCAAAACACCCACAGAAATGCAAAGGGGTGAATGTATGTTCCATGGATCAATTCATCTATAAAAACTGTTATGTAAAGCTATAGGTTGGCCTGATGGATTTTGGCTCTGGAATCAATATGTGTGCCCTCATCACACCATTTCACTCTCATATGGAAACATGTTGTGCTTTATGTACTGCATCATCATACTACACATAGAAGAGATGTAATCTTATTTGTGCATTCAAATTATAGGGTATGCAATGTTAATTCATCATGCATGTTGAATTTTGTTCGGTTTATGATCGCAAACCTTTTATATTTTTCCTTGACGTGGCTGAGCTCGTCCCTGGTCCTCTGCAACTCCACCTCCAGGCTCTCAATGCAAACCACAGTCTGCAGCAAGTTCTGGTGAAGATCTGTATTCTCCTCCTGCAGTGCCCTGAACACAGAGGAATGAAGAATTAGAGGAGAGTGACTAGGCAAGGTGTGATTTCTGTTTCTGTTTATGCTTATTTGTTTGTTTTGGTTTCCTCGAGACCGCAGAGGGTGGGGGGTGGGAGAGGGTTTTTGATCTTGTTCAATTGTGTTTGTCTGTTCTGTATGTTTAAAAAAAAATTGATCTAAAAAAAAAAAGATCAATCTGTGCCTATTGTACAGTTTACACAAACTTCGAAATGATATGAGAGGAATAGTCAGGAACAGCCACAATGGAAATGTACATTATGTATTACATATAGGAGGGTGACATATTTTGGTATGAAAGCTAAGATTTTGTAGTTTAACTTTCATTTGGTGCTTTTGTTATTTTGTCCAACCTCTTTTAAACTTCTCTTTCACATATTCTTCTTTCTAACGACGTAGAGATGCATGGTTATATTAATCAGTTCCATAAATACCACGCCTCTTCCTCTTAAAACAGTGGAGGGAGAGAGGATGCTCATTAGTGTGATCAATAACCACTGACCCATCTCGAGATAGACAGAGAGAGAACAGTATTGGATAGAGAGAAATGTATGAAAAGCTGCACTCAAAGGTGAAGTGAGCAGACAGTAAGTATATTGCACACTTACTGGAGATGGTCGGCATCACACAGTGTGTCCTTGAAAAAGAATAAAAGAAGGATGAGAGAAAAAGATAAGATACAGGAGACATTAGGATGTAATACTAGCATAATTGACTTTTCCTTCGGTGGAAACATCCAAAACAATCCATAAGTGTTTGAACAGTCTTGTTTTGGCACTGTACTACAGCACATTGGATTGAAATGCAATTTGAGTGCTGTGTAACAACAGTAAACCTCTTTTGTACCTCAAAGAGCAAAATGGGTGACAAGTTCTTCACTGTTCACCCAATATCAATGTGAACACTCCATATGCACCCTTGCTGTAAGTCAGAACTTCAACCTCAACCTCAGTTATTGTTCATTTGAATTTCAGTGTGCTGGAGTAGAGCCAAAACAATGACAAACATATCACTGTCCAAATAAAACGTGCCCTGATATTTAAGCATGCAAACTGGAACTTTGGAAAAAAGCCATTTACAGGAAAAGATAAACAAATGAATAGATTCAAGTCCCTACGTCTGTAGGGCAACACGCAGTTCAGAACTGATTCCAGGCTATAGGTAAAAAAGCATAGGTAGCCTATATAAAGAAAAATAAGTAGTAAGAAAAATTACATCACATCCATCCATTCATTTTCTATATACACCAAGGGAGCTGGAGCCTGGCCCATGCACACATTGTGTTAAAGGCAGGAGGACACACCCGGGATGGGTCACCAGTCCATTACTGACTGTCATGTACAGATTGAATAAACTATTGAGTTATGGCAGACCTGCTCCCGGAAATGGAGCAGTAGAATTGATTTGTTCTTAGCCCCTTTGTATGGGTGTTTGTGTGAATTCACTGAACCTTAATTTGAAAAGACAAACTCAGTGAGACCAAATCCCACACAGCGACCAAATGGAAAATGTTATGTAATGTTGTGTGTGATTATCAGTACATAACAGTGTAAGCCTGCAGCAGATTCTAACATAAGAACAATGTGATCCTTTCTCTTATCCAACCAACCTCTCTCACATTTAACATAGTGCTAGCTGCTGCTATGTGAGCTAATGAGAGAGATTTGTCCCAGTGCATGTGTGATGTGTGTAATGTTACTTTCTATGCCTATACAGTCGATTCACAGAACATACAGTAGTTCAGGGCTGATCTTTGAAAACAAACAATTACACCATTTAAGGGCAGGAATGACGTGTAGGTATATTTATATGGACATGTACACAGTTAGAATCTTTAATAAACTTGTTTTTCTACTGTCGTTTGCCAATCTTTGAGGATCACAGTAGAGATAAATTATAATAAGTGACAAATAAGTAATGCGTTATCCCTAAGTAATATATCTCAGTCAGCTAATATAATTTATATATAATCATTTATATGACGTGGTAATTTTAAAACGTTCATTAAATAAAATCAATTTGAAAATCAAACAAAGGGATAGAGAAACCTTGGCATCACACCACAAATGGCCTTCAATTGGGGCATTTATGAGAAAATATATGAATCAAATTGTGTTATATTGTGTTGTCATGAGTCAGACTCCTGAAAAAGAAAGAAGAATCATGAGTCTGACTGTAAAACCAGTCAGCAATGAAGCTTCTGAAGGCATACTGCAATAAGGGGAGAATATATCTGCGTAGACAGAACAGAATGCAGTGTTGCTCCTCTCTTGCAGAGGCAGTATAGCTGAGTCACAGGCTGTGTAGGACGTGTCAAACACTACCGCACTGCAAGCTGAGTCATTCTTCAGCAATGCAGCAGATGCTAGTCTTGTACTTTCGGGGGAAACTCCATTTGATACTACCTGTTTTATCAATTTAAGAATGGCAAATGCCAGTATACAAGCTTATTTGTTAAAGAATGCAATTGTATAATATTATAATAATCACATATGCATATGTGTTATCAACCAAAATAAGTTTTCATTCATGTTTCCTTACTTTTCCAAACTGAAATAAGGTGTGTACACCATACAAGTAACATTTCACTTTAGATTCATGATCTGAGGGTTGAAATCTCCCTCCACTCCAGTCTCTCCTGTCTCATATTATTGTACCCTAATAAAAAGAGCAAAAATATTATCAAAATAAACTCACCCTGAGTTGTTTAGAATGCCCCATATGCTGTGACTGGTGTGGACCACTCTGCTCTGGGCTGTGGTTGGTACCTGTGGAGGCTGTGTCTCTGGCCCTGGGTGAATCAGATTTTGTGGATGAAGACTCAGATCCGAGGCCTGGCCCCACACACTTGGCTGAGGATGGAGGGGAGCTGGCGGGCCCTCTCTGCCCAGGGCCGGGGTGCACCTGTTGAGGCTGATGCTGAGGGAAGTGTTGGGTATGTTGACTGTGGGAGGCAGTGGGCTGCTGTTTGCGGTGGTGAAATTGTTTGGGTTGGCTGGGTTCTGGGCTGGTGCAATCTGTGAGCTGAGGGCCACCTCTACCATATCTGTCCCCTGACATGGAGGCCCCAGTGGGCAACGGCCTCCTGTCTTTACGGCTGCTTTCATGGTGAGTATTGTGGCTGGGAGAGTGGGGGTGGTGATGAGGCGGGGGGCTACCGTGATGCTTCCTAGCTGCATATGAGATCAGTTTGTCAGGATTGGAGGAGTCCGAGAGTTTCCGAGGGCTGCTGCAAGCTGCTTTCTCCTGTCTGCTGGGCTGTTTCAGGTGCTGCTCCCTGTCCTCCCCTGAGCTCTCTCTGTTCTTCTTTGGTGGGAGCTGAGGCTTGATTGGGCCAGGTGTTTGTGCTGGGGCATGTATCTTCCCAGTAGTTTTATTATTATTATTCACACCCAAGATGTTGAGAGCTGAGGGACTTATGACCTGTTTTGTAATCTCATCTAGAAAGGCTGAGAATTGCAACTTTCCCTGCACAAAATTTGCCCTGGTCTGCTCTATCTCAACTTGAGTTGCCCCTTTCCCTTTCTGTCCACTGGGATCTTGTCCTGAAACTCTTGGGGACAACACCTCCATCGACTTAGCCTTGCGGATGTCCGTATGAGGCTCCTTTTTTTTGAGGATGCCTTTGCTGGGTAGCTGAATGGAGGACACTGCTCTCTTGGGGGCCCTGGAGACCCCTAACAGAAAGTCCTCCTCATGGAAAGCCAGGCTTCGGTTCAAACTAGCTGCCTTATACAGCGGTCCATAGTTAATGTGCGGTACTCTGGATGGTTTTCCTCCAAGATCACTTTCATTGCCCTGCAGGAGGCCTTGTTCACTTCTGCTGTGACCTCGGTCAAGAGAAGCAAAACCACGCTTTCCCCTCTTTTGTGCACTCTTATGTATCTCATTACAAACACTGCCGTTCTTGTTGTGTTTGATGGTGGCAAGGACAATAGGCTCGCTGCTGTCATCCTCCTTGAAACCTCTGCGCACATCTGAGATGTTGGAGCAGGACAAGGAGTGCTGTGGCAGCTCAGCAAGACGAAGAGAAAACGGATCATTTGCACTTTCCTCTGTGTTCCATGAGGAAAAAGAGGAGGAGGAAGAGGATGAAGAGAGGGAAGAGGAAGAGGCCCGAGAGAGAGTAACAGGTGTATTGTGGTTGTAAAGTATCTCATCCTCTTCGCTGTGGTGAAATTGCTGTGTTTGATGGTGGGCATCGTGATGAGGGCAGTCATGGAGATAGCGACCATGTTGATGGTGACGGTGGTGTCCTTGGCTTTCATCTGTATTTCTGTCTGTGTCATTAAACGTTGTATACCTACAACACAAGGACACAGGAATATAAGCAACTTTAATGATGTCAGTTTTAGTTTGGCACATACATAAATGTATTGCATGATATAGTAATGATGCACAATTATAACTTAAAACTATTGCCAGAATATGTATATTTGATTCCAAAATGCAGATGCCTTCAAATGTAGCGTTTGCACTATAAAGGCAAATATGTAATTGTCTTTTTTCTTAATTCTCTTCCATTAGATGTAAATGTAAATCTGGCCGACTGGAATGAACCATCTTACCTGTGTGACTGAGGGTCTTGGTGATGGGGAAGGTGATGGTGGTGGTGGTGGTGCTTCCGCGGCTTGATCTCTTCCGGGCTAGAGGGGCTGTGAACAGGCTTAAAAAACTTCTCCATGACCCGTCTCTTCCCTGGTTGTAGGCTGTCGATGGTCCTGGTTGGGTTGACAAGGGGCACTGACGGTGATCTCTGTTGGTACTCAGCTGTTTCCACTAGTTTTTTTTTTCTTCTGACAAATCTCTGTCTCTATAAGACTATAGCTTGTCTGTCAATGTCAGCTGCAGAGATCATCACGTCAGACCATACAACAATCACAATTTTTGACAAAGTATTGTGAAAATTAAATCATATTCTAAACTAGCTAATAAGGAGTTCACTCCTCAAAAAGTAACTTTCTCAACACAGGATAATATCCAAGTGTTTCAGCAAAGCATCCAGTAGTGGGATTGTTTACCCATATGAATAAGTTTGTCTCCCTCAGCCGCTGGCTGCAGAATAATGAAATCACGCCTTGTGAACAGGAATGTATGAAATTCTGGATGGTGGCTTGATTTTGCTTCACGCCTGATGTAACAGCTGGGTGCTCATTGAACCAGCTGAAAGAGCAAGACCTTTGTCCTCATACAGGAGACAATCGAACCGAGCCCTGTGGAACAGGATCGATAACATGGTTCATTTAACCCACAGATATAACTTGCAGAAGCGCACTTAAACTTCATGTCTATATCCTATAATCTTGTGTGACATTTTTTTATTTTAATCTTTAATCTTTAAAGCTTTAATCTCTATTTCAAAAAAAACTTCTCAGTGATTATTACAATTGCAATACACTTCACAGCTTCTAACACAATCCCTGAGTCACTCAATGCAAATTGAGAACAACTCCTTCATAATGACTTTGATAAGCGAGTATCACACAAAGGTTTTGATGAGCCTACAGCTTTAAAGGCCTTGGTTATCACATGCAAGAAGATGCCTCTTTTTCTAACCTAACAACTATGAAAAAGATCAATTCATTGAGGTTGGGAGTGGCTGAAACTCATCCAGAGGATAACTCCCCACTGCTGCCGATCAATGTGATCCTTCACACTCTTTGAATTCACACTTTGAGCTTTTACTCATGAATAAGAGCAGTCAAAAAATACAATCATCTAGTCTTTCTTGCAAAATGCAATTATTATATATAATGAGTTTTCTGGTCAGGGTTTTATACAAAGTTACAGAAAGCAACAGAATATCAAAAGGCATTAATTCACAAAACTATCTGAGTACATTTACATAGACCCAATACTGTCTGCTCAAACTATTGAAAAGCGGTCCTTTGTTTAAATGAGGTGTGAACACACTGGAGTCAGTTTGGACGGTCCTTAATTTGAATAAGGTCGCACCAACAGTGACTTAAGTCAATGCTTTGTTTTAACACTAAGCTATTCAAAAGGCAGACAGACTTAAAAACTCTAAATTAATCCGAAATGTTGTTCAGAAAATAATAGGAACTTAATCAGTGATCAGGAAAGAGGATATGAAGATAAAATAAGACCAAAACTGTTAATTAATTGTATTCTACACAAGGAGGGAGTTGATCATACAAGGTACCCAATCTGGAAGTTGCTTATCACTCCCTCCCTCACAATATAGATTTGACATTTCTGAAAGTCTGCACCAATACATGTTGTTACATGCACAAATATTGTGTTTGAAAAGGAAGAAAACTTAGGGGCAACTAGGTAAATAATCCAAACAACTACAATATTTAAATTAATAAATGCTTGTGTTTTGACATTAATAATATTACAACGTTGTTTTCTGTAGAAAAAAAACTATTTGTCTCAAACTAAAGAAAATAAATTATGTTGGTATCTAAAAACGTCAATGACATGTATTTAGCCTACAGAGAGGTTGCCCAGACTTGTCCAAGAGAACTGTAATCATGTTGATAACGAGATTAGCAGAGACTGTACCCTCTGCTGGTGAACAAAAGTAACTCCCATCTTGGCCTTTCAGTACTGGTATTTTTCCACCCTGTCATAGCAACAAACCTGGCACTGGAAGTTTCTGGATATTTCTAGCTTTATCACGTACACTCTACAGCCAACATTAACGCTCTAAAATTGTATCACTAACGTTCAGGTTGAATTGGACATTAAAGCCTAGACTAGCACAAGTAAGGCTTTTACAAGTAGGTTTAAATGATACATGATACCACATCTGATGGAAAATACTGCAAGCTCCAACAGCTTTTAGGCAACTACTAAATCTACCACAAAGAAAAACACGTTATTGAACATAGGCCATCCAATAGAGGACATGAGTTAGCTGTTTTCTATTGTTCGTCAATCACAAATGGCATATCATTGCAGTAAAGGGGAAGGAGATCCGGCAATTCAACCATATTCCAGTTTGATCCGGTTTGTCGGACCGTTTTACACACAAATAAAGATTAATCCACGCAGACGTTCATGTGACGTCAGCTTTTTTGGCTGTAGTTATCATGGTGCAAAAGGTTTAAAAATGTGTCTTTGTTATTGTAAATTACTTCACTGTTTTGCGAATCTTGTTTTTCAAAAATACTGAATTCAACAGACAATCTTAACACAAACACATTATACTTTAGTGTTCAAGAATGCCCTATGTATCATTAATTTCCCCGCATTTATTCGTTTTCTTGATTGAACTTTCTGTTTTGAACTCGAATCTAAAGCCCCAGTGAACTTTTAAGCGTCTCTTTCGTGTGAATGTGGAACTACTTTTTTCACTGGATGAATACCTCCTCTTGTCGTAGCCGGATCACCCAAACAGTATAAATACGGTTAGTGACGCCTTCTCAATTCAGACTGCATTGATGCGAATTCGGCGTGGTTTGAGGCGTTGCAGGTTAAACCGATCTTGTTTATTTCCTTTTAATACTGAGTTTCGATCGTTAGAGATGGTAATATGTAGGTTTAATCTACCTTATTTGATATTTGTGTGTTTTGATTAGAGTCAGTAAGCGTTAGGTCCTGTCTAGAACGCTTAGCTAGCGAACATTAACATAGCTACGTTAACTTCAAGATTGAATTGTGCCTTCTAGTGTCTTTTTAAGCAAGCTTTCTGTTTGATTGTTACTATTCAGCGGGCAAAACTGTCAATGAAAATCCGCCATGATCCGAAACCTAAGCCTAATGTTTTTTGTCGACACTAGTAACGTTAACGTTAGCTATATATTGGCTAACGGCAGGCCTAGCGAGCCAAATATAGGCTGATTTCCATGCCAACGTTAGGGCGTTACTCTTTTCGTTTCTCGTCACGCTCGTCTTGTTGGCCTGACAAAATAACGTTAACTTTTTCCCAGTAACGTTAAATTTTTGTGAAAGGTTAACGTTAGTGTTTTTTTTCATTCGAATCCAAGTTAATGCTTTAATTGTAACGGTAGTTGGCTCAATATGGGAGCCGTGACGTAGCAGCCTGCAACGGCTATTGGTTGATTTGAATGACTCGTGACGCAACTAGAGATGGAAAGGGAGTGGTCTGGATTTTTACCAGCTGCGGGTCAGGGAATGTCCTCAAAGCTACAGAGAGACGAGTGACTTGTTTGTTAGCCGTAACAAAAGCCTTAAATAGTCATTTAATGATGGGCTGCGACGAGACTATTTTGAAAATACAAGACATTGAAGCGATATTAAGGGTTAAGACTTGCTCATAAACATATCTTGAAATAGAAAGTTATTGGATGGATAGAGAAGAAAAAAAAACTTAAAGCAGACTTCAACCTGTGAAGATTCCTTAAGAGTGCAGCTATAAATGGCAAGACTATCAAACATGCAAGTTATGGCATTATTTAAAAATTAGGTTACATCATATCTAAATATCAGTTAAGAACTTTTATAAGCTAAAATAGAAGAGGGCATTAATAATGAAATTGAGCCCAGTAAGCTTTCTGAATAGAATCAGATTTTTTTTTTTTCTTTCAAAGAACATGGTGGTTTTTAAACCAAAGAAGCATTTGAGACAATCACATTTATTTTTGTGTATTTAAAATGGGTAAAATGAGGCTGGGTCTCCAAGTCTGTGCCATTGTTTAGGCAATTATGCAGATTTTCTTTTTGATTCCTTAAGGTGCACTTTAGTGGCTCGGTCATTGCACTTTTCTTACAAGTGCTGTTTTTTTTTTTTTTTAAAGTTTGAAGTGATCGTTTGTATTTCACTTGACCAAAGAAATAACATGGGAAAATGGTTTTAAAGCAGCTTGCAAGGAATCAGAGCTTGTAAATCAAAGCTGTAGCTCAATGAATCTATATGGACTTTTTTTGAGTTGCCTAGAGAAGAAGATTTTTTTTTTTTTTTTTTTTTTTCCGGGGGAAAATGGACTGAGTTATCAAGGGGAGGAATGGACTTAGTTATTAAAGGAAGATCGCAGGACCAGCGCGGAGCGAGGCCACGGGGGACCAGAGTGTGGAGCCAGGCAGGACAGGACCAGGGGGCGTGGGAGGACCAGAGTGGTTCCAGGCAGGACTGTCAGGACAGGACCAGAGGGCATGGAGGGAAGAGCAGAGGGGTCCCGAGAGGGCAGGAAACAGCTGCTGCAGCTGTCGGCGAGTGTACACCAGAGGGAGCCAGAGGCGCAGTGCAGGGTAGCAGCAGCACAGAGGGGCCATCGCTGCAGCAGTTCCAGAGCAAGCCAGTGAGGGTGGGACAGGGCGCACAAGTGTCTTCTAGCTTCACAAGTTTAAAGCAAGGCGGTGGTTTGTATATTGGGTAGAGGTATCTCTGTAACATTCTCAGGCATTTAGTTTTATACTACTTTCCAGAAACGATTGTTGAACACAATTTCTCGCACAGATCTCTCTTCCTCTTTACAGGCAAGCTGTGTAAAGCGTTTTGTACCGTGGTCGTCCCTCCTGTTGTGCGCTGACATGAGTGTGGTGGTGTCTGCTGTGATGAATGCCTTGATAGTGTGCTGTCGAGAGGACCATCGTGTCGAACGTCTCTACCGCCTGCGATCACAAGTAGTTCCCCATGCCGGAGGGAGAGGCAGTCCTTTGTTGTTCAATAGGTCTTCCCCCAAAGAAGTTCTCATCATTGGAGTGTGAGAGTGGATGGTCTCCTGTGCGGCCGTTGAGTGTGTATACAGCAACCCTTCAGTGCTTCCCCTGCGCATCTTCAGTACAGATCAGCCGCATCTACCTCTTAACCTGAGCAGTGAGTTAATGCATGAAATGTACATGTGGGTGTAACTATCCTGTACATTAACTTATTGCCTATGCTGTCTAGTATACAGTCATTTTTTTTTTACATAAAGAAAAAAAAAAAGTATTTAAGTAGTTGATCCTGGTTAGTAAAGAAATATGGGTTAGGGGTAGCGTGGGGGGGGGTGTTTAAAACGTGTTTCGAGTTCTTCTTTTCACAGGCCTGGCCACCTAAAGCTGACCATCGACAGAATCCCCCTGTGTTAGCCGCTCGGTACAAGTTGAGCTCCTTATATACTATAGTGCTGTGGATCGGGATCATGCGCATCCACTGGGGTTTAAAGAGGTGTAGGAAGGTATTTGGTATTATTCAATAAATCCATTAGATTATTTATTCTACACTATTTCGACCGTGTTGTAAATTGGGTTTCATGCACATCTTTTGGGTAATGGGGAGGGTGGGGTTGTGGGGCGTTAATCAGTCTGTTCCCTAGACTTCACAGCTCCATGTTACCCAACGCAAAATGGCTTGACTAGGAAACATCCAGGTGCACCCAACAAGATTCAAGTGGACTCTTTGCCTCGCAGGATAGCAACTTCAAAACTAGTCTCCTGGTGTAGCAAGAATCTCCCTTTCCACAGGGAGTGCGGTAACAAGTTTCTTTACTAGAAGTCATTGTAATTCTGTACAGGCTTCAAGTTGCTTTGTGGGGTTTGGAGGGGCTTGTGTATTTGTGACTCTTGCAGATTAAGTTATATGGCCCGCCCTTCAAATCTACATTCAAGTCCACGTCTACAGTTCATAAGGAAGGAATCCCACGCGTTCAGGCCTGCGGTATTTAAATGTTCTTGTGGAAAATTGCTTCAATCTGTTTGTATTCATAGTCATACAGTTGTGTCCTTGCTAAGGGAGTACTGTAATGCTAGTAATTGTCTTGTAGTTCTGTACTGCATCATTGGAGGGGTATTGTGGGGAGAGAGGCTTTTTCCTTTTGCATTTTTCAGTGTGCAGTGTCCTGTGCGCTTTCCAATACCCGAGACCATCCGGATCTCTCCTAACTCATTGTTTGTACAAGTTTCCTTGCGCATCGAGCATCACGTAAGGTCACTAAATGTATTCACATTTCTCTTTAACATTCATTGTCTGGCTAAATGCCTCCATTGCAATTCCTTTGCAATTAGTTACTATGCCTTGTATTGACAATACAATGAGTGAACTATCTGTAAAGGATTTTCTTATTGCATAATAAATGCATAGCTTATTGTGATTGAATACAGTTTTGGTATGCATTTGTTCTTTTGGGGGGCTTGTGTGGGGGAGCTTTTCTTGTGCTTTTTCAGGTATGACTAAAGCTTGGAGTTTTGTAGAGCACGGATGTGACCTGGGCTCGAATGACATCCTTTTCAAAGTGGAAATTGAAGGCAGATAAGTTGAATCCATCAAATATTGATGTTGGAAAATTCTCAACCCTAGAGGTGTCACTTATCTTGACTGGGCTCAACTGCCCTCATTATTCTTGAAATGAAAGCAACTTGCTATACTTGACTGTAGAAATAGCACTGTTGTGCTTTCTTAACAAGAGTCGTGTGATAACGGGAAGATTTGATGTACCCTTATTGATTCTGACGTTATCTGCTGTAAAGCATTTGGGTAAGGATAACAATAGTCAGTTCTACGATACTGTGAGGGGGGCCATAGGGGTGTCTATTGTCTGCCTCTTTGATCTTACAGAACAGTCCAAAGGAAGAATGCAGTCTACCTAGGACGACACAGGAATCACCCTGCCCTTTGAAATCAACCGACACGCGGTTTGAACAAATGGAGTCAGGTTGTTTTCGATGTGTATAGATTTGAACGGTTAGTCCTCAGCTGCTGCCCTTGCGCAACTGTGCAAGTGGCAGGTTGGTCATAACATTATGCGCAACTGTGCAAGTTCTCAAAATTATAAGTAGCTGAGGAAAGCTGTGCGTTGTGCGGCTTTAATTTGGTCTAAAATGCAGCGCAAATGTGTTGCTTCAGTTTATATTGTGTTTTGGTTGGGTGTATCCCTACACTTCTCTTACAGAAATCAGAGTGCAAGACTGGTTCAAGCACGAGTGAAGTCCTCTAACCTGGAACATTAGTAAGATGTTGGCTTAACTTGTCAAAATAAACTTCTGCAATCTTGGAACTGGCTTTATGTTAACCTCAAATCATCAGTAACAATGCTTTACTAGCCTATTCCTCTTTGGCCACGGGGCCCTATTGCTTTGCATCTTAAACCATAAGATGAGTAGAACTCGAATCTTTGAGTATTGTGTGGTGGGTGTGTTGTGTAGATCACTCTTTGTTTCAGATCATTTTCGTCTGTCTGCTCCGATCTCGCCTGCCTCTGAATGCAAAGCCATCTGTGGAAGCTGTCGGCGAATATGAGTGTGGCCCCTGAATGAAGTACCAACCCCTTGTGCGCTTGAGCTTAAATCAGAACCCCCTCTGACGTCCTTCGCAGAAGCCCCGCTCTCTGTGTGTTTGTGTGTGCCTTTTTTCTTTTCCCTTTGGTTTCTCAGGTCAGATTGTCAGTCTTAATTTGTCATCTGGGATAGCCTAACCCGTGATGGAACACTGAGAATCCAGTCACTTTAAGATCAAGAGCTGCAAGTTTGTCTTCGCTAATACTGCATCACTTCAGTCTCATGGGTGTTAAGTTAAGTAATTTCGGTTCCCTTGATTTCTTTCTTTAACATGACCATGGCTTTAATGTGTAACTCAACATGTTGCATGCACATCAGCTCTGCATAACATTTTATTCCTAACACACAACATACTATTCATGAAGTCGTTGTCAAACATTGCAGTAGTGTCTGGTCAGGATTTGTTTGTTTTTTTTTTTTTTTGGCGGGGGGGGGTGGCAACATTCTTCTCTCCCTTTCAGATTTCTCGTTGAGTTTAACTTGAATCTGAGCCAGGTGACTTTAACCTCTGCTGGGAGTCGTGGGATGACTTGGTGCAGCCAGCCTCTAGGGTACAATCTTCAATACTTTAAGGAATTGAGCATCGCTGAGAGTATCTGTGGTAATTGCTGCTACGCCAGTCGCGGTAAACGATAACCGTATTGACAATTTGTCATATTGGATGAGGATTGGGAACAAGTGGGGTTTGTTTGTTTTGGGGGGGTGGGGGGCTTAAATTGTCTGTCTTTTTTTCCATTGCAGCTGTAAGCTTCACAGTACGTTGACCCGTGAGTCCAGCTGAATTGCAAAGGGGCAAATCGCTTTGAGTATCACCAGGGATGCTGGTATCGTGGCTTTGTTAATATGGAAATAAGGAATCATTCAACAATGCAGTGTTGTGGGGAATGCTGGGGATTGGGGAAACCAGTTGTCTTTCTTCTAGTTTCAGCTTCGTGACCAAGAGACATTCCTATGTGACAGGTGTTGAGGGGTTTTCTTTTACTGGAGGAACAAACTTCTTTGTTCCTCCAGGTTTTGCTTTTGCCTTTAATTACAGCAACAACAAAAAAGCAAAAGACTCCGGTGGTGGCACTCCTGACTCTGTCAGGACAGGGTTCAATCCCCTGCGGCGTCTTGCTCTTTTTAGTTTGCTGTGTGGGGGAAAACTTGGCCATTCAAGGATAACTTCACGTTGTATGGGTTTCTTGTAGGACAGTGACGATGCATTTGAGCAGAACAGTGAATGTTATTAAAACTGATTTTAAAAATGTTCTTGTGTCTCTGTGCAAGTATGTATATTTGAATGTCAAAGTAATTTTAAAAACATCTAAATGTGTGAATGAAACTGTCCTGTGTGTTACCCTGTGTTAATATTTTTTATTAAACTTATTTTTCAGTTTGAAATGTGAGATTTACTGTATTTGATCCTCTAGAGTCAAATAGGTTTGACATTTAGATTAGTTAGACTTAAAATTAGGCAGTCTGAAGTGTAGGAATGGAATAAATCAATTCTATTAAATAAAATTATCCTATTTCTATTGTCTGGAGTCTTGTTTATACATCAAGTGTTAAATTGTGTGCATAGTTTTATTTGAATATAACGGAGAGAAACTAATACAGCTTTTGTTTTTTGCGCTAGGAGATATTATGCCAGACAGTTTGTAATACTGCAAATGTACAAATATTCCAATACATCAATGGGTCATAGGCTCAATCACCATTGTTACCTCCTTCAACAGTAGTGACTTAACATTTATTTAGATGAAAATCTTTTACAGCTATTAGTCTTTCAAATTGAATCTACATATTTACCTGCTGCACTGTGAATGTCTAGAGTATTAAAAACAAACTAAGTGAGACTGGATTGCGCATAACATTAACTCAAGAGTTAATATAAACAACTAATAAAGGGAGCACATTTGTTGTCCTTGTCAACTTAGTATAAATATATACAGTCTATGGTTTTAATGGAACGTAGTTAAAGAGGTTTGGAGAAAACAACGTCCAGTACAGTGGTGTATTTTCCTGTCACAATACAATGTATGTAACTATTCCTGTTAGGTGTAACAGCAATTATGTACAAATGGCTGACAAGTAAAAAAACAAAATCAAGTTCCCTCCATGAGTCACTAGAACAGTTGGGTTTTACTGTTTTTTGTAAAGTTACAGAGTAAAGTAAACTATAAATACCATGAAATGCAAAACCATGACATGCAAATATGTTTTGCGTGTAACGGAAACAAACAATAAACGTTAACCTTATTCCCATGGTAGTTTTTTGATGTGCCAACGATGCATGAGAGATTACCAGTCAACAATAAAGGCCCATGCGTGTGATCCCCTGTTTGTGGTAATTTGGTTAAACACAAATTGTAGGTTTTATGATTCATGTATTTCTCCCTCTGAGTAAATATGACAGAAGGTTTTACCCATAGATAACTGTACAGTTGCATCCTCCCAAATAAATGTGTAATTAATCAAATCACCACACACCAGCCCAGGGACTGCTGATGAAATTTAGCGATTGAGCTAATTCTGGAACAGTCAATGTCCGTTGTCCCTGTTAAAAAAACAAATAAATAAAATCTTTGACTTGAACTTCCATAGTGTGTGGATATTTCTTGTGTTCATAAACACCATGACAAACACCCGTGTTCATTGCTACAAAGAAAAAATAATATTTATCTTAAAGAAACATTGGGTCATGTTAATTGGGATTCCAAAAAAAGAAGAAGCTTGGACAGAATTTCAGATTGTGACCAAGATATTGAGATGAATTTATCTAGGTTACAATGTATATATATGTTACTTATTATGTCATTTGTCATTAATATAAACAGGTGGACTGGCTGAGGCTGTCAAGCTATTGCGGAACCAATGTGCATAAACAAAGTTTACGCGGAGCCATTTTACTTCCGTGCCATTTGCTAGCTTCTAGCTAACATTAGCTGTTTAGTTCTGCTGTCGCCGTCTGTGTGTTTGATGAGGTGTGGAGGAAAGAGGAGATGTGGTCCTTTTTCGCTAGGGATCCTGTCAAAGACTTTGCTTATGAAATTCTGCCAGACAGCCAAGAGACGTCTGGAATATGGACTCTACATCGGGGGAAGCGAAAGGTAAAATACCTTTACCGATCCTTCGCTAGAGTTAGCTTCGTTATGGAGGCCTGTCACTTATATTAGCCGGCTAGCCACCGTTAGTGTCTGTTACTTTGATTTAGCCTTTAGATGCGCCCGGTGTTATGTTGGCGTGGTTACATGTCAGGTCTGTCCGTATCTTTTTCGCTGATTTAATGTCAGTGCTTATTTATTTTTAATGGTTGCTCTATGTATCTAACTTGGTGAGCTCAGGCTTTGTTTACTCCGAGAGACAGACACGTATTTCTCGCCACGTCACCCCGTTTTAGCCGAGTTAATAACTGTTACTGGAACCGTTTTCAAGCTAATGTTTTATCACAGAAATAAAGGTAGCGTCCCTCATCACTGACAGCACCTCACATAACCAAGTGTTCTCATTATTACCGTTGAGCAACTCAATCTGGACTGAGTGTCATCATCATCCCTGCAGGGCCAGATAATGACAACCAAGCACCTGCTTCCTGTGGTAGATAGATAGACACTATATTTTAAAAACGCAATCAAAAACAAAGTACTAAAATATGCCCTTTTAGACGTGCATGCATAGTGTGCAGATCGGATGTGCATTGCGTGTGCAAAATGAGGGTTATTAGAAATCATACTGTATGTACGAAAATATATATATTGCACTTTGTCAAAGTTGCAGATAATATAAATGGAAATGTGAGCCCAGTTACAGTGAGTGAGTCCAGAGCGACCTCAGCAGCCTCCCAGTCCACTGATGTCCATAATTTTCATCATGTTTATTGTAATTTATGTGGTGATATGATATACTGTATTTGATTTTTTTCCACTCCTGTTTGATGTGATGAGAAAGCATAATCTTGTAATGTTGTAAATATTACGTCAATTGTGTGAGTCATTTCACCCAACCTGTGTCCTCAGACCAATGGAGAGCCAGTGTCGGTGTTTCTGTACGAGGTAGCACAGGGAACAGAGCAGCAAACCCAGCTAGCCAAGGCTGCCTTCAAGCGTATGAAGACCCTGCGTCACCCTAACATCCTGGCTTATGTGGATGGATTGGAGGTATGTGTTTGTTTATTTTGCACCCATCTTTAGCTGTACACACAATGCCTTGTGTATGATGTTCAGAGGAAAATGTCATGCAGAATAGTGAGTGACCTTGTTTTGTGTATTGTAACTATCGTATGATCATCTCCACTATCTTGCTTTTCTCTGCATGTTAACGTTCAGACAGAGGTGAGTGAGAATATGCCACTTTAGGCCTTTTAATATTTGCACAATAGTTGTAGTGGACTACATAATAAAAGCAGATTCTTACTCCGTTTGATAAGTTTTGTCTGCTCAGCAAGGTCATAAAATATCCCAACTAATAGTTATGCTGTACTATTTCAACAATTACACACTTGAAATTGGTGCATCTGTTGGTGCATCTATTGCATGTCTTGCCAAAAGATGAATTGAAAATAAAATGTATCAAGGGAAATATACAGTTGATTGTCCAGGTTTGTTTGTTGCATAGTCATAATACTGAGGATTCTTACCACTCCTGAAATTGAGCAGCAACTGGAAAATTGCCAAACTCCTTAGCTTAGCTTAGTATAATTCCTACCATAACTTTCTTATAAGTGCTACTACTATATGTGTCCAAGGCTGTGCTGTGTTTCACGTACTCTAGTTTAGTAGGTCTGGGTAATAATTCAGTATTAACCTTTACTGCCTTTTAATAGAAATCTGTGGTGATGAAACAATAATGTTTATTATGAAACGTTGTTGTATAACATACAGTATATGGATAATAAACAGCAGAGTGCTTGTTAAAATATATCTAATCATTATTTTTTGTTATTGGGATAATATTTTTGCAGTGAACCTGGTGCAATAAAACATACACAATAGTTACATACACATAAAATAATGGTGGATTTTACTTGCGGTTGTTTTACAGACAGAGAAGAGCCTGTACCTGGTTACTGAGCAGGTGACACCCCTGGCAGTCCACCTGAAGGCCCAGGCAGAGAAGGGTGGATCTGGCGAACTGGAGGTCTCCTGGGGTCTGCACCAGATAGTTGTAAGGATAGGAGAGAGTGCCATGTGATACTTTTACGGGAGCCATTTCTCTGTAAGCCCTTACTCCACTTCTGCCATTTGCCTCTTCCCACAGAAAGCTCTGAGTTTCCTGGTAAACGACTGCCACCTACTTCATAACAACTTGGGGGTATCGGCTGTTTTTGTGGATCGAGCTGGGGAGTGGAAGCTGGGGGCCCTCGACCATGTGGCCCCTGAACAGGGTGACCCAAGTGGGGTCTCACTCCCTACCCCCAAGGCTGTTTACCCAGACATGGAGAGATATGACCCACCAGAGATGTCCAATAGCAGTGGGGAGAAATGGTAAGAGAGGTGTGGTTCAGAATAATAATAAAAACTAGGGCTGTTCGCTTGAGTGTCCTAGTTAACTCGCGATTAATCGTGAATTAATCGCACATTTTTTATCGGTTCTAAACGTACTTTAAAAGGGATATCTTTTTAAAGTTTTTTTTTAATGCTCAAGTGGTATTAAAGACTCGACTACTCCATTGGTAACTCAGTTCACATCAGCCGTACATGCAAATAACTTTAGTCTTGTGGAGAGGACCATCTGGAAGGGCTTTGAAACTCAACTTGCCATTCAAAAGACCCTTTTCTTTATACATTTCTGCTCAAGGAAATTTCTTTCTGCTTTTCCGCTTTTAAGACCCGCTCCCGTTTTGCGTCTCGTCTCATCTCCGCTGCATGCAGCCCACCCTTACTGACTGCCTGTGCTGTGCTGCTGCGCAAGAGATCAGTGGAGGAGAGACGTCAGCACTGTTTAGTGTTTAACCGAGGATCTGTGGACTGCATGCAATGAATGAATAGCATGAATAACACAACTTAACTTGTTATTAACGTGTTCATTTTGACAGCCTTAATAGTAACATGTTACACAGGAAGAAAAGGAGAGCAGCAATAAGAACATTTGGAGAGGACGATGTTCATAATTGAACTATTTAAAGATACCTGTAAAAGTGTTGATGAGATATTAAATCTGGTCTTGGGGGGTACTGCCTAATTTTCTGGAGAAACATTTGTATTGAACTGTGTGCCTGTTTGTTGCAGGGCAGGGGAGGTGTGGCGGCTAGGCTGCCTCATCTGGGAGGTGTTCAACGGGCCACTACCTCGCACATCCTCCCTTCGCTCGCTGGGAAAGGTAAGAGCTTTGTGTAATTACCACCCCATTGTAATTGATTCCATGGCATATTTACATTTTAATCTTCTACAGCAAAACATATTTTAGCCACCTTAAAAAAAGGACCAGCTAAAAAAATCCATTTAAGTTTACGCTAAGTTTTCATCGCTTTACCTTGTTGCAGACAGCTCTTTCTGACAGGGAACTGAAGTCGTTATGTCGCGCTCTTCAAATCCACCAGACTCTTTTGAGAAAAAACCTCGCAGAAAACAGTAGTTGCTGCTCGTCACTGCTGCCTAACGCGTCGTCCACAGTAGTATCAATACATTGCTTGGCTTCTGTGCCGTTATTCCGAAACTTAGCACAGCTAACATTGACTGAGCTAGTGCAAGCGTTCATATTATTTATAACCCTAGTGATTAGCTTACTGTGGTAACCAATGTCACTGCTTTTTGCTAAGGCTGAGTGGGTGAAAAACCTGGAAAGAAATGCAGATGGTCTCGGCCTTTAACCTACAATTGCTTCATGGTTTCAGTGACAGCTAAAAGGAATCTTTGTTTGTGACATGAAGAAGTGTTGTTCAGTCTTGTGTGTCTTCTTCGTGCCCACAGATCCCCAAGGCCCTGGTCCCTCATTACTGTGAGCTGGTGGGGGCCAACCCCCGAGCTCGGCCCAACCCAGCCAGCTTTCTCCAGAACTGTAGAGCCCCCGGGGGATTCCTCAGCAACAGCTTTGTTGAGAGCAACCTTTTCCTGGAGGAGATACAGGTCAGCAGAGTTGCATAAAGACATGTATAACAGTGGTGTTTGTGTTGGTGCTACAATCAAACCTCACTAGTAAACTCACAACGTAGACCATCAAGATAGAAACAGATCAAGTTCTAATGGACCTATCCTGTGGGGTGCATTGTTTGATTTTATTGAGCAATTACAAATGAGTAGCATTGGAAAGTGTATGATAGTATAATATTGAATAATAATAGGAAAAAGATTGTAATAATAGTGGAATTCAAACTTTCTCTCTCTCCAGATCAAGGAGCCAGCTGAGAAGCAGCAGTTCTTCCAGGATCTGAGTGACAATCTGGACTCCTTCCCGGAAGACTTCTGTAAACACAAGGTCCTGCCTCAGCTGCTCACCGCCTTCGAGTTTGGCAATGCAGGTGCCGTAGTCCTCACACCGCTTTTTAAGGTGAATCTTTTAACTTTCACACATTACTAAATATCACACAATATACAGAGCAGAACATAAACAAAACCTTCCGTCAAAGTAAGATATGGTTATACTAGTAATAATATATACTCATCTGGACGTTATACCTCTACTCACCTTTTTTATGTCCCTGATCTCATCTCCCTCTGTCTGTCTGCCAGGTGGGGAAGTTCCTGTCAGCAGAAGAGTACCAACAGAAGATCATCCCCGTTATAGTGAAGATGTTCTCCTCCACAGACAGAGCTATGAGGATACGACTGCTGCAGCAGGTATGTAAGGCCTGTTTTATTGAGCCACTGAGAATCTCTTGCAGTGATTCAGTGGACATGTGGGTTGTTTTTTTTATTTCATTTATTTTTTCTACGTAGCATCCAGCAAGAATGCTAAACTTTGCAGCTCTAGATCAAGGAATGAAAAGTTAAAAGTAGGATAAAATATTCTTTTTAAAAACAGCAGGAAATGATATCCCTGTTTGCTGTTTTTAAGGATAAAACATGTATTTGCTCTGAAATAGTTTCTTCTCTCTGTCTATGTCTCTTTGTCTCAGATGGAGCAGTTCATTCAGTATCTGAATGAGGCAGCAGTCAATTCCCAGATTTTCCCTCACGTTGTTCACGGCTTCACAGACACCAACCCTGCCATCAGAGAACAGACTGTTAAGGTAGTTTGCATGATTTAAACACAACCACAAACCAGGAGTTGTTATTCCATATTACTTGTGCACTGGATGTTGTCAGCCTCCTGTAGCTATAACTCTTCCACTCTATTCTATTTCTCCCTCTCACCCTCCAGTCTATGTTGCTGATGGCTCCCAAGCTAAATGAGACCAACCTGAACCAGGAGCTGATGCGTCACTTTGCCCGGCTGCAGGCCAGAGACGAACAAGGGCCAATCCGGTGCAACACCACCGTCTGCCTGGGCAAGATCGCCTCCTACCTCAATGCAGGGGTAAAGTACACCCACACCACTGTTCAACACTTAATTCATTTAATGCAACAAAAAAAAGAATCCGTTCGAATGCAAGAATTTGGTTATTACTCTCTTCACAGACTCGACAACGTGTTCTGATTTCTGCCTTCTCACGAGCAACTAAAGACCCCTTTCCAGCTTCACGCTCTGCCGGTGTACTTGGCTTTGCCGCCACACACAACTTCTACAGCTTAACAGAGATTGCTGCCCGCATCCTGCCCACCCTCTGTGCTGTTACTGTTGACCCTGATAAGAGCGTCAGGGACCAGGTACACATGACTAATGGGAATTTGTGACTACATGGTGTTTCTTATGACTTTTACACTTGACTGCTAAATCCTTGCTATGAAGATAACGAAACGGTTCGCCTCTGCCTTGCAATATAGCTACTCAAAATTGAATGTATTTATAGCAAGAGTATTTTGATTTTTATTTATCAGCAGCACATTGCCTCGTTGTCCTTATTAGATAGTAAAGATGGTAAGGAAATCAGACTCAGAAAAGATTTATTGCCATGTAAGTAACACTTACCACACCCCACAAATGTTGAGGGGTGTGCAAAAGTTTATCTCCTTGTCACATTTTTGCTATCATATATATATATATATATATATATATATATATATATCATACATTATTTAAAATAACATACATTATTTATATATATATATATATATAAATAAATAAATAAATAAATAAATAAATAAATAAATAAATAATGTATGTGTGCAGAGGACAGGATGGTGCTGAAGAGTATGCAACAGCCAGGCACAACTACAGTTATGTGTAGAAGCATCTGCCATCTTTTATGCTTTGAGTGGCAGAACAAGACAAGCCAGAATGAAAACAATGTTGGTTCTTTGAGATTCAGAGGCCAATTTATTCATTCTTCCTTCAGTGAGACAATCAGCAGTTGCTGCAGTCACATTGCAGAATAAGGGAGCACAGTGATGCCTGGGTCACTACGACCACAGCATATATTAGTGAAAATGTAGTCAAGATTATTTAAGAACAATATAATGGCAGATTCTTTGAACAAAAAGGCACACATATGTCAGCAACATGTCAACATTGTAGCTAAGAACATTAAGCTGGTTATTACTGACTCATGACTCAACAGCTAAGCAAGGTTTAGACATATCATCTCATATGACCCACACTGGTTTGACTATTTATTTTGAAACACAATGATCCCAGGTGAAATTGTTGGGTTAGGTGGAGACAAGATAGACTTGTAAACTTGTAAATGTTCTCTCCTGCCTGTCTCCCTCTGTCAGGCATTTAAAGCCATCAAGAGTTTCCTTTCCAAGCTGGAGACCGTGTCAGAAGACCCCACCAAGCTGGCTGATATGGGTATGTAACACTGCACTGAGCTTTAGAGTCTGCTGTCTAGTTTTATTTATCATTCAGCAATGAAACCATTTATTACATGTTACTATTTGTTTACATACTTTGCTCAATTTTCTGGGGAAAAGACAACAAATAATTCTGCTACTGGCTCAAATATCGGGAGCAGAATAAATAGACTAATTTCTTTCAGTTCTATATCTGAAATTGTAAAACTAAACACTTCCCTGTCCATCCTGCAGAAAAGGATGTAGCATCGTGTGCTCAGCCTGCAGGTGCCTCTTCCAGCTGGGCCGGCTGGGCCGTGACTGGCATGTCCACCATAACTTCTAAGCTGATCCGAAACGCTCCAGGGACAGAGGGGGGTGCAGCAGCCGATGGCAGCGAGCCTGCCAACACCCCCAGCCCTACCAGTGCCACTGACGGAGCACCTGCACCTGGTAGGGTTATCACAATTGATTTGCTTGACTCCTATTACATTGTTGGATTCACAATGGGCAGTTTTAAAAAGATGAAAATGGTTGCAGCACAATCAGAGATATTGTCTTTTTTATGCCAAACATTTGTTCCTTGTCAAAACCTGGCTCCTACATTACCCACAATGCAACTTGAGTGCCAACAGTTTGGTTTAGAGATTCAATTGAGTTATGCTGGTTGCAGCAAATGTAGTCTCTTTCTTTTCATTTTCAAACTTGTAGTCTTCAGCCCTAACCGACATTGAGTCAAGTCACATCACCTCAGCCAATTCATATCAGATTCTCTGCCACAAAAGGCTTCCTACAACCATTTTCACATATGCAGTACACCCTCAAGACACTTTGATTTGTGAAATCTGTTCCCCTTTTAAGAAGTCCTATGTATGCTCTCTGAACAATTTCTGCTGGGTTTTCTTTCTTTCGCAGGTTCTGAAGATAAAACTCCACAAGCCTCTGTGACTCGTCATGCTGCCACTAGTGGTGCCAACCAATCACAGACTCATGAAGTAACAAGCAACAATGATGAGCCAATAGGAGACCGCTGGGATGAGGAGGAGGACTGGGGAAGTTTGGAGGTAAGATATTACCACTTTAGACTAAGAGGAGAGGTTCCAAATAATAATTATTATTATTATTATTATTATTATTATTGAGATACACATGTCTATGTGAATTATGATTATGTTTAGTGTTATCTGTAATTGTTACTGTTGACTCTGTCTCATATAGGAGCCAGCGAAAGCTCACACTGAGCCAGATGACTGGAACACTGACTGGTCAGGAATGGCATCATCCAAAAAGAAGGCCAGTGGCCAGTGCATCCTTTAATTTGGATCTCTCCCTTTAGTGCTAATAACCTTACTTCTTATGCTACTAACACCACTGGTATTAGTATATAGTATAGTATATTGTATTGGTTTGATACTGGCCTGAAATAGTTTGAGGTAATGTTTTCTACACACCAAGAAAATTTTTTTTTATATATATATATATATATATATATATATATATATATATATATATATATTATTTTTTCTATGTGGATGTGAAAGAACCAAAACAATCCCCCACACTGTTGCTCACTTTTACTCACTTTATTAACCGTGTTTTGGTGCTCAGACCTTAATCATAAAAATTCATGAATTGTTCCAAATGTTTTTAATAAATTGAAAAAACATGAGCATCAGTGTACAGGATTTCTTTGGTTCTTTCACCGTCACAGTTTGTGATCTGACGCACCTGCCTGTAAGATTTTTAACTTTGTAGTCGGTGTTCTTTGTGTGGAAAAAATGTGAATGATACAAAGCTTTTTAATATTACTTCAAGGAGTCTCAATTTCAATCCACAATCTCTCCAATGTCTAGGTGGGCCGGTCGTCGTCCTCCATGGCAGTAAAGAAGCAGAGCGCTGACTGGAGCAGCTCAGGCTGGGATGCCGACGACAGCTGGTCCAACGACAAGGAGGGGCAGGGTCAGAGCTCGGCGGGCGAGGAAGGCTGGGGCAATGACTGGGGGGAGGAGGACACAGACACAACCTTGGCCAATACGACACTCCCCCTGCCCGAAGGGGTGCGGTTAGCCAGCGAGTACAACTGGGACAGCAGCAGCTCAGCCACCAAGGGGGCTAGTCAGAATGATCTGTTCGCCAGCGTGTCCCAGAGAAACCCAGCCGGCACTGCTGCCACCACGGTGAGGACGGAGGTAGAGCTGGGCAATATATCGATATTATATCGATATCGTGATATGAGACTAGATATCGTCTTAGATTTTGGAAATCGTAATATCGTATTATGGCATAAGTGTTGTCTTTTCCTGGTTTTAAAGGCTGCATTACAGTAAAGTGATGTCATTTTCTGAACTTACCAGACTGTTGTAACTGTTCTATTATTTGCCTTTACCTACTTAGTCATTATATCCACATTACTGATGATTATTTATCAAAAATCTAATTGTGTAAATATTTTCTGAAAGCACCAATAGTCAAAACTACAATATCGTTGCGGTATTGATATCGAGGTATTTGGTAAAAAATATCGTGATATTTGATTTTCTCCATATCGCCCAGCCCTAGACGGAAGGAGGGATGCAAAAACATAGGAGAGCAAGAGATAAACCGATTCAATTAGTGTCGATTAGATTTTGAATAATGTCAGAAATTGTGAGTTCTGAAAGTGATTAAACGGCACAAAATGCAACAAAACCTATTGTGCGTGCGTATGTGTCCTTTTGTCAGACTCGAGATGGCTGGACTGCAGAGGCAACAGGAGACTGGGGAGCTGAGGAGAGCTGGGAGTCAGTGGATGGGAACCAGGGTAAGTCTCAGTTGGCCCGCCCCTTATAAGAAATATGAACCTTTATCTGTCACATCACTGGAATGTTTTTACAAAATCTTCACTTAGTTGAACCTCTTCTTTATTCACACTAATGCTCAAGTATTCTTGTTAGATGACCATTAAGTCTCGCATTGCCAGGCCTTCCTCAGCGCTGCCGAGGAAGGTCTAGCTAGTCCTCACAGCATTCTGGGATGGGAGAAATGGGAGAAAAGCATTTCTTTATACCAATCCCACGTCATGGGCGGCGCTAAGCACCAGGAAAAGCCACGGTGCCGCTTGCAAAATAGCCTCGCGAAGGAGATTGATCTGGTGGAACATGTGTACGTTTAAAAGTTGTTTTCTTCATGCAACAGAAAACTCAGATTGGACAGATAGTCTATGGTCTGGATTTACCCTGCAGAGATCTGAGGAGCAGTTAACCATAGTCCTCATAAATCCACCGGAGTTTAAAATTCCAACACAAAGAAAGCCTAAGATAACAGACATCCAGGCAACAAAAATGGGTGAAATCCGGTGGAATTTCCGACGGCAACAGAGCAACACAGAAGTGGAACGTCTTGGATATAGACAAGATGACCATAAACTAACGTACTGTATGCCTGTGCATTAAACTTCTGGTCTTTATTGTCAACCAGGTCTCAGCAAGGCCGAGCTTTCCAAGAAAAAACGGGAAGAGAGGAGGAAAGAGCTGGAGGCAAAACGGGCGGAGCGCAAAGCTGCTAAAGGTCCTCTCAAACTGGGTGCACGCAAGCTGGACTGATGGGGATCTAAAGAAAGATTTGAGGGTGGGGATGTAGAGGGAGGAACCATGGACCACAGTGACTGGACCCAGAGCAGTAGATGGAGGCTTGACATTCCACAAACAAAGGACCAGAAAGAAGTTTCAGCAGTGAACGAAATACTGTGAACCGTAAGATGAAAACGTTACAGTTGGTCAGTAGATGACTCTCAACTTTGGGATTCTGTCTTTCTTCATTCTGGAACTGACAGATGGGTGAAAAGCCAACAATCTAGTGCTTTATGAATGCATTATTGTGGATGGCAGAGCTGAAACAAACACAGGGACAGGCAAGAGGAAGAGCAGCAGCAGCCCGAGTTGAACACACAAAATGCCCCCCCTTTTTTGTTTTTTTTCAACTCATTAAGTTGCAGTTGTAAAGTAAATGTATATAAACAGTGCATTTTGTCTTAAAATGACATGAGGAAATGACACTTTTTTTTTTAAGAATTGTTAAATATATATATATATATATATATATATATATATATATATATATAACAGAATTATCAGAATCAAACATGTATTATTAGACTGAATGTTTTTCAGTTCACACACACACACACACACATACAAGTGGATATGAATGTTTTAGTTCAGTTATCACTCATTTACAGATTTATGACATAACTCCATGCATGCACTTGTGTATTTGTGTGGCCTAACAAAAGTTTTCCTGGCCCAGAGTTTTCTTGGCACATTTAACACTGTATTTTACTGAACTGAACTGGACCGACAAGTGACACATTTGACTGATTTTAGATCTGTGAACGTGTCACATGCACTGCAGACACATGATGGCAATATAGTTAAATTGATGCTGGAGAACTGGTTGCAAGGGAAAATCAATGTATGTGTGTCCTAGTAGTGCTGTGGTGAAGGGTTTATGAAATCAAGAGGTATATTTTTCAAAATTCTTGATTACCTGAAGTTACCTGTGTAATCCTTCAGATCTCCCTAAACATTTATTTTACTCTTTTTATTTGTGCCTTTTATTCAATGAAAACAGAGCACTTCAACTTGAAATCTCTTTCCACCAGCAGATTTTGTGTTTTCATCAAACTTTACGGTGCAACCCCCATATCTTCTGCCTGTGTCGGATATGATATTGTTAGGTTTGGTGTTATTTATACAGGATGCTGTTTAGACACAATCAACAGCCGTCACCATTGGAGCTAATGTCCTGGTACTAAGCTGTGTTTAGTTGAGGCAGACTGGATGCAACCTTTTACTGAGAATCCAAATCATGTGGCATGTTAGCTGTTCTAAAAATAAATATAATTAAATATTAAGTAAAATAAATGTATGTTTCTTCTTTAAATTAATAGGCTGTAGTCATCTTCCTCCTCAGCTAATGTATGAGCCAAGAATTTAGTGAGTTGTCGTCATGAGGATGGGAGGGGTATCCATCTTTGAAATTCCTGCCTCCACCACAATACATGAGGTAAAAATGTCAACAGACCTCAATGTAGATTATTTCTTCGGTAGAAAATGTAGCTATAGGATTTATCGACATACTTCAGCTGATTATCCATTCACTTCCATTGTATTGGGCACTGAGTCTGGAGAGAGATACTGCTGCTGAAGCTTTTTTAATGATGTAAGCACCACAAATGAAATGTCATTGATTTGTATTAAGGTGCAGACCGGCCTCTCAGAGACCGATATCTTAAAGCCTGTACTAATAAAACCAAATCTATCTAGATAGATATAACTAGAGGGAACTGAGCAAGAAACACACCTCCAAAACACAATAGCCTATGCTGACAGTGGTATACTTTAAACTCAAGATAACCTGGACATGCATAATATGCTTATCCAACTTATGGTACAATAAAATGTGTTTTCATTGTGAGTACCTTTTGCCATATTTTCTGTAACGATTGGGGAGATTTCATGTAGTTTATGGAAACTCATCCATGCGCACAATAATGCCACCAATGCAATTGCATTTAAGCAGCAACACTAAAAGATCTCTGACATGATACACTTTATAAGATGGGGGAAAATATTTTGACCATCCAGAGGAAGCAAGAGCTCATGTACTGGATTAAGCCAGAAGATGAATTCAGTAAAATCACTAAAATCCACAGATGGTCTGGGATGAACAGCATGTAAAAATGTTAAAATATTTTAAATAAAAATTAGTATTCAGGCGTAAGATGAGGTGGCTTGTCTCTACAACACAGTAATATTGAAATAATACTGTACGCTGCTTCTAATTCAAATGCTTAGAGATTAAAATGAACAAAAGGCACCAAAGGAAATAAGCGAACAGGTAAAACCAAGATTAAATGCATTCAGGGCCCAGATGGTTTGGAGAACTGCGTGTGAGGGGACATCACGACACCATTCAGTATCACATCAATTATTTATTCAAAACAATTAAATGTAAGAGAAGACACTGTGTTATGAATTCTAGTTAACTTGTAGTGAACTCATTAGGAGATAGCATGTCATAAGAAAACTGCTGAATTAGATCCGTCCACATCCTCACTCCTTTCAGTTCATCAAGGTACTACTAGAATAAACAGTTGGCTGTAGTGAATTTGACATTACATGGTATTTTCTGTGAGATGTAACCACAATGTCATATTAGCTTAATTTTGATTATGTAAAATATTCTTGTATAAAGGCTTGACTTGGGTAGCTAATATTATTTCTTCATAAGCAACTACCACAACTTTGTTTTTATCAATAGAAAATACCCCCCTTCCCCCCATCTTATCCTTCACAATACAAACAATATATATATTGATCTGCTTAATCTTCAGTTCATATTAAAACATTGAAATATATTTTATCTTGGCAGCTTCATTAGTGGAAATTGTGCTTGATGTGCTGTCTGTAGAAATTTTAAAAAGTCCGAAAAATACAATCTTGATCCCGAACCCACCAGCTTTGCATTGTTATTCAAACCAACAAAGGCATGCGGGACATATGGAAGTAAAGTTGAGTAGAAATCAAATTTCTGGCTAAATCACAAATGTAAATTAACATTCTGTAAGCTAAAGCCTAGCTTATACACTAATCACGATCACACAGAAAACGTTGGTGATCTGTTCATCAAGTCCCTGAACAGGCGACCTGGTACTTGAATCACTGTGTGTTCTTGTTTTCTTTTTTGCTGCCTCCAAACAGAGCTCCTGCTAGAGCCACGATCCCCAGACCCACCATTGCAGCCACACCTGCAACCATGACTGTTTCTCCTGCCTTACGCACCTGCAGAGGGAAACAAACACCTTTTAGTTAGTTAGTTAGTGAGTTAGTGAGTCTTCTACACATTCAAAACTCCATTCAAATTGTCCACAACTCTGGGAAATATATCCCTCACATATTAAGACATTTTTCAGCTTATTGTTTTTTACCACTAAGATTCCTTTTACAATTATAATGTAATGGGTGGCAGAAATGTAGATTATGCTGTCAAATAGGTTTGAGAGGAATTTGTGGATGTAGTGATACTTTCTTTTGTCACTGACTGAAAATAGGTCTCTCTAAGGATCCATTGTAACTGACGTGATAACTTTTACCATGCCTGCTTACTGAAACTAAAATATAAATTGCTTATTATTATACATATGATTTGATTATTTTTTTCTTGAAATGTGTTTATAGCCCGAATATTGTTGTTTTTATCTCACCACTGGTGAGTCACCAGCACAAACTTTTTAACTCCTTTAATGAATTTTGTTTTTTTGTGTTTTGTCTTACAAAAAGGTACTTCTTTTCCGTTTTTCACCCCAGCCCCCAAAGAAAGTCTTGCATGCAACACGGGTCCACCGACCTGCCGGGACTCAGCTTTTCCGTAACGCAGCTCGTTTGCAAAGTGCTCACAGTTCCCCCTGAAGACGCAGTACGGCAGCTCATCGCCCACCTTCGCACAGGCCTCCCTCGCAATGACGTGAACTGGGCGGGGCTTGTACTCGTTGTCCAGGCTGTTGTTGATTTTCCACTTGTCGGTTCCCACCACGTCCCACAGCTCCTCTTTCTTCACAATGGCCTTCTCAGTTACGACAGACATTATGCTGCTGGCGCCTGCACCTGGGACCTCAGCTATGAATAAACAGAAATGACAGAAAGAGAGAGAAACAGACATAACTTGTGTGGGTTTATGCAAAATATTGCAACATATTTTGTGTTTTAGTTTATGAATTAGTTTGAAGGTATCTACATAAGAGTGACATGACACTAATGTCTGTTAAATACCAATAAACAGAACTTAAAAAAGAGTGATATGACAGTGTCATGAACACATGACACAGTCATGACACTTGAACCCTAATCCTAACCATAACCATAACTTGTCATGACAAAAACCGAATGACATGTCATAAACGCGTCATGTCATAAACGTTTATGACTTGTTTATAAACGTTTATGACACGTTCATGACAGTGTCATGTCACTCTTATGTAGATACCTTCAAGTAAAGTGTAACCCAAATTCTAAATCTGATATTCTGGTCTGAAGACCTTCATGTATGTGGGCAGTTTTATGTTCCAGAATGAGGTTTATTAGATTAGTATTTGGGAGAAGCTGTTGAGACAGTTGTGTATGGAAGGTGACTCACAGGGTGGTGCCAAGTGAACAATGAAGCCATCGCCAACATACACAGCCCAGTGCTGATAGGAGCCCCGGAAGATCTCAATCAAGTCCCCAAGCTCCGGTTTCTCATCATACTTGGATTAGAACACACAGGAACAAATGTTTCACTTTGCAACAGACTGTTTGGCAACAACTGCAATACTTTGACCTGACCGGACTC
The DNA here is from genome assembly GCF_008315115.2 of Sander lucioperca. Lineage (NCBI taxonomy): Eukaryota > Metazoa > Chordata > Actinopteri > Perciformes > Percidae > Sander > Sander lucioperca. Next base: position 30,842,025 of record NC_050173.1, read on the forward strand.
TCTGGGTTAAACACAGATAAGATAGGACTTGTAATGGGCTATATTAAAAAAAATAAAATAAATAAATACTTGACTTGAAAAGGTTTAAATTCAATTCAATGAAATGTTACATACAATAATACCTTGGACACAGGCTATAAAAGTTGCATAACAATATCATTGCTATAATAGAACACAAAAACAGCAACAACAAAAAAAACACTGGTATAATTTTCTATATTCTGATTAAGTGATAACTTCCTAACCAGTGTTGGGGCCATGTCAGGGTTTCTTTTGTCTGGTTTCGAATGGTTTGACTTTCCAGGTAACTTTCAGCACCTGAAGGAACAAAACATTTTATATACCAAATATTAGCACACAACATTGGATATGTAGAAAATTGAAAATAAAATACTAAAAATACAAAAACAAAATAGTGTACTATTTATTATTATCATCATCACTACTATTTACAACTGCCAAAACCCACATTGGGAGATACTGTCACTGCAGCTCATGCTTATTGATTATTGCTTATTGACCTTTCTTCATGAAGGTTAAAATCAGTTTTTGTTTAAACTGTTTTAGAGAGATGTTGATTCAACTTTATGATCATTTGAGGATGTAGGCTAGTACTGACTAAAAAGTAGAAAATCCTGTCAGTACAGCGCCATTCAATTCAACAGCACCACAAACTACAGCCTCCATGCAGTTTAATCAATACCTCTCTAAAGTGTATTATAGTATAACCTTCATGGAGGGAGGATTTATTGCAGGGCTGTTATACTGCAATATTTAATTGTCTTAATTGTCTTTTTATTCAGATAATTTACAGCACTTTTATACGTGGGTATGCTTTAATGAAGCTTCAATCATTTCAATTTCACGACCCGCTGCAATGTGGACAAAGTAGGTCATTCGGTTCAGTTTTAAAGTTAAACAATATTAAGCTACGTTCGATCGACGAAACTTGTAACGTTAGCCGGAAGCTAACGTTAGTGATTAGCTTGAACTGGTCCTTACATCACCAAATAGCCGCTGTTACAACAGCCATAAAACACTGAAACACCACGAAAACACGGCCCTCGGCTGACACACGGTCCAGTTTATGTAAATGTTTTACCCGTCTGTCCTCTTACCTTCAAAAGATAATGTCCACAGCTCTCTTTAATACCAGAGACGTCACCAAAGAGACCCACACCAAAACTCAGCTGTGAGCGATCAGCTGATTGTTGCTCTGTTTAGCCGGAGCACGTGACTGGCTGCTGTATCGAAATATTTGTAATAACGAAACTAAGACTAGCCTATCTGCCACTTTGACGAATACGTAGGCCTATGCATTAAATTATTTTGGTTAGATATGGAATATTTCTTAAAGATGTTGACTAGCTCAAATCTTCATTTAGAAAATAAAGCTGGGGTGGCAGTAGCTCAGTCAGTAGGGAGTTGGGTTGGTAACCACAGGGTTGTTGCTTCAAGTCCCCGGACCAAAGTATGGTGGTGGACTGGTAGCTGGAGAGGTGCTAGCTCACCTTCTGGGCACTGAACCCCCCCAATTGCTCGGCAGCTCCCTCACTCTGACTCTCCATTAGTGCATGTAGAGGTACTGAGCATGTGTGTGTAATTCAGGCCTGCCGCCTGTGTGTAATAACAACAGAGTGAAAACATTGTAATTTCCCCTTGTGGGATTAATAAAGTATAAATTATTATTTATTAAAAAAAGAGACATTATATGTTTTATGATAAGAATTATATTGATTTTAAAAGCTGTGTAACCTCTTTATTTTATATGGAAAATTCTACATTGACAAATGCAAAAGAAACACAGAAACACATACAATTCAAAATAGAAACCTGACACTGAAACATTACGCAGACTGAAGAATACTAAAGCAATGGAAACTGTAATGTGTAAATCCTTTGCGTAAAGTGCTGCAACCCAATTATGCTGTATTCTAAATTGAATTTGTATTTTGTCACTGATTTTTTTATTTATTTATTTATTCGTATTGTGCATGTGTGTGTGAAGCACTTTGTAACTGCAAGTGCTATATAAATAAAGTGTTACTTACTTACTTCTGTGTTTATATACTGTCTGTTTATATAATTGTGTTTATTGTTATTTATTGTTTTATTACTATTATTATTATAACTAATTCTATTTTTTCTATTTCTTATACTTTATGTATATTTTTTCTTCTATGTCTACTCAATATAATTGAATCGATTAAATATGACACGACCTTTACTATTTGTAACACAATCACATTCATTGTATCATCATAATCACTCTGCAGAATGATGGCATCACTGTGACAAATGTAAAAATTGATACCAGTGTTTGGTGATTGACACTCCTGCTCTGTTTGCCTGTATTTTTTCTTTACACTATCATTTTATTCACAGTGGTTTAAGAATAAACTGGAAGCCCTTACAGTCAGCCATAATATAGTGTACAACATTTGCACATTCTTTACTCAATATCTTCTTCATTTGAAAAACAACTTTACAGCTAGAATGTAAGCTATTTTATATATTTTAATTGTAAATGTCTTTTTTATATTATGACTATATTACGACTTGCGTTATGCACCACGACACCAAGGCAAACTGCTTGTGTGTGAAAACGTACTTGGCAATAAACCTGTTTTTTAATTGTAATTAATTTCACCTTTAGGTCATCAATAAAGTTTTATATTTTTTGTATATGATTTATGAGGAGACAGATCATGACATCAGCTAAAAAAAAAAAAAAAGAGGAAGAAAAAAACCGTTCACTACCACTAGGCGTCGCCAGTGACGTCAGCTCTCATTGTAACGATTTCCCTTTTTCTAACGACGAAGAAGTTCCAACTTCCGGTTTTTGGAGCGCCCTTCCGATGTATTTTTGTCCTGAAATTGGACAGGGAACACAACAAAAAGCTGCCATAATCGCTCACGTCGAAGCCCCGCAGCCGAGAGGAGGATTTGATGTGACGCTTTAATGTTAAAAGACCAAACGATGTCTGTGGTGTTGGACGGGAGTCCGCTGAAAGCGATGCAGAGCTCACACACTCACACACCGCAGCCTGCCCTTAGGTGAGTGGTGGTGGAGAGGAAGCGGCTGGTCTGACAGAACAAGTAGCCTACATTTAGCCTATAAAGTCAGTTTAGTACATTTTGTATTTAAGTTAACTGTACAAAGATTAGTGGTTCAGACCTTTTATATATTTTTACACTGTTCTATAGCGCCAGCTCATGGTGAAATTTACTGGATTAACAACACATAAGGGCTACATTGAATACTTCTCAGTTAATCGATTATGCATGTAACGTTACTCTATTAAAGGTGCAAAAAAGATACACATGAAAAGTTGTTGTAGCTCAAAATGTTGTTTTACAACGTTGATTTGTCCTGACCAACACCCCAAAATACTTGAAAACTAAAATACTAAAACTAAAATGATATCAGTTGGAGCAAAGCTAGTATTTGTAGAGCAGTATCCAGCAAATGTTGGATATATTTTTTATTTTCTACAAGATTTAAATAGTGCTGCAATGCAACTACAGATCATTTCCATTCGTAATAAGTTTGTTGTAGAGTGGATACGTCTAATAATCAATTAGTTGATCAAAAGAAAATTTATGTAACTTTTTTGATAATTGATGGATTTTTTTTTTTTTTTTTAAAGTCATGTAGACATCAATGGAAACAGTTTCAAGTTAGGCTACAGGTTCTTAATTATGAGGATTGCTGTTTCTATATGTGAAACATGCATTTGGACTAAGCAATTGATCATTACATTGGGAAATATATATATATATATATATATATATATATATATATATATATATATATATATATATATATATATATATATATATAGTTTTCTGTTGATTATTCTTCAATTCATTAATTAATCAGTCATTTAGTGTATCAGATGTGAAAAATGTCTACCACAACTTCCCATTGCCCAAAGTGACTTCCTTAAATTGCTTGCTTTTTCTGACTAACGACTAGTCAATCAAAAAGTTAATTGATAATGAAAATGATTGTTATTTTCAGCCTTAAAATATATCGTTCTCTTTCTTGTTATTAGAGATATATAGTTAGATTTGTATGGGTAGTCTGAAAGAACCTTCCCTTCTCACAAATACAGGCACACACCTCTTTTCATTCCCTTTCCTCATCACTTTCTGCTTGTGGATGCTAAACTCCCCACTTGGCCCATCATTTCATCATGTCCACTCTTCTCCTCTAGCGCCCAGGAACTCTCCCAGGAGATCAAGTCCTTCATCAGTGGCATTGACACCGTTCAAGGCCGAAAGCTCAGTGTCCGGGAACACGCCCGCTGTGCTGTGCGCCTGCTGCGCTCGGTCCCGGCCTGTCGAGGGGCGGTGCTGGAGCATCTGAGGGGCGTGTATGATGAGCACGTCTCTGCTTTCCTGCACAACCTGGAGACAGAGGGCGATGCCAGCTCCGGGGTCAGCTCCAACCTGGAGGACATTATACAGGTGCAGAAGGACACACATAGAACGTCTTAAAACTAGTAGCTTATCTTTCTTATATTGAGAGGTTTATTAAGATTACAACATAAAATTGGTTTTAGAGGCCCACAGGAGTAACGGATCCACACCCTGCCCAATCTCACTAGCCTAAATGTTTTCCTGCATTCATAAAAATATGACAATGGTTTGGGAAATTCCCCAGAAAATTAACTATTATTTCTGTTTGTCTGTAGGAGGTTCATGGCGTGCTGTCAGAGTTTATTCGTCTCAACCCCCGGGCCTGGGCCCCTCTGGTATCCGCCTGGGCTGTGGACCTGTTAGGCCAGCTGAGCAGCAAGCACGCCGGCCGCAGGGTGGCCCCCCACTCCTCCAGCCTCAACGAGCTGCTCCAGCTCTGGATGTCCTGTGCTGCCACCCGGTCCCTCATGGAGGCCTACTCCCAGTGTTTGGCTGCCATGCTGGCCTGGTGCCCTGATGCATGTGTGGATGCGCTGTTGGACACCTCAGTTCAGCACTCTCCGCATTTTGACTGGGTTGTGGCTCACATCGGCTCCGCCTTCCCGGGTACTATCATCAGCCGAGTCTTGGCATGTGGACTCAAGGACTTCTGCTCTCATGGCGCTAAGGAACAAGGGCTAATGGTGATGGGAGTGGATAAAGGCAGCAGAGTGCCAAAGATTGGCTCAGTGGTGGGAATCCTTGGACACCTTGCAGTGCACCACTCGGACAGCATCAGGAAGGAGCTTCTCAGGATGTTTCAGGAAAGCCTGAGTCCGTCAAGCCCTCTATCTCCCACTTCATCCTCAACATCTTGGGAGAGTTCCCCTCAACTCCGTCGTGCTGCAGTTCCATTTCTGTTGCAGCTGGCTGCAATGTCCCCCAACCTCTTTGGTGCGGTGTCTGCAGAGCTGGTGGAGCTGCTGCGCCCTCCTGTCCTGCTCCAGCTGCAGGCCTTGCTGCAGGGCCTCCCCAGAGAGGAACTGGATAACATGCTGGGGCTGGCTGTCCACCTTATTAGCCAGAGCCCATCAGGAGGGTCCAGGGTCCTCCGTTTTCTGGCAGACACAGCGACCCCGGCCTCAGTCATCATCTCCGGCCCTACACCCTCCCCTCATGAAGGTGTCAGAGAAGGTTGCGATCGCCTGCTCCAGATGCTGCTTCTGCATCTCCACAAACTGGTCTTCAACCGCTCAGATGGAGCTGAAGTCAACCCTCATCACCCTGCTTCCTCTCAACCCAAGAGGGTCATCCCCTTCTTGGAGGAGCTGCAGTCTCACGTAGGTGAGCTCTGTGCCGAGACACTGCGACTGGAAAGGAAGCGTCACCTCTGGCTGCATCAGCTGCTGTGTCTGCTGTCGGTGTATGGGGGTCCCAGCATTGCCACTGAGGCCCTCTGCCAGCTACTCACCCAGGCCCACAACCCAGAGGAGCTGGCTCTGGCCTGGCAGCTCCACACCACATTGTCCTCTTGCATGGTGGGACTCATTCATGCCGCTGTAGCTCGCTGTGTAGCCCAGATCCATGCACACACTCTGGGGCCCAAGCAGCTGAGGCAGCTGTTGCTTAACCTGGCTGCAGCCATCCAGAGTCAGGATGAGGAGAAAAGAGGAGCAGTAGGGGTTCAGTCCTCCATGGCCATCCAGGTGGGCTCAGCGGTCTCAGGACACCTCCATGATTTTGGCCCGCTCCTTCTCCACGGTGACCCTGCTGTATCTCATGCTACAGTGCGCCTCCTGTCCTGTAGCCCACTCCCTCGCACCTCCTCTCCAGCACACCTGCTCCTGCTCTCTCGTGCTGCCGTCACTCATTTCTTTCTAGCGCTGAGGAGAAGAGGAGAAAGTGGGAAGGTGGGGAGAGATGGGGGACAGGCAGTCGAGGCGGTGAACTGTTCAGTCCTGCTCCTGTCTCGTTTCGCAGCGTATTCTACGCTCACTCTCAAAGCGGTACTTCAGCAGCTGGTTGAGGGAGCACTACATAAAGGCAACGCTGGCCTGTTTGGAGGGCAGATCGCAGATATGTCTGGGGCCCCTTTGCCTTCCCCATCGGTGTCTCCTGACATTGGAGCCTCGTTGCTGGATATCAACTGTCGGTTCGGTACCACCGTCAATTTTTCTGGCAGCGTGTGGTCTGTGTTTCATGCCGGGGTGATTGGAAAGGGGCTGAAGGTCCGCACTGACACACAGCCGACTGACCCATTGGGGGTCATGCAGGTAATTTGCACAATTTAAGAAGTATAGTTTAGCACAGTTTCAAGCAAAATGTGGAGTAGATAAGCTAACGATAAGCTAATGTAAAACATTTGTTTACAAAAAATAAATCTTATTGGGTGGAGGTACATTTATGCGGGTGGCCCACCCTGGTAAATTTTGAATATTGCACACACTGCAAAGCTACAGAAATGGACACCTGAAAATCATTAAATATACTAGAATTGTACTTAACGTGTGTTTTGTGTTTGATGTGCTTCAGCAAAATGTGTCACCGTCACTTTCTTCTCTCTGTAGAACGTCCAGACTCTGCTGGCTGTGGTAATCCAGTGTTGCAGCTCCTCTGGTCTTAACGGCTCCATCACTGGCTCCCGACCACCATCTGACCCAGACGAGCCGCTGCCCATCAACGCAGAGGCAGCCAAGGTTGTTGCAGTTACTATGGTGGAAAACGTCTGTCCAGATGTGGCCAATGGTGAGCTGTCCTGGCCCCCAGAAGAGCACGCCCGCACCACGGTGGAGCGAGACATTCACATTCGACGTTGCTTTGAGGCCCACCCGGTGCTCTTCCCTCTGCTTCAGGTGGTGGCAGCTGGACGCCCGGCTCTCTGCTACTGCTCAGCTGTGCTCAGAGGCCTCCTGGCCACTCTGCTGGCCCACTGGGAGGCATCCCGCGAGGTGTTGTCCACAGACTCCCCGTGGCACCTCCAGGCCTCCTGCCTCCTGGTGTCCTGCATGGGAGAGGGCCAGCTCCTGCCTCCTGTGCTGGCCAATGTCCATGAAGCCTTCCCCCACCTCACTCCCTTCGAGGTGAGGCTGCTGCTCCTAGCGGTTTGGGAGTATGTGAGAGGCAATGGGCCAATGCCCCAGAAGTTTGTCTTTTGCTCAGAGAAGGGGCTGTTCTGCAGGGATTTCTCACGGGACGGTGACGTGGCAAGATACGTAGCACCGATTCACAGCGTCCTGCATAAAAACATTGATAGATTGGGACATCTGTGCTGGCGGTTCCAGCTTTAAAGGGTAATAGGGAACAAACAGTATAGAGCAGGTGACAAGGAATAAATAGAGACTGTAAAATAGATGGAATACTGTGTTACATTACTCTGAGAGTGGACTGCAAAGTTGCTTTTACTGTTCTTCAATTTCATACGTTTAGTATAGTATGTGTGTGTATCTTTTGTACAATATTATTGTTTCTGTGACAAAGACAAGGAGACAAGAGAAATGGCACACATGTATATTATTTTAATACAGAATTTGCTCCACACAAAACACAGCCTTAATGTGTCATTTTTGTTGGAAATTTATAGATTGTTTTGTATCATTTTCAGATTGTTAATGTTCTAAAATTGTGGCTACAAACATGCCTTGCATCTCTTGTTATATGCCAAAAGCTGTTGTTTCAACCACATTACAAAATAAATGATTTTGTCCTAGAATGTGTCATGAATTGATCGTCCTTGTTAATGCTAAAATGAGGGAATGAGTGAATGTTGTCACCCCTCAGATCTACCTTGGGGGATCCCCATGTTTGGAACCAGTGCTTGAATCAAAATTTAAACCAGGATTCATAAATTTAGGATTGGTTTTCAGGGGTGTTGTCGTGGATTAAATTAGACTGTACACGCGCGTTTCCACCACTTATACGTTGCATTGGTTGGAAATCAATCCAGCGCAAGCAGTGGGACAAATCCATGACAAGTGACTGTAGCCTGGAGATGACGTGTCTGTGCCTGAGAGGATGAATATGCAAACGAAGTTGACGTAACGATACATCCTCCTTTTATCGTCAGCCAGAAAAAAGATAAACTCCATAAAGTAAATATTGTAATATATACATTTAATTCGCATTATCTTTATTAGTTTAAAGAAGAAAAAGCATGAATATTTCAGTTATTGAGAATCGTACTTTTTAACGATCTTTGTTGCGGACTGGTGTGGGCGGAGTCAAGCGGAAGCAAAATCAAGATGGCCACCATCACTGAAAGGTAAGACAAAGCAGGTCCGCCGTTTCATCGTGAATTTATCATTCGTTCGATATATTATCAGCGCGCCGGAGGTCAGAAATTATCGCTGTGGGTGAACACTTTGTAGACGCGTGAGCAAACTACTAGTTACTACTGTTTTAGAGTTTAACGGCCGCCAGGGGAATTCATACGGGAAAAGGTCTCGATCCCATCAATTCAATAAGCGGATTGACCGGCTGTTAGCTGTTAGCAAGGTTAGCACGATATCCTGATCCAAAGTGATATTTAACGACAACACTGCTGTCAGACAACTAGGCGGTAGTCCGTCTGTAAAAGACCGATACAGTACTGTTGTCAAATTAGTATTTTGTGCCTGCTTTCTGATGTCTTTCTTTTCCATACAATCCGATTGAATGCTAGCTAAAATTAGCGCATTTTAGCTGATACGTTAGCTCATCATTTCAATCACATCACCCGGCTTTGACAGGAGTATGAGATTGAGAGGGCTGCAGGCTCAGGGTATAACATAAGAAACGGGATTTTGGATACTGTTATAAATGTAAATGTTTATGTATGTTAATGTGTAACTGTGTAGCTGCAGCAGGATGATGAAACGGGAAATGGGTTAGCTGCCTTTCACTTGAGGACACATTTTACCAGCACAGAGAGATCAAAGTCCGGGTGTGTGTGTTCTGTATAAGATCAACTCCGGTGTACGTACTGTAGTTTGGTTATGGTCATCATGGGTAGCTAATTACTTGGGCATTGTTCAACCACATGTATGTCAATGAATTTGTGAGGTGACCATCTAAAGTTTAGGTTGTCTCCTTGATTTTCTTTGAAGGATGGCGCCTGTCTTGGTGCTCTGGCTGGCCGTGTGCCTCAGTGTGACTTGGGCTGTGGACAGGGGCAACTTCAAGACCTGTGACCAGAGTGCCTTCTGCAAGTGAGTGCAAGATAGAACAATAATACATTTACTTACTTAAAGTTGCTTTAAGAAAAGCAGACAGATTCATCACCTGTGTCCACTCTTATTATTCAATTTTAAACAGGCGTCAGCGAGCGTTGAAGCCTGCTGAGTCTCCCTATCGAGCCCTGCTGGAGACCATGGAGCTGACCAACACCAGACTCACGCTGCAGCTCATCAATGATAACAATAAGGTAAATCACAAATTCAGATCCAGTTCACAATGTAGGAAATTATGGCTGCCAGAGGGAAAGGCACTAACTTTAATTCACGAGTGCCTCAGTTGAATTTTCCAGCACTTAACTAAAATGATAAATATGGCCATTTGTTAAAGCCGTTCTCAGATGGGGACATTTTCATGCTATTATGAAAGAACAATTCCCTTCTTTGTGGCATCAAAACCAAATGCCTAATAATGGCTAACTAAGTCTAATGCCGACTGAACCAGTTTGCCAACCTCTGCTGTAGTGTTTATGAAATGTTAATGCAATTTCTCTGTACCCTCTTTTGCTTCTCCTCTATCTCCCTCCTTCCCCTCTCAACCCCTCTATCTCTCTCTCTGCGTTTGTCTCTCAGGTGCGTCTGCTGCTTGAGCTCTACCGTCTCCAGGGAAACATGACAAGGGTGAAGATTAACGAGCTCAAGCCGCTTAAGCCTCGCTATGAGGTCCCAGATGTGCTCATCAGGGAGCCGCCTACTGAGCCGTAAGTCTTCCAAGGGTGTTACTGACTGTGTGGGGTGGGTGGTGCTTTTGATATGACAGAATCCAACTGAAAAAGCAAAATTGACACCTTTCTGTGTTCAGTCCTGCCATTGTCAATTTTATTAATTTAGCCCTAAATCTTAGTCTTACACGCTCTATTTTTCTATACAGAAATCTTACATCTTCCAGGATAGACAGTTACAATATAGATAAAGATAATGATAATATAGACCTTTTTGCACACAATGTCAGGGTAGGAAAAGCAAAGGTATAAATAATATTAATGATGGCTAAATTCCATTTTAGCTGCTTCAGCTTCAGGGTCCTGGTATTGTGCATGCTGGCTCACGTTTACACTGTCACGGCTAATAGGGATACTTGAATAGAACAGAGCCATTGTGAATGTTATGATTAACACCTGTACTTTTCAAAGTCAAACTACCTGCTGTGAAGAAAAAAAAAACAGTAAGTAAGTCTCCAAAGAAATGACTCATAGGTGTGTCTGATTTAAAAAAATAAAAATAAATAAATAAATAAATAAATAAATTAAAATATTAAGAACATTTTATTTGACTGCAAATATTTAAAGAATACAAAAACATCCTTGTGTTCTACTGTAGGTTGAGGCATTTTACCCATTGGCACAGACTCGATTAAAATTCTTCCAGGGAAACAAAAGAGCCCACTTGAGATAATTGCCTTCTGGCTTCATCTCTCATTCAGAATCTCATTTCAAATTTTCAACCTTGGAGTTTAGTTTTTTGCTTCACTAGCAAAGCAAATTAGGCAAACCTACAGCATTTAGATAGATGGTGAGTAGATAGTTAGGCTGTTGTGGCTCTGGTAGAGCGGTTGTCTACCAATTGGACTGTCGGTTGTTCAATCCCTGGCCCCTGCAGTCTACCTGTCAAAGTTTCCTTGGGCAAGACACTGAACCCTGAATTGCTCCTGATCGGTGTGTGTGAATGTGCATAAATGTTAAGCCCCCTGAGGCAAATTTGTGAAATTGGGTTATATAAATAAAATTGACTAGACTTTACTTTTCCTTTTTCTAAACCAAATCCTCTCTTTAACTTCACTTCCTCTCTCTCTCTCTCTCTCTCTCTCTCTCTCTCTCTCTCTCTCTCTCTCTCTCTCTCTCTCTCTCTCTGCCTCAGCCTGTCTCTCTTGTCTCAGGACGAGAATGGGGTCGTGCTGTCCCTGGGGGCGGAGTCTCAGAGGGTCATCGTCAGCGCCCGGCCCTTCCGATTGGACATCATGGAAGGGCGAGACGTGTTGATGTCGCTGAACTCGCGTGGCCTGCTGGCCTTTGAGCACCTGAGGATGCGCAAGGACACGTGAGAAACCCACGAATGCACACACATTTACAAATGCCAGCCCTCTTTTAATCCACGTCCTCACTCAGTGGATGATTTCGATTTTTGTTCCCATGAAATGGTTTTGTTTTTTGAGTATTGTCTCTGACTCGTTGTTCTGTCCTCTTTTCCCTATCATCCTAGTTTCTCCTATAAAGTAACTAGCACAGTGGCTAGCGTGTGGGATAATATCAAGAGGGTATTCTCTAGGTAAAGACCCTTAAGATTTGTAAGTGTGTATTCTGTTCCTTGTGCTAATGCTGCCAATAGTGACAAAAATCGTAGGGACTCCCATAACCGCAAGTACAGTGTGTTTACCCTCCAATAAATTTGACTGAGAGCGGTGTGGGTGAGTGTGTGCATGTCAGTGTTTAATTTTATCCATAATGTAGGGGTCAAACCAGCCCCCTGTTATCATTCTCCATATCTTTGAAGGATAATTAAAACTAATAATAACAATTGCCAGTTGTATATTGTTCTTCTCATTTCATGAAACAAAGAAAAATCATCCTAATCATGAAAAAGCACATTCACGTAAATGATGTAGGGTCTGACATGCCAACCAGTGATTTTACTGTCTTGTCAGATCAGTGTTCGATTAAATAAATCGTTTATGTAGAGTGTCACTTCAGCAGATCTAACGTTGTACCTGCATGACTGGCTGTGCAATGTTGACTGAAAGTAGTTTTCATGCTTGCTTAGCTCATGGTGAGAGCTAACTGTGATAGATGAGGTGTGGACCAGTTTAGAAGGCACATACAAGCACACACATGTAGTCTGAGTCACAACAGATAGTGTCTTATTTTCTGGTACCGCAGCCCAGTTCCCAAACCCAACAGCAACATCTCTCTTTGTGGTTATACTCTGAAGTTTGTATTTCAGTTAAAGGGGTTTCAAGTTCTCTTAATTGGGACATTTTCTGCAATTTTTTTTTTTCTGGCACAGTGCTTCTTTTGAGCTCTAAAGCCATACTCGCATTATTGCGGAAAAACAGCTTTTGTAGGCGCCTTCATCGTTGTTGTGTTTATGGTGTATTGTGAGGTCCAGCAGCGATGTATGAAGTGTGGTTGCAATTTAAGATGAAGATTAAGGAAAAAAAAAAAACTGAAAACGTTTGCAGGGTAAGATATCAGCCTTAAGATTTTGTTATCAGTTTTGTTACAAAAAATGCTGTTTAAGTCTCAGTACCGATCTAACTACGGTTAACGTTCACATTGTGACCTGATGGTCTTTCAGAAAGTCCATTTGCCTTGTATATTTGGAAACTAATGATGAATAGGAGCTCGGATTTTTACACATCAAAATCTGTTTGGGGAGAACTACTGCATATGTAAAAGAAACAAAAAACAATCCTTTTGTGGCTCCAGAGGGAGCTGTGTGAAGTCTGTTAAATGTTCTCACATGATGTCACTTGAGTCAGCATCAGTTGGGGTTGAAGACTACATGTTTGAAAATGAAATCTCAGGGTGTGGATTTAGAAAGAAGTGAGCTTAGCAGACCTCTGTAGCACACTCCTCATCACTGCTTAAGACTAGCAGCGCGAGGCTACATAAGCTGCTACTAGCATTACTCATCAGAATCACCATCTGTTGGCGGTTGAGTTGCATTGTGGGTAGGCGCCAGGTTCTCGGAGAGCCTTGCTTTTCCGCTGCAATGTGAATATGGCATAATAGGCTTTTAAGACACATTTTGGCAACACTGCCTCTGGCTTGTGCTGCAGATCATGCACATCAACAGCTGTGTGACTAACACATTTTTAGCAGTTCAGTTTTAGCCTTGTTTGATGGGGTCTTTAGGGCAATGCCATGGCCACGATCACACCATGGTAAACGGGGAATCCACTGGGTACCAGTTGGTTCTGTAAGGAGCCTTGTGGGTGATACATGCAGCAGCCTCTAGAGGTCCTGTCCCATAATGCTTAGCTTGAAATAGCCACAAGGTAGGGAGTTGCTCAGTCCCCTTTGCCATCAAAGTTAAGTCAATCAAGACCTTGAGTATGTTTTAGTTGTTATTGTGAAGTCAGGGCATTCACCAAACTCCCCAGTTTGTATGTCCTTTTCCTTTTTTATTATAGTTTAATTATGCTCTTATATATTGTCACTTGTCTCAAGATAGCATGATTTTGCCAAAGTGACACATTTTTCTTTTCCCTATATCCCCTTCCTCCACTCGTTGTGCCATGGAGCAGTCAGGTAGAGCCAGAGGCCGAGAAGAAAGAGGAGGGTGATCCGGCAAACCAGTCCGAGGTACTACACACTAAAATACACTTTATTTTCCGCTTCCTCTCTTTATTTTAAACGCACCATTTCTACACTGTATCTTCTCTTGTAAATTACATTACTGTTGTCCCTCTTTGCCGGCCAGACCACAAAAGAAGAGGAAGAGAAAGTAGAAGACGGGATGTGGGAGGAAACATTTAAATCACACTCAGACAGCAAACCAAATGGTAAGTTCTACTTGTATTTTCAGTTAGATAGTTAATTTAGCTTGATTATTATTGCCATACTATCTGCATGTACGTGTTATTGAGGGGGTTTCATGTTATATCTAAAATAAGTCTGGTGTATTGACTCTCCTCTAACTGATAATTGGTTGCTCTCGTCTCACAGGTCCATCTGCTGTTAGTTTAGACTTTTCGTTGCCGGGTGTGGAGCACGTCTACGGCATCCCAGAACACGCAGATACCCTCAGACTCAAAACAACGGAGTGAGTGTCAACAACAAGTCATATTTCAAACACAAAATTACAATGCAGTTTGAATTTTCTTTGATTTTGACTGGCACAGGCACAGTGGTCAGTGTAGTCTTCGCTGCATTGGATCAAGTCCGAGTGTGTGTTTTTTTTTTTTTGTTTTTTTTTCTGTTTCAGTAATGGAGATCCATATCGGCTTTATAACCTGGATGTGTTCCAGTACGAGCTGTATAACCCTATGGCCCTTTATGGCGCTGTCCCAGTCATGTTGGCCCACAACGCCCAGCGGACCACAGGCATCTTCTGGCTCAATGCCGCTGAGACCTGGGTGGATATTAGCTCCAACACAGCTGGAAAGGTATGTCCCTTTTTTATTTTTCCTTAGGTCCTGGGCCTGTTTTGGTCCAAAATAGCCAGTAATTAATGTCTGCTCCACCAAAGCCCAGTGCTTCACTTACTCACTTTTGTCTCTTTCCAGACTGTGTTTGGAAAAATGCTAGATTATGTTCAAGGCTCCAGTGAGACTCCACAGACAGACGTGCGTTGGATCTCTGAAAGCGGCATCATTGATGTCTTCATTATGCTTGGGCCAACACCCAACGATGTCTTCTCTCAGTATGCCTCCCTCACAGGTAAAGTAGGAAAATGAATGACTTGCATGAACTCTTACCGTACTACCTTATTTCCCATGTTTTCCCATGACTAAAGAGTGCTTCCTGTAGTTTATGCTGGGTGCACAAGTATCACTTTCAATACAGGTCCTGAATACTAAAATTAAAGAAACCGTTTTATCAGAAACAAGTCTACACTTTCCAGTTAGATCAACTACTTGATGCACAGATTAAAGAACGTTGACACTTTCGATAAAGAGACACAATTCATCGATTTAAACCATGCTGTTTCACTTAAACCAAGTTTGTAATTAATCATGAACAAAATTGAATTTTTCAATGGTTCAGACATTTAACACAAAGGCATTGGCTCAGTTTTTAGTCTCTGGAAAATCACCTTGTTATTTCACCTGGTATCCACTAACCCAAGATGACGTTTAGAGTTTGAAGTATGGGTGCCTGTGTTGCCAAATAAAAGATCTGACTGACCTCCTCAGTCTCAGTTCCCCTCCTCACATCTTCTAACTTCCTTCTCCTGTTGTTCATCAGGCACCCAGTCCTTCCCTCCCCTAGCTGCTGTGGGCTACCACCAGTGCCGCTGGAACTACAATGACCAGGAAGACGTGACTTCAGTGGATGCTGGCTTTGACGAGCACGACATCCCCTATGACTATATCTGGCTTGATATCGAGCACACGGATGGCAAGCGCTACTTCACCTGGGATCCACACAAGTTTGCGACACCAAAGGAAATGCTGCAGGGTCTCATGGACAAGAAACGCAAGGTACATACGACAAATAATCCAACATCACTGTACCAGCAGACGACGTTAGGATCCGTCTACTTTCCATCTAAAATAAATTATCTGCAGGCACTGTGATGACATGACTTACACATACACTTTCAAGACTTTGTGCTCAGTCTTCTTTAATTGTGTTTTTTATAGATGGTGGCCATTGTGGATCCTCATATCAAAGTAGACAGCAATTACAAGATCCATAATGAAATCCGCTCTCGGGGATTCTATATCAAGAATAAAGATGGTGGAGACTACGAGGGCTGGTGCTGGCCTGGTAAGAGATTGACAACTCTGCGTCAATCAGCAGAAAATGCATTTGTAAATATTCTTCATGAACTGAATCTTCACCGGGAAACATTGACATTTTATAGTGGCATGTTTCTCAGTGTGCAGATATTATTGCAATGAATATTTCTCACATTCTTTTCTGTATTTTGGCTGATGTCCTTTAGGTAGTGCCGGCTATCCAGATTTCACCCGTGCAGACATGAGAGAATGGTGGGCCAGCATGTTCGCCTACGATCAGTATGAGGTGAGTCTGAAGGACACTCGTCTCTCTGTCACTCAGTTAAAGACAAACCGTCAGTAATCTGCAACTAAGTGTGCAAGTGAGATACTAAAAATTTAGGCTGTTGCTGTGTGCTAGCTTTCTTTTTTTTTAGACCTTTATTTAACTGGGAAATTCTTCTGCAAAACCCAATGGCATATTCTCACATGGGAGCTGCCAATTACAACCTCATTTTTTTACTGTTGCTCACTGACTCTGAATATTTTTGGCATCTGAAAGGATTTTTCATTTTTTATTTCTGCGCCCAGGTTTATCGACTCCCACCTTTCCCATAATATGGTTTGTCTGTCCTCAAAACTTACATGCACAATCTCTGTTCACTCTCCAGGGTTCCATGGAGAATCTGTATACGTGGAACGACATGAATGAGCCGTCAGTCTTTAACGGGCCAGAGGTGACAATGCACAAGGACGCTGTGCACGGAGCCTGGGAGCACCGTGACGTGCACAACTTATATGGCTTCTATGTGGTGAGTGCACACAATTCGTCTTTAGCTTTTTGTGAAAGACTGAACCTTTCTGTTAAATATTTGATCCTCTTTATGTTTTTCAGTCTGGTTGAGTATTCATGCATTAATGTAACTACTGTTGCGTAGGCCACTGTAGTTGATTTATTGGAGAAAATGACAGTGGAACTTAATTTCCAGTGTGTGTCCAAGCAGGTAAAAAATGTCAGTACCACTCAGAAACCAGTGCTGAACACAAATCAGTGTTTTAGCTAAATAAAATAGCCATCAGACTTTGACAACATTGTGTGGGACATTATGATTTTAAAATAATTTTAGTGATACGACTTATACTATCATAGTTCACAAATCTGTTTGAAAAAGTACTAAATATAATGATGTTTTTGGGGGGGAAAAATAGCACTGATTATCCTGTGTACAACCTGCAGCAAATGGCCACAGCGGAGGGTCTGATCCAGAGGTCAGGAGGAGTTGAGCGACCCTTTGTTCTGACCAGAGCCTTCTTTGCCGGGTCGCAGCGCTACGGTAAGCCCTTTTTACTGCGTTTACTTTTCATTCTACCAGCTGGTGTTTATGATCCATACTGCTAACCTGTTTTTTGGCATTGCATATATTGTATATATTTTTGGATTTGCACCCAGGGCATGAAGTTAACTTTTTTGACCAGCCAGTTTTTTTTTTTTTTTTTGCCTCCATAAAGGTGAAAAACAGGAATTGCTGTGTCTCTATGATCCTATCCTGTCCTATTGATGGTAGCCTACTCGTGGACATTGCGCCGTCATCACGTGCTGTAGTAGGGGGGCCCGCCTTGATAATCCTGCATAGGGGCCCGCCGTTGGCTCGTTACGCCACTGCATATAAGAGATGAGATGATTGACAAAATCAGGAGTAGCCTACGCGCACCACAACAAAAAAAAACTGGTGAATGCGCACCATAACACATGTTGCAAAAAAGTTGCAATTTATTTTGTATAGTTCTTAAAAATAAAAAAATAAATAAAAAGAACTTGTTTTGGGGAGAATAATAATTATTACTATTAATTAATTACTCTGGGCTGAGATTTTCTAGGAACCTTACCAAAAAGGCTCAGGATGCTGCAAATGTTGGTATAATATGAAAACAGCTGGTGGATTTAAGACACAAAATAATAATTTATTGAATGAATCAAATATGAACATATCTGTCACTGTCAGTGGCTTGTTGATTTTACATTGTTAGTTAATTTCCTAACCTGGGCTGGGACACACATTCATACGGTTTGATAAAGTACTTATTGGACTTTAACTTATCATTGCGCTTACAGTAACGAGCGTAGCTGTCCTCAATTTAGGTCGTCTTGTACATCTCCTCTGCGTTTTTTTTCCTGCATCCACCATGTATGATTGTGTGTGTGTTTGCGCGTCAGTCGCGGGGGAAACGGAGCAACAGCCCCGCCCGCTGCAGAGAGCCGACAGGATTGAAACAGCAGCAGCTTTCAGCGACTTTAGAGTGTTAAAATGTGTACAGGTTGGCAGGACGGTCTGAAATGTTTTGCACGGTCTTTCGCTGTATGTTTTGTTGGTAATGTGAGATGTTCGAGTCACACACACGTCTCGTCTTCATATCAGATACTAGGAAATTAATTTTACCCGTTCTCACTCCCGCTTGGTCAGTGGCTGCACATGGGACTGCTGGGATTGTGTGAGTAATGAAAATGCGATAGAGGGCCCCGGCTATCAATCAATGTCTTCCAGTGATGCGGGCCCCTGATTGGACCAGGCCCATAAGCAACCGCGTACCCTGCTTACCGATAGTTACGCGTCTGAATCACTCAATTCTCATTGGCTACCTGCCAATGTGGCAGGTTGATTGACGGTGTTACCCGCCAATTGCAAAATTCGCCCGCATTTAGCGGGTGGTCGGGTGTTAATTCCATGCCCTGTTTGCACCTTATTTATCGTCATTTTAAATGTTTCTATTTGCACTCCTTCCTATTTTGTATTGCAACTGCTGCACAGCTGTTTTGCTCAATGATAAATAAAGTGCTGTCTTATCTAGAAACATGTTGTGTCGGGCTATTTTCGCACAGGACCTTGAGTGTTAAAGTGTGTTTGTTTCTGTAGGTGCTGTGTGGACAGGAGATAATGCTGCTGAGTGGGAGCATCTGAAGATCTCTATCCCCATGTGTCTGAGTCTGGGCCTGGTTGGAATCTCTTTCTGTGGTGGTAGGTATTATCAAGCTTCACAGTCTGCTGTTACACTGGTACTTTGTCCCGTTGGTCAGTGTAAAAAATAAAATACTTGGACTGCCTTCCAACATATTCAAAAGTATTCTGCATTTCTGCCCTTAAGAGTTTATATTTAACTATAATGAAGTGTTATAATAGACATGAGTCCCCTTATTAACAAAAGTTGCACACCACCCTAAAAGTCGGCTGCCACAGAGTCACCCACGGCTACAACAGTTATGCAGGATTGTGATACTAAAAAAAGAAATTACTTTAGTTAGAATCAGTTTTCTGAAGTAAATTTGACTTGGATTATCCTACAGTGTTTGTTAAAGTGCATGAGGCGTTACCATGGTGAGAGCACAGGTTCCCTGGGTAATCTAGCTGCAGTTATATATATATATATAGCAGTTGTGCTGGCTGTATGTATGAAGCTCGTATTTGTGATACGATCAGGTGTTTTATGTTATTGCACCTGTGTTAAAAAATAATTGATTTAGTACAAGAAAAACACACATACGGCTCCAGTTCCAGCCATAAGCTCCAAAAATAGAACATCTCTGGAGTCTTTGGACTGGAGTTTTGTTTCCCCAAGACACTTTATTTATATAATCCTCTGAACAGCCCAGATCCGACACTAACTCTGACCCCATCTGTCTCATAGCTGACGTTGGTGGTTTCTTCAAGTCTCCGAGCACTGAGCTGCTGGTGCGTTGGTACCAGACGGGGGCGTACCAGCCGTTCTTCAGGGCCCACGCCCACCTGGACACCCCCCGCCGCGAGCCCTGGCTGTTCGGTCCGGAAAACACGGCGCTGATCCGTGAAGCGGTGCGCCAGCGCTACGCCCTCCTGCCCTACTGGTACCAGCAGTTCTACCACGCACACCGCACTGGACAGCCCATCATGAGGTGAGGACAGGGCAGGAAGCATTGTTTGTGTTGGTGTCTGTTTCATGTCATCTTACCAGTAGTGGTGAGTTACAAAATAATCTCCAATCAGTTTATATTGGTACCTGCTTGTCCAGCTTGAGATCATCTCACTCTGGCTTTTACGAAACAAAAATGTGTCCCCTAATCTGAATTATAATTATGCATACAATCTCAATGCACAAAAATACATTGTATTGGGCGCCCGAGTAGCTCAGTTGGTAGAGCGGGCACCCATATATAGAGGTTTACTCCTCGACGCAGCGGGCCAGGGTTCAATTCCGCCCTGCGGCCCTTTGCTGCATGTCATTCCCCCCTCTCTCTCCCCTTTCATGTCTTCAGCTGTCCTGTCAAATAAAGGCCTAAAAATGTGGCTGGTTAGAGCGGGCGCACATATGCAGAGGTTTATTCCTCGATGCAGAAGGTCCAGGGTTCGAATCCGATCTGTGATGCTTTTCCTGCATGTCCCCCCCCCCTCTCTCCCCTTCCAAAAAATAATCTTAAAAAAAAAAATACATTGGTTTGAATTCACTGCAGATTTCAATAATATGCTTTGATGCAGATGAAAATCTTGAAATCACGTTACTCATCTCTATTTCAGACCACTTTGGGTGGAGTACCCTCAGGATCCAGCTACTTTCGCTCTGGATGACGAGTTCTTGATCGGTGAGACACAGAACACCAAATCTTCAATTTTCCTGTTAAAATACATCCATCAAAAGATCTCTTGATGATTTTAGTTTTCTTTCTTTTTTTTTTTAAATCGGTGTCTGATGTTCAAAGTTGTCTCCAATTATTGATCAATTTTAAATGCAGAATCTCTGCAGCTCAGTCCAAATCTGTACTGTTGTTATTGTGTTGAGTGTGGATCACTTCTGTTAAATACAGCCGAGGTACAAGAGGACAAAGTAGAATGAAAACTTGAAATCAATTCTAACAGTAAGGCAGACGTGGTTCAAAACAGTTATCAGATCCACTGATGTTACTTAACTCCGCTGCAGGTAGAGACCTGTTGGTGCACCCAGTTACTGAGGAGGGAGCCAGGGGAGTCACCGCCTACCTGCCTGGCAAAGGCGAGGTAAGAGGAAGAAGCACAGAGGCTTTAACACATCTTGCAGTTACTGTATGATTCTGGTGTCTTCAGGCTGAACTTTAGTGTTCCACTTGAGTGGTTCTCTCAAGAAAAGGTGATTCAGATTGAGGTGTTCTTGTTCCTCAGGTTTGGTTTGACGTTCAAACCTTCCAGAAGCACAACGGGGCCCAGAACCTTTACATCCCTGTCACCATGAGCTCTGTAAGATGCACAATTTCTACATTTCGAGGCCCTCCACATCCTTTAATAGTATTTTCCTCGTTTCCTCTGTA
Source organism: Sander lucioperca (assembly GCF_008315115.2). Lineage (NCBI taxonomy): Eukaryota > Metazoa > Chordata > Actinopteri > Perciformes > Percidae > Sander > Sander lucioperca. The sequence goes on from NC_050173.1 coordinate 30,863,326, forward strand.
AATTGGAGCTTTCTGTCTTCTTTTCAGATTCCAGTGTTCCAGCGTGGCGGCTCCATTATTCCCAAGAAGATTCGAGTTCGCAGGGCCTCCTCATGCATGATGCACGATCCCTACACTTTATATGTGGCTCTTAACCCCCAGGTAACTCAGTTGCACATACCCTCAATGACAGCTGCCAACACACAACTGTTACCCACTGCTATTTTAAAACGTTGCATTGTCATACTTGATTTTTGACTTTTTCTTTGACAGAGAACTGCAGAGGGTAAGCTCTACATAGATGATGGCCACACCTTCAACTATGAAAAGAAGGAGTTCATCCACAGGAGGCTGTCCTTCACCAACAACATCCTCTCTTCTGTGTGAGTGATGAATATTCTCAGTTTCAGTCCGGTAGAAAACTGCTGAAAGCTTCTCTTTAAGCAAAAATCCACCTCAGATAGGCTCCTAGATATTTCAATTTAGATCTTTATTGTGTCCCAAACATACAATTATAAAACATTTATGATTTGTATTATAGGGGTTACTTTATAATTTTTGTGTTGTAAATATTAAATCCATGTCTCTGCTCGGTCAACAGTAACTTGGCTCCAGATGCCCAGTTTACCACCCAATCCTGGATTGAACGCATTGTCATACTGGGAGCCAGTAAGCCCAGCACGGTGACCCTGAAGACTGCTGGTGAGTGGCCATGATACAGCCGTTCTCCTGCGTGTTTATTCTCATTGGTTGATTCATTTAAAGTTATGGACTGTATGCTGACCAAAGGAATCAGCTGAAATGCCTCTCTTTCACAAGAGGCAGCGAAACATTTTTTTTAATAAGAGTTAGAGTAAGAGTTTAGTGATTAAAACCCAGTCCAGTACAGTGGTACAATCTTCCCACTAACCTTAAGTTAAATGAATGTGAACACCGTTTCCCTAAAGAGATGATCATTAAATAGTTTGCAACTTTCTCTCATAACTAAGGCATATGGCACTTAAAGAAATGAAGCCAAATGAAGAATTTGTTAATATAGGTGATTGAAAATTTGATTTGGAATTTTATGATTGATATTTATCAATATCATCTTGGCTAACCAGGTCTCTTATTTTTAGCTGTTAACTACTACAATACTCACTTCCTCAAATTATAATACCGAACGTTTTTCCTCAGTCTTGGAGCTCAAACACCATTTTGTGTGGACAACTTAATTTGTGTGCACTTGAACGTCTTCAGACAGAGGTCGGGAGAAGTTAGAGCTGTAATCAGGCCTTAAAAGTTAGGCCCGAAAAGGACCGAGCCCAACAAGTACATTTTGATTGACAGCTTTTTAAAAACCCGAACCCGTTTACAGCCCTACTGTACAAAAGGCCGTCTATCAGCAGTGATTAGAGTGCATGTCGGAGAATAGTGCGGACACGTGCTTCACACCGCGAGTGGGCACACGCACCACTCGGCGGAAAAGGGAGAGAAAGAAAAAAAGAGACTGCACCGCACGCACACAGCTCTTTTGTCTTTCATAAAGAATGAGTCATTTATACATTTGTTCATGACTAACGGAGGCTATAGGCCACTTGGAAGTTGGAACAAAGAAATAAAATAAGTCCTCCAGAGGCCAGCCTCCGTTTCACCTCCTCAGCATCCATTTTCACGCTAATCGAAACGCATCACCTGACCGCTCATTTACCACGCAACCCCATGGGCTGCCCATGTAAAATGGTAGAAATTATGACCGAATCTGACCCATCGGGTTTGGACAAAGATCTTCAGCTCTAGGAGAAGTGAAGTGTGAAAGTCTGTTAGAAAATGGCTGTAAAATGTTTTGCTGTGCTCACACTTCAGAACCGATTACACTCACTGAAACGGAGTGTGAAGGTTTTCAACTTGGGTGCAGTTTCCTGGAGCTGGGTGTTTTTTCAGCCAGTCATATTGCACCTCAGGATTACAAAGACTATTCGTTTGGCTCTGTGAGATTGACGTACCCTTTTCTCCCCAAAGTGTCTAATTAAACTTTCTTTTCTGTTTTGCAGATGGTAAGGAGAGCCAACTAGAGTTTGACTTTGACGCCTCCATGTCTGTGTTGACGCTCCGCAAGCCCGGCATGAACGCAGGGGTAGACTGGAACGTGATGCTTCAGTAACCATGGAGACAGGAAAGGAAGAGCAGGAGTAGAAAATGACTAAACTGGACTGAACAGGAGAGAGAGAGAGAGAGAGAGAGAGGGAGGAAGGAAAAGGCACAAGGCGCTGATGCTCATGACTAACTACAGCAAGACAACAGGATAGCCATCATGGAAAATAAAGGACGGACACACACACACACACACACACACACACACACACACACACGTAGACCTGTCAGTCAAACTGAGCCACGTAACATCGCTGCCATGTCCCTTATGTGTTCGGTCGCACTGTAATACCTAACAGAGGTTACTACTAGATAGATAATTGTTTGTCACATTTTTCAAATAGATAACAAATGAGAAAATGTTATCATTGTAATTAATATTTGGGCTAAAGAAAGAACACACTTTGTTGTCCATCCAGTCTGCTTCAGAAGAAAGATCACTATGGGGGGATTGTTTGCCATTTAAAATGAAGGTTCACACTTAAAGCACATGCTCTACCTGTTGGTGATTCCCTCTTATCTGTTTCTGACTCGATACTCAAATTCATTCCACCCCTCTTTTCAGCCAAGCACTTCAATCAGCTCAGAGTTCGACCTTCGTTACCCTTGCCACGTTTCATATATTTTGGGGAGGGCTTGCCAACAATCAGCTTTGTGGCTCTACACTTAAAGGTGGAGTCAACAGCCAAACAAATACATTCTTGTTCAATCTCTCCCTGAGCTTGTCCGTGATGAATTATTGTGTGTGCATGGAAATGATACATCATTGTCGCTTCATTACGGAAGTAATGGGGTCGTTCAACTGCTGCAGAGAGAGATTTTCAGCTGTTCTTTTGAACAAACTCAGCAGTGGGTATCGCTTCAGGGGGCTGAACCACTGATGTTTGCGGATCATCCTGTTGATGTGCTTTCTTTGTTTTATCGAGTTCTTTTCCCAGCGCTGTTTACGAAATTATTTTTAATGCACTTCAAGAAAAGTGAGAACTTTAAAGTTGTTTAGATTTTCATGTGGTACTAGGTGTCAGGACTGTCCAGGATTTCCAGTGTGTCATCTGGATCTTATTGAACAGGTCAAATCTAATCCTTGAAAGGTTTTACTAGCAAATGTTCATTTGATTCTCTGGAGACTCTAGATTGTATCCCGTCTAGTCAAATGATTGGACCATTTAGGAGTTTTGTTGTTCTATGAGTTTGTCTCTCCTTTGATTGTTTTTATGATCGTTAATGTACATGCTGCCGCAATTTTGTTGGTGATGGCTTGAATTGGTGGAAATGGAAGTGAAGGAACACTGTCAATTAAAGTTGTCAAATGTACTAAAAGATGAAAGACCAAGTGAAAATAAAGTTGACCAAATGTAAAAGAGTGTCTGTATTTTTTAGTTAACATTTCTGTAATTTAATTTGAGACATCATTTTTTTTGACAGAACTGGATCGTATTCATATTTATTTGGGGGGTTTTCAGAACAGTGGCCCAATGGTTGGCACCAGGGACGTCGTTAGGCCTATTTTAGGGGGGCTGAAGCTACCCCAAAATGTTCCTAAGCCCCCCCAAATAATAAGAAAAATAATTGGAATTTTTTTTTTTTTTTACAGTGCACTATATCACTCACTACGTGGAATCAATCTTCCTTCACCATTCATCTGTTGGTGTCGTCGTGCACTGCAGTCTGTTTTCTTTTTATTTCACGAACTGTCAACTGGTGGAAATGGCAGTGTTTTAGAGAGAGGCTTACGAGCGGCCGCTTGCACGTAACGGTATGTGGACGAGCGAGGTAGAGAGTTACTGAAGAGAGAGAGCGCCAGGCAGCATTAAAACAAAGCAGTAAATCAGAGAAATAAAATGCTTTCGCCGATTTATCACTCGAAATGCAACTGTAGCAAGTATCTCACTATCATTAACGTTATCCAAATTCATAATTAGAAACAACAAATAATATATCCAGCTACAAAAAAGTCGAAAGTTAGACAGAAGTACAAAGAGTCAATGGCTATAAGATGATCCACCGTCTCGTCTCTTCTCATTGGTTTAAACTGGCAGCTTTCAGAACGCTGAAAAGTGTTTTCAACCCTTTGTTGAACAGAGAGCGCCATCTAGTGAGCTCAGAAAATAAAGACAGTGGTTCGTGAAGCTTCATTTGACCATCACTAGTTGAAGTAGCTGCAGGATTTATCTCGTCTCGTCGCAAATCTTTGGTCTGGACTTGGTACCACACACACAGTGAATGATACAGAGTGAAACTAACTTGTTGTTAATGACTTTTACTTGCTTCACTTCAGCTACATAAAGGAATATTTTAGTTGGCTATAGAAAACATTAGTCTAGCTAGTGTAAACGAGTGAAATACAAGAAATAGCTTGCCTAGTAAGGTATCCGAAGCTCTCTATTCTTTACCATTAATATAGCCTGCTTTCTCTATAGTATTAAAAACAATATCAGTCCCTAAATATCATAGTGTCACTGTTAATGCTATTGTACCAGTATAACCTTCAATTCATTGAACAAATGGATACTGGAAGATATTTTAGGAGAGAGAGAGAGAGAGCCTAAACTAAATTATTTCATGATATTTATTATATATGCTTGATTCTGACCAACTTAACTTTCTGCATTCCTTTGCTGTAATAAATTAAACAAGTATGTAGATGTTGCCTAAATGTAGACTAGGCTATATATGAGCATACATAGATACATACGTATACATACATACTAGAACTTTTATTCATCTCGCCATCAGGTTATTAGTCAACCATATTGCAACGAGCTAGTTCAGCATATCATGCCTGACTGGAGTAGTGTGTTTTTCTTTAGGAGTGGGAAGGGCAGACAGCATGTTGCCTGTTTCGTCATTTGGGCTGCCTTGTTGAGTGCAGCGGCACTGAGAACATTATATTTCACACAATTTAAGCTCTTTTTTAAAAAATGAAATAGGATTAGTCCAACGAAACGTTCGGTTTGTATTGCGCACCTAACCGAAAGCCTCGTACCGAACGGTTCAATACGAATACATGTATCGTTACACCCCTAGTAATTAAATAGTCTTATTTTGACCTGCAACTTATCTAATAGAGAGAGGAATTAGGTATGGTATTACTTTACCACACATTTACACGGGCAGATAGATAGCGGTTAAGTTAAGTCTTAGCCTGAAGAAGAACTCAGCAGGAGCACAGTCTGGCCTAAGTAACCCCCCATGCAGCTTTGATGTATCTAAAAGCTAACTTTAGAGTTTGTAAGTAAGATTTTGCAAGGGAAAGTTTTAAGCCCCCCCTGTCTTTCAATCCTAGCGACGTCCCTGGTTGGCACTGTTGCCTCACAGCAAGAAGGGACCGGGTTCGAACCCCGGTCGTCCCGGGCTTTTGTGTGGAGTTTGCGTGGGTGTTCTCCGGATGCTCCGGTTTCCCCGTCCCTCTCTACCGAGCTAATGTGTGGTGAGCGTCTGGCATCGTTAGGCTGCCGTGCACCACCCAGGAGCGTGCTACACATTGGTGGTGTTAGAGAGTAGTCGCTACTTGGGGGGGCAGTAGTCGATATGAAGCTGCCAAATTTTGTTGAAGCAATATTAACATTTGCTTAGGTAGTAATACTTTCAGAGAGAAAAGTAAAGTAAAAATCATGATGCCAAATTTGAGAATAAGAAAGTACTTTATTTATTTAGATGTATTTGAAAAAATAATAAATTCACAATAAATTACTATATGCACAGGGGGCGAAAGAAATGGGTTATTGTTTTATAAATTAATATGGAATAAACCGTTGGTATTCGCAAAGTTTTTGCATTTTCTGAGAAATGATCAACCTTTATTGAAAGAACATTCAAATATACAAAATTTAGGACATGTACTCAACATAATGATACAGAGAAACAAGAATCTGATTGCACGTAAACAAATGTGTATATATAAAAATATTAATATAAAACATTATAACGGGGAGAAAAAAGCACACATTATTCTTCTTTGAAGAGTTCACCGTACAGGTCGGTACCGGTCGGTACCATAGACAGTATATAGTCGGTACAGGGCAGGTCCACAGCATAGACTGTTAATAATAATAATATACAGTCTAATGGTCCCATGGATGTATTAAGAGAACAGTTTTAGTTTATGACATGGAGGTATCTTGTCGTGCATGAATGACGTCATCGATACGTTTTCCATCATGGCGGCGGAAGGCTGTGAGGAGATGAGCGGCAACGGGGAGCTAGAAGAGTCTTCAGGTAACATTGATTAACATTACTGGATTTACAGTGCACAGTTTTGTTTTGTCTTTTCATACATATTAGTGGTCTTGGGTTGCATCGGCAAATGTGTTTGGGATAAAGGCTCCGATCGGACATAGTTAAAGGAGAAGCATGACAAGCTAGGCTAAGCTAACATGATTACAAGTAACCACATACCAGGAACCGGACAATGTTCTTCTGTTCACTAACTTACCTTCCCGTGGCTAACGAAGTGTTATCAATTATGAGTTGAATTATGTCCACGACAACCCAAAGGTACGTGGGTCAGCGCTGTAGTGGAGAACACACCCGTGTAAACTCAGTGCACTAAGGGTTTAATGAATGAAATGTGAAACATACCTCTGCAGGTGTTTCAAGAATAAAAGCTTAAAACCTTTGATTTAGTATTTTTTGGGGTGTTTTTTTTGTGTGTGGATCACAAGCTGCGGGCAGTAGTTTAGCTGCATAAGAGGTTTGACTGGTCAATGCAGTCTTTAAAGGTTTAGCTTTTACCTCTCAGGTTGTCTGGCACAGGTCTGCTTGTTGTCCCCAGAGTCAGAGCTAAACAGGGAGAAGCAGCGTTCAGCTTTATGCTCCACATATCTGGAACAAACTCCCAGAAAACAGCAGATCCACTGCAACTCTGTTCTTTTAAATCAAGGCTGAAGACTTTAGTTTGACGCTGCCTTTTATTTAATCTTTTCTTTTTTTTTTTTTTTTTTTTTTACACCACTGTTATTTATTCTTGTATTTTATACATGTCTTATTCTATTTTAGCTTGTTTTTATTTTCTGTTCTCTTTAATTAATGGGTTTAATTGTTTTTTGAAATGCTCTTTAATGCTTTATGTAAAACACTTAAAGTTGCCTTGCCTTTTATAAAATCAGTCACAATGCACCTTATTTGTCTTTCCAACGTTATCTGCTTAAAGTTTGTTGATTTGATTTATTTCTGGTTTATAATATTAATGACTGAAGCATGTGATTGTGGGCATTTCACACAATTGTTGTATTGTTGGAACACCTGTGGGTAGGAAAAGCGTAGCAAGGTTTAAGATGTTTCATCGTGCAGTGAGAGTACAGCAACATCAGAGCAAACTAATTGTTAATTTCGTAGTCATTTGTTGAGTGATATTGGTGTAGTTATCGATTTTTGTTTTGTTTTTGTTGATACACAGGTTTAGGGTTTGTTAAAATGGCTGGCTGTGACATTATTGTGTTTTTGTTTGGCCAGTAATCCATGGTGGTCGGTAGTGAAAACTACCTCAGTAGTGTGTGACTGATCAATTGAAAGAACTTTTTTCAGAGGTAGTGATTGTGGCCAAGGGGCCAAATTCAGGGCAAGGCTCTTACGCTAAATATTATGTTCCCAGTAGCTTCAGTAGTAGTATACCTGACCTGTATAATGCCCTTTATTTATGTAAATGGAGATTGTCTGACTTACTTACCTTTTGATCTACCCCCTCTTTAGACATGGAGGCTTCTGAGGTTCCTGCATCACCTCCGACTGAGTTGGCAGAGATGTCGGAAGAGAACGGCAGTCTCGCCATGGTCCCTGAGGCCCCCGTAGTAGGCCCCGACCCTGCTACCTTCTCAATGCCCCCAGCTTCAGAAGACGAGGAGGGAGAACTGCCCGCCGACTTTGAACGCCTGTGGAATTCCGCCCACGACAATCCTCAAGACTTCACCAGCTGGACTGACCTGCTGCAGTACTGTGAGCAAGAGGTGTGTGTTTGTACCAGAGAGACAGAGAAGAACCAACGGGGTTCAAAAAATTAGGAAACCATCATATTGTCCCTCACTAATGATAATAAGGCCACAAAACATATTTGACCTGGAGGCTTGCTGTATGTTTATTTGACATTTTGAACTTAATTTTTCTCTCTTCTTTCCAGAGTCACATGACAGCGTCACGCAGAGCGCTAGAGGCCTTCCTCACTCGCTACCCGCTCTGTTACGGCTACTGGAAGAAATTCACCGATCTGGAGCGCCGTGCTGGGTACAACAACAAAGCCGAGGAGGTAAAACAGGAGAGAGTTTACAATTCTGTGTTTCTTCTTCCCTTCCGCACCATTGTGAATAATGTGTGCGCGTAATGAATAATGTGGATAAAGTATTAAGAAAGTGTTTTTCACTGGTTCTTATGAGCTGGTTGTGGTGTGCTGTGTCAGGTGTGTGTTCAGGGTCTCCAGGCAATCCCTCTGAGTGTAGATCTGTGGATCCACTACATCAATCTGCTGCTGGGAACACTGGACATGAACCTGCCTGAGTCACCCACGCGGATTCGCAGGTAGTCTCATTTAAGACTTATATTTTATTGGTGTGTTTTATGCTGTTTGGCGTGCGCAGCACAGATGACAAAATAAATATTTAAGAGAAAGTATACATAAGGCAAATAAGCTGTTTGATGCGAAAGCTGTTTTTATATCTTAACTATTTTTCGACCTCAACACCTCAGTGTGTTCGAGGATGCGGTTGTGGCAGCAGGTCTGGACTTCCACTCAGACCGGCTTTGGGATCTTTATGTCGAGTGGGAGAAGGAGCAGGGCAACATGAAGAACGCATCAGCCGTCCTGGACAGAGTCCTTAAAGTCCCCACCCAGCTCTACAACACCCACTACGAGAAGTAAGACTACACACACGAGTTGTGTGTGCCAATCTAAGACAAAGATGCTTTATTGAAAAGATAAATAAATAGATAAAGATGTGTTATTGTCAGTACCAGGGTTACTATTATAATGATAAATATAATTTTCAATTTTTTTTAGATATTGAATGAATGTATCATGTTTATCATTTAACATTAAATTAGCATACTATTGTGATATTTCTATTATTCTCCCCTTACCTGAACACCTCCCTTTTTCACTCTTTTCCCATTAATATCATTTTGCGTCCTGCTCCGCCTTCCCCTCCTGCGCTCCGTCAGGTTCAAGGACCACCTGAACAGCCACGAGCCCAAAGAGGTGCTTTCCCCGGAGGAGTACGAGGAGCTGAGGACGTTGTGCCGTCAGAGTCAGAAGGCGGAGCGTGCCGAACAGGCCCAGGAGGAGGAGGAGGAGAGGCCGCCAGGGGAGGAAGAGCCTGCCACACCTGAGGGCAAAGACACAGTGAGTAACATCTGACTGCCTCGCAATCCATTTGAAAGTTTTAAACGTGTAAAATAGGGATTGATTAATTAATTCATTTGTTCTCTGTGTTCAGGAGGAATTGATGCAGAAGATTAGGGAACAAGTGCTGGTTCGCAGGGACAAAGTGTACCAGGACAACGAGGGAGAAGTTCGCAAGAGATGGCACTTTGAAGACGCTGTGAGTTTTTTCTCTCTCTCTCTGTCTGCTCCACTCTGTTAGTTTATTATTTCTCTTTTCTTCTTGGGCTTTTCCTCCCTTTCTCATTAATTCACTGTTTTTCTACTTCTTTTGGAAACCAAGGCTCGACAACACAATAACACACTTTGTTCTGAATCTCAGGCTGGGTATACTTTAATTATTTAATACCTGAGTTTTGGTTCCAGTAGAAAAAACACTATTTTTTGATATTGGTACATTACTGACACATTTTTCTACAAAAGCCTTTTTATCATTTGGTAAAAAAGAAAGCCAAACTGCAATGTTAAATGTCTAAAAACAGTCAATTGCACAAGAACTTTGTCAAAATTGAAATCTATAGATATTATTTTGAAACAGAAGCTTTTTTGATCAGACAATAAGTAAATTTGAACCGGAATTTAACGCCAGCTTTCAGTACTCAACATTTTCAATACTCTGTACAATACTGTACTACCGAAATATTTAGGTGGGTTTCAAAAACGTATTGAGGTTCAAGATTCGGACCTTTCTGAAAACCAAAACTAAAATTCTCAATAAAAAAGTCTGCCTCTGTGCTCACGGCCAAAAATGGCATTAATGCATACTATTCTTTCTAGTTAAATTGTCCACAGTATTATTATTTATAACTATTGTTTGCAGTTTTACATCAACATTTGATTTTCTTTCTGATAAATATTCTCTTGCCTTTTTTATTCATATTCATTACATTTTGATACACACTTTAGTCACTTGCCGATTTCTTTTTCTCTGGCCTTTAGATCAAACGGCCCTACTTCCACGTCAAGCCACTAGATCGCCTCCAGCTGCGGGCCTGGCACTCCTACCTGGACTGGGAGATCGCTCAGCTCAACAAGGACACCAAAGACTCCCAAGACGGCCAACAAGGTGACTACATAACCAACATACTGTCAGCTGTCACCTGTATCGTACAGTCTCAGCAATTTTACACATTTGTGTTAACATAAAGCATCCAGGGGTTTTGATGCCATTATCTCCTACCAGATCCAAACCAGGAAGCCATACAGGGGTCAGAGGTTGCTGCCCAGCCTCAGGACCAATCAGAGGATGCTGCGGTTGCCCATGATGACCTCAGGGTTCGCATCCTCTTCGAGCGCTGTCTGATCGCCTGCGCTCTGTATGAGGAGTTCTGGATCAGGGTGAGAAAGAAAAGTGTGTTTGTGTGTGACCTGCATTTAGAGAAAGAAAGCTGTGCGCGTGTATCTTTGTGAGCCTCAACACTAGATTAATAAGAGATGCGTGTGTGTATATATGATCTCTGTGTTATATGTTCTTGTATGTGTCGTTCAGTACGCTCAGTACCTGGAGTCGCAGAGTGTGGACGAGGCGCGGGCTGTTTTCAAACGAGCCTGTGAGATCCACCTGGCGTACAAACCCAACATCCACATGCAGTGGGCCACATTCGAGGAGAGGCACGGTACGACAAAGCATGAACACACACCAACACACTATACAAACCGCTTGGCTCTGTTCCTTTTACTTTTCTTTGAAATGTTAAATGTCTTAGGTAGGTCTTACTTTGTCCAGTATGCAGTCAGGACTATTCGTTTAAAGATACTTTGTGATGCAGTCAATGAAAGATTTAGTGAATGTCAGTCAAGCTTGTTAAAGGGATAGTTTGGATTTTTTGAAGTGAGGGTTGTGCGAGGTACTTAAAGCTTTAGTGCGTAACTTTTTGATATTAATGAGCGTTCGTTACATTCAAGCCATTGCCAAATGAGTTGCTACAAAGCTAATTAAGACTATCAGCTCCACACAACTCTCGCTGTATTTCTCAGTATGGCTATGTTTAGAAGATTGTGGCGTCCGGTGACTTTCCTGCGCAGAAACTCGAGTGAAGAGAATTACCTTCTGAAGATTCCATCATGTTTTTTTTTTTTTAATCCTCCGTGTCCTCCTTGGTTACAAGCAAATGTGTGAAGGGGGCGTGGGGGCGGTGCGCAACCACGTAAGGCTTGTATCATGTGGGGGCGCCAACAGTTTTGTTGTCATTACTTAGAATTCCTCCTGGGGCGGCAGAAACTACGCACTATATCTAATATCTAATCATAGTCAGTGTATTATCTACAGTAGATGGCCGTCGGCACGTCCCGAGTTTGGAGAAGCAGGCAGGAGTACCACGGCGGAACTGGGGACGTGCTGACCGCCATCTACTGTAGGTAAAACACTGACTATGGTTAAGTACCTCATACAACCCCACTTCAAAAAATCCAAACTATCCCTTTAAAACTAACGGGGCTGTAATAAGACACTTCCATAATTGTTTGTAGTTTCACCAAAGGATGTAAAAGGGACTAACATAAAGTTAATACAGAACAGGGCAGGGAACAACTTGTTGAATATGATCACAGGGTTCAATCATCATAACAGACATATACCTCAACTGTTATTTGCTTATTCTCCACAACTTTCATTGTTTACTGCATTATATACACTCATGAAAAGTCCCTCATCTTCCCTATCAGGTGACTTAACCAAGGCCCGGCGAGTGCTGGAGGCCCTGGAGAAAACTCTACCCGGGTTGGCAGTGGTCCGTCTTCGTAGGGCAGCTTTAGAGAGGCGAGCGGGCCAGCTGGACCAATCAGAGGCCTTGCTGCAAGAAGCAGTGGCCGAATCCAAAGAAAAGCCCACGTTACATGCTTTTTATTCTATTAAGCTGGCTCGCCTGCTGTTGAAACTGGGCAGGAACCCCAGCAGAGCCCGGAGAGTTTTACAGGAGGCACTGGAGATTAGTCCGGTAAGATATTTAGCAAACACCCACAAATATTTCAGCCATTAACACCATGACAGACTTTTGATCAATCTCCTCTTCCTCCCTTCATCCTGAAAAGATTAAGGAATGTCGATGTAGTTCTGCTGTAAGAAATTCTGCTCCACAACAATTTGCGTGTCAACCAGTCCACCAATTTATTTTATTTTTTTATGAATTTCTATGTTGTGGCAGCTTAAGCGTATACACAAAGCTGTCTGATAACTGAGTATGTGATGTGATAATGTAAAAATGCCATTTCCATATGATTTTAATACTGGATGGATTTGATTGGCCATTCCATGTAATGTTAATATTATTTCCACCCCTTAATCACATTTGCCACATATGTTGCACATTATGATTTACATGTCATATTCTTTCTGATGAGTACTTTGTGTGGTACCGGCAAAATGAGTACCTTCAAGCTTGTACCTTTTTAAGAAAGAAAAAGCAAAAACGTTGTACTTAAGTAACTCTAGTTTTTAATCGCCTCCGTCTTCCTCCTCCTCTCCAATGTGCCCTCCCTCAGGATAACGATAAGCTGCACCTGAACCTGTTGGAGCTGGAGGTATCGGGGGACCCCTGGGCCTCAGCTGAGGCAGTGCAGGAGTGTGTGACGCGAGCCCTGGCAGCTCCCCTCGCCCCACACACCAAGATCCTCTTCTCACAGAGAGGTCTGCAGTTCGCAGAGGACTACAGCAACTCTATCCAGAGGTCAGAGTTCAACATAAGTCTTCTGTAAACCCTGTTGCTACCACAAACCATTTGTCTTCTTTGACCTGAATGTAATTCCTTATTGTCTCTGTGTCTGTATATAAGGTTGTTTATTGTGTAAATACGGTTGTTTTCATTACTGTTATTATTATAACTAATTCTATTCTATTTTTCCATTCCCTGTACTCTATGTATATTTTTTTCTCCTAGGTCTACTTAATGTGTACTGTGTTATCCTGATGTGTACATTTTTCTTTTGAGCTGCTGTAGCACTAGAATATCCCCAGTGTGGGATTAATAAAGTCTATTTTATCTTATCTTATCTTATCTTGTCCTCTGCAGTGTGCTGTCTGTCTATGAAGAGCACCAGAAACTGCTGAAGGAGCTGGGTGGAACAAAGAGAGAAGCAGAGAACGGGTAAATTGATCAAAACATTTTTGTGGGAGTTGCAACTGGCAGTGGGGGAACTCCAGTTCGGGAAGTCCAATTATTTTGATGCCACATGAATGCACATGACAAATAAAATGTAAAGTCTGCTTATAAGTATATTAATAATATTTATTTTTTTTTGCTCCGTAAATAAGATGTGCAGAAATGATTTGTTTTTTAGGGATGAGGACCCAGAGAAGATGAGCAAAAGTGAGGACGGCTCTGCTGTTGCCGTGTCTGCATCAGTCCCACCTACCATGCCACATGTCCCCATCACCACACCCCCTCCTCCTGTGATGGGCGCCGACGCAAATGCACAGGCTGGCTACGGGGGATACAGCAACTGGTATCAGGTAGGATTGTATAACGAAATAGAAGATGATTGTTGGTATGAAAAACTATTTGGGAAATCTGTAAATGAACAAATGTGGCTTGACTGCCTTAAAGAGAGTTTATTTGCACAGAGGGCTTTACTGAGATGCAGGAAAACCACAGCCCATAAAATATAATGTGTCTAAAAATTGTTTATTTAGATGTAAACAGAATATCGTCGTAGGCTGTAGTTTGAGATGTTCTGTGTATGTTATAACCTGTTTGTTGTGATTCTTTTTCAGCAACCGCAGTACGCCGGCTACGGCTACCAGAACACCTGGAACTACAACCAAGGCTACTATCCTCCCAGCTAAAGGGGGCGACAGTGACACCAAGAAGCCACAGGAAATGGTTTCATCCAGAATGACTCGTTAGCTGAACAAAAAAACTCAACCACCCAGTCCTGCTGGTCCACCTGTTAAAATAATATCCCATCATCCTTTCCTTGCCGTCCTTCCTCTGAGTTACCTCACTGTCCTGGATTTGTTTAAATAAGGGGCAGGAGTTAAGCTCTTTTAGCATTTCGTGTCATATCAGTGTTGATTCTGAGGGACAGGTGGAAAGATGATGAAAGGAAACTGATGCTCCCATTCTCAGTACATCAGTGTCTCTCCATTTTAATCAGAAATATTTTTGTATTTGTTTGCAAGCCCAACCCCTTCGCTCCTGTTTTAAAGTCATCTAGTCTATCCAACTTTACAGGTGACATGATTGACATTTTGTACCATTCCAGTGAAGGCTATTTTGTTTTCTTCTTTTTTCTAATGTATATAAAGGTGTTTTATAGTGTGTCACAACAGAACTGTTTGTGTTGTCTGTTTGCTTAAGTACTTCCATAATGAGGGTGAAAAATTCACCGTCACTCACTCTAATTAGTTAGTTTGATAGTCACATAGCCAGCAGGTTTCAGAGGCTGTAATCTTCACCTCAATAATCTGAAAAAAAGAAGGAAGGAATAGGCTCCACTTGTTGCTTTTTATATTAAATCTCTTGAAGTCCTTTATGGTGCTACACTACCAGCTAAAAGCAAAAGTCCATAAAACTCACATTAAAGTAGGAAAAACACTCAAACTTCTTTCCTACAGGATCATTGGCAACAGTCCACTTGTGCACACAGACATTCAGGCCCTACTTATCTGAAAAGTTAATGGACTTGTTTTTTTTTTTGCCCATTAGATTACCAGACGTGTAAGTGAAGACCACAGCCTCTGAAATCTGCTGGCTGAATACACCAATAGGTCTTTATAACGGCAGACATTTTGACTTGTCAGAGCAGAAAAACTTTTATTTTGTTTGTCATGGAGTTCCAGTTCACTTGTTTTAAAAAGCAGCGGGCAGTCCTAAGTCCTTGTTAGTCTTTGGCCTATTGCAAATTTACACGGTTCAATAAAATGCCTGAAACGAACCATTTCACATAACTTTGGGAGAAGTCAATTATGATGAGAATTCAGTTTAATACGTTGCAAAACATTACAAACTTGTTAAATGTGCACTTGTTCAATTATCTGTAAGGATAAGAATGCTGATATTCTCGTTTTCTTACTGTCAAGAAATCACTCGGAAAGGCTAGAAGTGTTAATCTGTCTCAGTAGTTTCTAACTTCCCTACTGTGGCACTACCTAACCCTAAACCCATTTTTTTTCCTACCAAAGACTTAAATCTGTAACAATGGGTCACAAATATACAGTTTCATTTTTGTAAAAAGGCTCAATTTCCTAAAACAGCTGGACTTTGTAGTTTTTAGCAAACATTACTCAAATAGGAATTAATAGTGCATTTGGGGATTATTTTAAGCCACAGCTTTGGTGCTCTACAGCATCATGCTCATGGTAATAAAGGAACATCCTGTCACCCAGTGCAACAGTGTGGCTCACTGAATATGACACATCAAGCTTTGGCTCCACAAACGGAATTATGTTGGTTTTGGTTTTTTCTATGGTATTTTTTGACTTATTTTAAGAAAGGTTACACATACAATTGTTAGAAAATCCAGTCCACCACCATAGTTCTCTGAGTCAGCTTTATTTTAACTAGATTCTTGGTGATTATGCAGACATAATTGTCGATATATTTTAACTTATAAAAAAAAAAAACTGGCAAAGTAGAATGTCACAAAATCAGGAAGATCGTGGGGATTCAATTTAAGGCCCTTTCGGAACCAATCGAGTAGGTCTTGTGTGGTACTTTGCTTTGTTAAGGTCTGGTTAAAATTGAATTTTTATTAATGTGTTGTTGAGACCATGAAGCAGTATCAATCAGAAGCCAGCTATCTTTACTTTCTTCCTGAATAAGTAAAAGCCACTGTCCATCTCACTGCACACAAATCAGTCTATCAAGTGCAATCAATCAGTGAGTTAGCTGAAAACTGTTTTTCACTTTCCCTTCTTAAACTTCTTAAAAGTAGCTTCACACAATCTGATCACATCCTCGCGCTACATCTCTCTGCTTTAGTTCAGTTAGCTGGCTTACTGAGAGATACTAAAAAGGTGGTGGCTCTGTTCCCAGTTCAATCTGTTTCTGGTGCCTCTTGTGTTGGTGTAGTGGAAGTGGTGAGGTAGGCTCACAGAGCAGATCCTCCGTCCTGATCTCACTTTTTGATAACAACCAGCACAGCTGAAGGCACCAAACCTAAAAAGACAATGGAATAGAAGCAAACTTGCGTGATGAGCTGCTGAATGCAGTTTTACTTCCATGCAGAAGCTAAACCATAGACACTGAGAATTTGTTAAGGTATGTATATTACACTAAATGTACTCTATATTCAAATGCAGTTGCCAGCCCAGTGCTCACCCAGTTCTTTGAGGGGCTTCTCCATGTCCAGTTCGGTGTAGACGTGACGGGGGTAGGGCGAGAGCAGCGTGAAGTCCTGACCCTCAGGTGTGTTGCCATTCACCTGCACGTACACGCGCACTGCCGCCAGCGGCTCCTGGGCCTTGAAGACCGCCGTGATGGTTGAGCCGTCCAGCAGACGTACCTTTACCGCAAAGAAGCAGAAAAGCACGGGAGCAGCAGGCAAAGGAGGAGGCGAGTGTATCATTAAATTCAAACTTGATGGATCGTGAATATCGGTTCTGTTTTTAAATGGATAGATATAAATCTTTTCTAGTGAGGACCACTCATGTGTGCTCTGTGCTTAAGTGGTGTATGAGTGTAACTGAAGCCTGTACCTGTATCCTGGACTCATCATACTCCTTCTTAGTGGGTGGAGGGCCGTGACTGGTGGGTGACGAGGGGCTGGGTGGGGCAGGTTGGGACGTTGCCGCCGTGCTCGGGGGTGCACCACCTCCAAACTAAAAAAAAAACAAAAAAAAAAAACGATCATGTAATTTGTTATTGGTTCCAACAGAAGTGATAAGAAATATGAAGTGAACAGGAAAAAAGGACAATTTAAATTTGATAAGTAACTACATGAACAATGATTGGGTTACCTTTTGTGCTCTCTCCTCTCTGTCTCGTGCAATCTTATCTTTAACCCTTTGCCTGACAGGAATAAAGACAAGCAACACAATGACAGACATGAAAAAATGTACAGGAGTTCACAGTCGAACAAATTTGCTGACTTTGACAGTTGTAGAGTGTTGTAGTGTAGGATCACCACAGTTTGATGCTGACTTCAACTTAAAAGGCAACATGTCTGTTCGATTGCACATGAATATGAATTTGTCACTTATTTCTGGTCTTAGCTTTTGAGTTTCTTATCTTGTATTGGGTTGTGGCATTCCCTCCTGAACTTTCCCTGATTCCATTATTTCCACCCACTGTTTATTTCATGGACGAACAGGATGGCATTCAACCAAGTAGCTGCATTTCATTTTTGTTATAAAATGGCATTCAGCCATTGTTAATTTCCATTTTTACACTGTCAAACACTATTTTTTGAACAATTCATACGGAATAACGAAGAGATAAAATTGCATTTAGTAATTTACTTTATTTTGTAAAACTTTCCCTTTTCTTTATTGGAAGTCAAGTAAACATTTTTCGGGAAAGGAAAATATGGAGTGGAAATGTCTTTGGATGTTTAGGTACTTTTATTACGTCATCCTTGGTCAAACATGACAATTTGGTCCATAAAAAGTACCGATACTTTGCCTGATATCAGACAGAATTGTCAACTCGTAACACTCCGTTTCCATCTTCAGTCAACTCGTGGAGTGGGCAGATTCAAAGGTGTGAAACCAGGCAAACTGTTACTACTACCACCCAGTGCAATAGTCACTGACGTCATTATCTGAATAAATGGGTAATAATGAATACCTTACCTGGCCATTTTGTCCTCCATCTTCTCTTTTCTGCGCTGATCAGCGAGTTTTTTCATATCATCATCCTGCAGCTTTTGACGAATCTGCTGCAGCTCTTGGCCCTGTCTCCTTCGCTGCTTCTCCCGCTCCAACTCTTCTGCCCGCTCTCGCTCTCGTCTCTCTGCCTGCTTCACCCGCATCAGCTCCTCTAGCCTGAAAAACAACACACAGGCATTTGCCTCTCTTACACATTGAAGACGTTCAATCTCTCTAACAGGATGAGGAAAGAATGAACAGAATATTAAGTATTTACAAATTATGTTTGGCTCCTAAACTAATGGTCACAGATTATATTTTCAGTAATATATAAGTGTAGTAAAGTAACCCGGTTAAGTAAGGAGAAGAAGCTGTGAGTTGGACATATACAGTATTGCAGGGATTGTGTCAAGCGTGTGCAATCTGACCTTTTAACTTGTTCAAGTTTCTCCTCCTCTGACATTGGCATCTTTGCACTCTCTTCGTTATCATCGTAGCTGCCGTCTCCACCTGCTGTCCCTAAAGCCAAAACAAATGCACATTAGTAAGTGAATGAGGAAAAAAAAGAGAAAGAGATATGTATCGTGTGTTATTGAAATGTCTTCCCTGCCAATCACAATTCAAAGCAAAAAGTGCATGCTGACATAACAGGCTTACCTAACATACACACCTAACACCACAAACCTTAAACCCTTAGTGTGTGGACACAGAAAACCTCCACAACAAAACACTAACAGGGAGACAAACAAAGTGTACCGACCACTTCAACCACCTTGGTGGAGGTGATGGCAATGAGAAGAGAAAGCTTAAACTGAAGAAGAAAAACAATACACAGAGAGAAAGAGACAGAGAGACTAACCAACATATATCACATCATGTTCAGTATAAATTAACACTTAATTTACTAAAGCTAATTTAGAGTTTATACCTTGTTTATAGAAATACATGCTGTGGAACAAGTGACTATAGGAGTGGGTCATATGGATAAAATCCTCTGTCACATTATATGTAACTTTATATTCAGAATATCAATATATATCCTGATGTTGTAAATATTCTAGAACAATCATATACAAACTGTTTATGGATGAAATAACCAGATAGGAATGTCTGTTTTTGTCTAATCATGTGAATTAAATACCAAAAACCACTATTGCCCACAATGTCCTAATACACTCAAAGATATCAGAGCAAAAGCTACCATGGTGCAAACATTCGGACAAAAATATCTTACGGTAGACAAATTTATATTGCCCCATGGTATATATCGTTATATTGCACATCCCTAGGTGACTTTTATGGTGGTGTGTGGCATGCTTCCATTGCCCTGACCTTCAGCGGTGTCTGCTAGTGACGGCTGTTCTGTGGTGGACTGGCTGTCTGCGTCTCCTCCCAGGACGTTCCCCACAGGCGGCACATAGGGCTCATCAATGTCTGGGTCGTTCTCATGTTCCATTAACCTGGGGAAACCACATCACACAGGAGAGATGAGTGCTGCTGCTTTGTTGATTATGAGTATCCACATTATGCCGGGGAATCAGTAGCACAGGTAGGTTATGAGGGAGGGAGACATAAGAGTTTGACTTTCAGTGATGACAGAAGACCGTGTCCATCCAGTCGATTCAAAACTAGTATGTTAATGTCCGTCAGACTTACCAGTCCATGGCTTGTTCTATTCCCTGGTTCCCTGTGTGGGCCACTGCCTTTTCCCTGAAAGCACCAGATAAAGGACAGACAGGTTCTACTTTCACTTCTTTGAAAGCAGTCTCAAATCTAGGAACTATATTACCCAGGATGATTAACTGATTATTTTATTTATGGATATAGAAGACAAAAAAAAAATCCAAGAGATAACATGTAAAGTGTTAACACTTATTTTAAACAGGTCTCTGATGTCATGGAACAAACAGGACAGACAAACACACACATAACATACACAGAAATATGAATTTCAATTTTGGGATTTGGTGTCACTCACGCTCTGTTTCTGTCAAAGCCCATCTCCAGCAGGCTCTCTAGTGTTGTAAGCTCTGCCATTTTGACCTGAAACAGATTGTATGAATACCGGCACATTAACAGAGTCATCAACTTTCATTTGTTTATATTGTTACACTACGGTTATTTGCTGATAACAAAAAGTAAGTCACAATAATAAAAATAATAAAAAAAAATAAAAATTACTATTATTACTAGTCATTACAACAGCTCTGTGTGAAGGAGCTTCATTAACGTTACCGTTGTAGTCAGAATATAACACTGTGTGAACAAATAGTACACGTTACTTGACTAGCAGTCTGCAAAAATACGCGTTTAGTTCTAGTTGAAGTGATTTAATATCAAAACCATCGTTACGCTGAGTGCTAAAATTAGCATTAACGTAGCTAACGTTCAAATTGCGAAAGCTAGCTGAGAAGCCTCGCTGGTTAGCACGATTAAAAACGACCAGGAACTCTCATAAGCTCTCCATCACTTTCGCTATGAATGTTTGTTTGTATGCTACATGTAAAGGCAGGCAAACGTGTTATTTTATTTCTTAAAAAGGTAATATCAGTTAATATATTCATGAAGGCAACGTTTGTTAGCTACTCACACATCAGTCAACACCGCCTCAACAGTACGGGAAACCACATAGGTCAAACAGAACCAGTGAATAGCGATTTTTTTTGCCCCCCATACTTCGGGGCCTATTTCCGCCAAAATGTGATGGAAATCCAGATCCTGTAAGTCATTATAAGGAGAAACTCTAAACTCTAAACAATGACCTAGTAATGACCTAGTATCTCAAAATTATGACACGGTATCCCTAAATAATGAGAAACATATTTATCTTGAAAAAAATGACTTAGTATGCAAATAATGAGAAACTTTCAAAACAATGAATTTATCGCAAAATAATGAGAACATCTCTCGAAATTTGCATAGGCCTAGCTATGTGTTGTGTGTCCTTTCAGTTTCTTTCTCACAAGCTGCGTATAGATGTGTTCAATGTACTTCCTTCGCCTGGGTAATATCATGAAGGAGTCAAAAGAGTAGATGTCTCTATGTCTGTATTCATTATTTTACGAATTCATTATTATAAAAGTTACTAAACATTGGTGAAGGCTACAGGAAAAGACAAGTTAATTTACAAAGAAGAGAAAAGACATTGTTTCTAGACAGCATGCTGCATGAATTCTTGTCTTTATAGCATCTGCTTCAAAGTCCAGTTTGTATCTGTCTCTACATGTGTTATAAGCTACAACAATTACGACTGTAAATGCAACGGGAATGCAACCACTGCTAGTGCTATGGCATACATGTTTTGATAGTTATATCAGATATTGAAGGACCTTTAGTCTAAATTATGTAAACAATGTAAAACAAGCTCAACAGGTTCTTTGTTTACTGGAGAGAACGAAAGAAAATACTTTGACTTATGCCTTTTGAGTGCATCAGCTGTGATTAATTGTCTCCCGATTTAGTTATTTAATCAATTAATTATGCATGACGTATACATCTGAATTGTTTTGGGGAAATGTGAAAGCAGAGACAGGAAGCAATGACACAGTGTGAGGAGGCTGATTTGAAGTGCTTTAGGGCCGGATGGCGTCTCTTGGTTGCTCTCCATCTTGTATGATTTTATCCCATCCTCTTGTGTCTGTGGGTGTTCAATCAGAATGCAATTTGCTGACTTGAAGGTTGGGTCTGTTACATATTTACAGTGAGTGTAATGATTAATTTTTTCTCTCTCCCCCAAGCAGTCTTAAGCAGCCCTCATTCACGAGTCTGCCATTATGGACAGACTTATGCCTCAGCCTGCTCACTTCTATCTGACTTCTCTTCTTTTTTAAAAGCTCACCCTCTAACGGATTTTCTCTCTAGTTTACCATTTATTTGTTTGTTTACACTTTCATTTGATCTTTTTTTCTGTTTTCCACTTTTCTGACTTTTCTCTCATAATTATTGACTGAAATATTCCTCATTCACAGTATTTACTTGGTGAGTATGAGCTTTTTTTCGTACATTTAAATGTGGCTAAGAACTGAACATTACTAATCAAAGAAACAGTTTTATTTAATCATATATCAGTCACTCTACATTTAATGTATGGGGTATACTATAGCAATATATAGGATTGTTTGCATTTACACCAATATGATTATATTTTGTATGGATTAGATATTAACTGTGCATCCACTCTGCAAGCAACTTGAGCAACTTGTCACCTTTAGTGCATTGATTTTCTTTGATCAGTAAAACGTCAATCACAGATCATCTTTTGAGCATCTTACCGTCTCATTTGAAGTGAACTACATGGCTATAAAGACAGATCCAAATGGTTATTAAGGAAATTTTATGAAATTAGGGAAAACTGAATTAAACTCAACCCCACATTACAAAAGCCTTATTTTAAAATATGATACTTCTTCTCAAACTTGATTTCCTGTCACAGAACTGACCAGATCAAACTCTCTGTCCAGACTTTATCATTAACATATTCATTTTTATTTCAGTGCTGAAGATTCTCTTAAAGAACTACTAACACTTTCACAGTGGAATTATCTGGTAAAATATATAGCTGGGTGGGCAAAGTCGAAAGGAGACATCAGGGGTGAAGGTCTCTTTAGTCTACCCATAAATTGCTTTATGGCCCTGTTTTTCACAGAGGGAGAGGGTTAAAGGTCAGAGCTCAGTCGGGATAAGTTAAGAGAGATTCTGAGAAACTAAGGAGATGAGATGTACACGAGGAAATGATGCTCATATTTAGCCTACTACTTGTGTTCAAAGCCATACCAATTAATGTGTCTAAAAGATTAATTTTAAAGGTCTAAAGGCTAAAATTCATTTACTGGACATGGCACTCCTTCCTCGCTCCTATCACACTTTCATTGAGTAAGTGACCCTGATTTTATTGGTGTCATAAGGGTAACATGTTTCCTCAAAGCAGTAAAAACCAAGATCAAGAGATGTAAGACTATGCTGGATGATATTTGACTAACCTTTTATAAGGTGTGGGTGGTATTATCACATGAGGGCTCAGATAAAAATGTGCAGTAAAATGATTTGATTTTGTGTAGTCAGTGAGGTCTGACCATAAGAGGGCAGCATTATTTCATGTGTGAAACTTTTATCACACTGGTGATTATCACATGTTGTTCAAATAGTATTGTGAAATTCTCATCTTTGAACCGTTGTTCGAATCTGACAGTTTAAATCCAATAATCCTATTCTGAACCTGAACAATTCACACTTCATATAACACACACACACACACACACACACACACACACACACACACACACACACACACACACACACACACACACACAAACACAAAAAAGTTTTTTACAATCACACCTCATAATATTTGAACTCTGGTGTAACCTCCAACATTTGTTCAGAAAACTGTACAACCAATACTGTGGTGAAATGAATACCACCACCACTACCACATTCTCATGGTCTGCACATACTGTCAGCTGTGCTGTTTCTGTGGGTCTCACCAGCTGTAACAGCATCTCCATATGGAAAAACTCTGGCTTCCAGTGGAGCTGCTGTTATCTGTGGTGGAACACCTCTTGTCATCGGAAAGCTGCAGGGACTCTCTGTAGCTTACAGTTCACACATCTGATTTTCAAAAGTCAATGGGTTGTGTACACAAACATCTTCTTTTTGCTGTTTAACATGATGTGCCAGTTAGATGCTTATACTGTATCTGTGCAGGTTGCTCTTTGCAATAAAATTAAGTTGATCCCTAAAATCCTGTGTGTCTTTTTTTAATGTGCCATAGGTACAGAGAAAACATATATGACATATTGTGTGTGTGTGTGTGTGTGTGTGTGTGAGAGAGAGAGACAGAAAGAGAGAGAGCTTTATGCATGCACATTTCATATACAGTAGCTGTCTAAAATGAAAACAAAACTACATAAGCAACACTTAAATGGTAATATCACGTGTAAATCTGACAAATTAAACATAAAAGGCTTTCATATTGACATAATGGTGTCTCAAAGGACTGGAATAGAAGAATATTTTGAGTTTCAATGTTGAGAGTGAAAGGAGTAGAGGATATTTTGGATGAGATTTGAATGAATTGTACTGCTGTTATAACAGGTCAATTCAAGTGCTTATTAATACCTGCAAAACAAAATAATACATCAAAGTCTAACTAAAAATCTTTTTGAGGCACAAAATTCAAACTGAAAACTGAAAACGTTAAAAATAAAAAAATAAAAAATATACACCCAGTCTGAGTAATACACAATAAAAGTTTAAAAAAAAGTTTTATTGACCATATCTCTGTTCAATTAGATATAGCCATTTGAAATTATAACCAAAACCTCATGAATATGAAACCAAAATTGCTTGTAGGCTAAAAGGTAAAAAAGATGGAAGATTTACTGACATGAATGAATAAATGAATGAAAGAATAATTTAATTCATCAATTAATTAATGCTTACATTTGAGTGTCCATATGCTGTATAGATGAAGACATAGTATATCAGATACAAACTTAACAAATGAAACGCTGTCGTACTGACATAATGGCACCATAAAATAAAGGAATAAAATTATCTTTTCAATTCAGGGTAGAAAATAGTATTTGTAAGAGGATGTTTGTGTGAAAACTAATAATTGATACATAGTTATTTATGCTTCTATAATAACAGGTCAATCCATTTGTGTTCTGTTGATACCCACAAAACAAAACAACATTTGTTCTGCAGCAAAAAGAAAAAACTCCAAAACTAAAGAAATTGATACGAAAGAAATATACAATATCACTGTGTAAAATACAAACAACGCTGAAAATATATATATCACTATGGCCCTTTGGTGGGAGGAAAATTGCCAATACAGACAAAACTGATAAATTGGGGAATTTAAAGTTGGAAGCATAAAAATACCCCACCACTAATATTGGCATCGTTGACGCTTTTATTGTGAAATATGTGTATTTCCGGTATCCGCTGCAAGCGTGTCAGCCTTCTTTTTGAGGGGTTCACTGACAGCTGGTTGCTAAGCGAGTTAGCTAACTGCTAAGAGAGCTTGTAGCGGTTATACTGCCACATTTCTGTAGTATTAGACGAAATCTAGTTGCCTAACTATTTATGGTGGAGTGTAGTTGGCTATCTTACGTAAACCAACGTCAGCTGAAGAGGGAGTCCTCCCTGAATGACTGACTCGTAGTGTGTGGCTAGCTAGCGAAGAGGAGGGTGGGGACAAAACCTTTCAAGACCTCGCCCAGCCGTTGCTTCATTCCAGCGGGCAGCTACTCTCTTGACGGTGTGAGAGATCCACGCCACAAAACCAGATAATTATTCAAGGGGAGACTGACACAGTTGTGTCAACTAAGGGCAGAAATAAGTAATCATGTTCAGGAAAAACTTGAAGAAGGACCCCGAGCTGTTTCAGAACGTGTCGGAGGGGCTGCGGCGACTCTACCGGACCAAACTGTTCCCGCTAGAGGACACGTATCGATTCCACGACTTCCACTCCCCTGCACTCGAAGATGCCGACTTCGACAACAAGCCCATGGTCCTCCTTGTGGGGCAGTACTCCACCGGGAAGACCACCTTCATCCGGCACCTCATGGAACAGGACTTTCCCGGTATGCGCATTGGCCCCGAGCCGACAACTGACTCTTTCATCGCGGTGATGCACGGCGAACAGGAAGGGGTGATACCGGGTAATGCTCTGGTTGTCGACCCCAAGAAGCCCTTCCGCAAACTCAACGCCTTTGGCAACGCGTTTCTCAACAGGTAAAGCCAGTGCCAAGTCCCCAGACCACATTAAAGAGCTTACACTGAGCAATAATGTAATACACTAAGATTATAGGAATTTAGCAGTTAGAGCCCTACAGTTATTTATTAATGTGGGATTGAAATGAATATGTCATGTTAATGTCCTATTATTCTTGAAATGTCATTAGGTTATACAAATGTATGTTGAGAACCGTGTCAAAACAGCACATCACCCAATGATTTAAATGCCCTCCCGACATGTTCTTACATGTAAGGTACCACACAGGGGAATTCACAATATTCTGTTCCCAGCCGTCTCAGAGCCAAGTGTGTGAGAGTTCTCCCTCTTTCGTCATCTTGAGAAAATGCTGGTGTTTAGTGTCAATAGCTGTGTGGAAGAGCCACTCTGTGTATGGCAAAGCAAAGGACAGGGCGGTGCTTTCCAACACCTGATCCCATTGACAAGGAAGTCCTTTCACTTTGGATTAAATCCTGCCAGTTAACATTGCACCTTGCCCTTCTTCAGGCACTTCTTACTTGAAGCACCTGACAGAGCCACTGGTGACACATCGTTTTGTTCCAATGTCACAGCCTGGCCCCTTGAACATAGATATAGTTGTGGGTGTTGCTAGGCAACAAGCTGACCTTGTCCTGCCCTCGGATGTAGGTGCCATAAGTTTCGTACTCCTTGGTCATATAAGTGTTACCTCATCAGTAGAAGCCGACAAGCCAACTCCCTTATTCACTACCTGTGTGTAGGCTTTATGAAATCTTCTCACAAAGGTTTATAGCTTTTTGGTGTCAGTGTCTGTCTTCTTGTAGTATTGTTTCATTGAGTCAGCAGGTGTTTCTCTGAGACATTCAGCTCATTGGCGTTTGATCCACATGCCTGATGAACTAGAGGTTCTAAGAAAACACCCAGAGGACTTCCCAACGTTTTATGAATCACTCAGTGATACGTATTCCTGGTATTCAGCCTGATGTCAAAGTCTGATGTAAAACTGTCCTCAGGGCAAAAACTCACATGACTCAGAAGTATTGCACAGGTGGGGCTTTCACTCATTAATGCAAGATGAACATTTGGAAATGATAAAAAACAACAAAAGTGAAAAAAGAAGAGAAAGTGAAAACAAACAAATAGTTTAGAGAGAAATTCAGAGTGCCAGGTGAGACTGCACAAGCCAGGTACTCTGAGTCAGAGCCAGCATGACGATGCTTGGGGAAAACATCTTAATCCAATCTATTGTTTGTGGATTTGTGATGACATCTGATTGTAGATGTGTCACTTCCTGTAAAGGATGTGGGTATATCCCTTCTATTTTCAGTGGCCAGTGTGGTGGTGTGACCCTGCACAGAAAAAGCCAGCCAAACAGATGGACAAATAATACACAAATGACTAACTTGTCATGATTGTATTTCCCTTTTAGCTTCAGAGTATCAGTCGGGTTGTCTAGCCATATTTTGTATTAAACACTCTAGTTGACACTTCCCCAGATGTTCGGCCTATTCGCCTATTATCCCTTCCCTCAATTATGTGGAGTGTTTGTTTTATCTTGCATGAGAGCAAGCTTCTGGCAAACGGCATCAGTCAAACTCAGAAAAGTGAAGCATTTCAGATAACACTTTTAAAAGAGTGGGGGGGTGTTAGACCTCACAGGCCTTGATTGACCCTTCTGGAGTTTATTACAGACTTGAGGGGAAACCAGATAAGATCGTGTACAAACAATGGCTATTTTCCATCGTAGCATCATTTGTCAAACTGTTGGACGCAATCCTGTGATATCATGGGACTTGTGGTTCTCTCTGAATTCAGGCTTGAGTGGTCATTCATTGGCTTAGGGAAAACTCACATGATCATACATTATAGAATATTGTGTTTATGACCATAGCAGGTGCATGACCTGTTTGAACAGCTCTGTGTATGTGTAGGCCAAATACATAATTATTAAGTTGTGATGGCACACAGCCCAAAGCAGATCTACAGTTGATAAAAAAGTCTGTTAAGAACCAGATCCAGGCAAACATTTGGATCTGGGCTGCTTTTGGCTCAGACTGGGCCATTTTTCAACTTTCCTTTGAGAAGGCCAGAATTATTTGGATTGGCCTTCAGCTGCTGGTTGACTAAATGTGTTTTGTCTCATAGAAGTATTAAGTAGATAAAGATATCAAGGATCAGATTGTTAATTGACTGATTTTAAGGTGGAGGAGAAAATACCATGTCAGAGGAGCACACAAGGCCTTACTCAGCATTATGGCAATTTCACAGTGTAACCAAGCTCTTTAACCATAGTCCTTTAACCTGCAGATTAGCCTTTAACTACCAGCCTCAGATAGGACTTACCCCTCGATATAATCAGTTATTTATGAAGAGAGTAAACAGAAATCAGTCATGTGATCCACACACCTACAGTTTGCTCTCGGATTTGGCAAACCCTAAACTCTACTAGCTTGCCAATCTTTTGACAGTTTTCCCACTATTTCTTTTTTGAAGCAGCCTGGTTTCAGATTGTGCACTGATTTGTACTAAATCGCAATGTTTCTGTAAAAGTAGCCTAACTCCGGATAAACCTGCATATTTTTTAGCTTCTGCTTCCTTAGTTAAAATACCTCTGCAGTCAGAGGGCCTCCGTGTGTTTGTGCTCTCTGTAAGCCATTAGTCAGTAAAACCCGAGTCAGCAAAGTTTAAGTTCCGCACTGGCCAACCCTGTCCCGCTCCGTCCTGTCCTGCCCATGGCCTTTCATTCCAGGACACTGACTCTGCAGTTTACTCAGATAGGGGTTGACACATGCACAGCCTTACAGAGCACATAGCAAACAAATACAAATGAGGCCAGATGTGTAGATATAAATTATGATATATAAATAATTTACACACACACACACACACACACACACACACACACACACACACACACACACACACACACTAGATTTTAGAGGAAGCAAATGGAATAGTGACACAGTTGTAACCTCCCTGTCCACATCCCTAGTGACAGCCGCCCTATTTCCTCTTCTTTACGGGAAGTTGAGCTTGAGATTTGAGGGAAGGTCATAGATCAGGAGGTGGGGCAAGAGAGGAAGACCCTTTTTCATCAGCTGGAGCCAGACCCCCATAATATGAGAGGTCTGATGTGGAGTATTAACCCAGGCCTTCATGACAGGACCGCAGCCTTACAGAGAAGATGGGTTTCTCACTTTCTCGAGACATAATTGAACAGCGAAGGATCTCAGATAGTTTAAAGCTGTCGGGCCCACATCCCTGGTAGGGTCTACTGTTTCTAAGAATTCCAGCTCTAGTTCATCAGAGCATTTTTTCCAACAAGCTCTGTGTGGAGAATGTCGGGATAGATGGTTAAATGGAAAACCTGTGCCAAAATTCCAACTGGATATCATACGACATTAGCTATGAGAGGAAGTGGAAAGACCTGCATGTTTGTTATCTTTGGCAATCGCTGTTATTGTAATGTTATAGCATGCATAGGACCTCTATGCAAGAAGCCCAACACTCATATTTCTTTGACTTGTTCATTGTCCTTGGATTTTCCTTTTTCCTCCCTGTGTGTGTGTGTGTGTGTGTGTGTGTGTGTGTGTGTGTGTGTGTGTGTGTGTGTGTGTGTGTGTGTGTGTCCGTGTCCGCCCGCCCCATCAGTGTGGCTGCAGCAGGAATGTAAAAGCATGGTTCTCCTGGTCTTGTGACCCGGTGCCTCTGAGCTTATGTTGTGAGTATCGGTTCAGAATGAGGGAAAGGGCAGCAGAGCGAGAAGTAGTACTTTGAGCCTTGGGGTGTCATAACAATCCCCTTCTTTATTCTGAGTGGGACACCATATCTTTATGCAAAACCACTCATCCTCTAACATTTCATAGTGTGTATATCTGTCTGTGTTTATGTGAGTGTGTGCGTCTTGGCTCGATTTTTGTTGGAGAGCCGCACTCCCCTTTAAAGTTTAAACCCCAGTGTCCCAGCTTGAAGGAGACCATTGTGTAGCGTGTTATGTTGCGTTGGGAATGACTCAGGCCTACAATTAGGAACTTATAATGTATCGTCCCAGTGTTTCCCTAACATTCATACATCAATGGTAACCTCCTACAAGCAGCTCCCCCACTGTTTGAAAAATCAAAATGAGGTAGTCTCACTGTTTTTGCTGAAGAAAAAACTAAGATCCAAAGATCAAGAGTGTCAACTACAGCTGACACAATTGATTGATTAATCAATTAGATGAGCAACAGAAAATGGCACAAACTATTTGAAGATGTCCCCCTGGACAGACCAAATGATACAAAACTAATCTAGAAACCAATAGGCAGTTGAATCAATAATTAGAATTATTGTTAGTTGCAGTTGCAGCCCTAGTGTCAAGGTTGAACCAAACACCAGGCATAACATTGTGCTGTGTGGAAAAACTCTGGTACTTTTCCATTATTATGTTAAAATCTACCCACTATTTATCCACCCTCTGCTACTTTGTATTTTAGCTGTGTGTCTTTTTCAGTAAGGATATTCCACGAATGTTAGTGCCTCATAGCATGAAGGTTGCAGAATAATGTCTGTTTAATGTCAAGCTTATGTATAAACATTCTCACCCTACTTGTTTTTTGTGTCTCTCCCACCCTCCCTCTCTACCCCTATGCCTCATACTCTCTCAATCCTCCCTCTCTTTCTACTCTTTAACTTTCTTTTTCTCCCCTCTGTGCCCTGCACTGTCCACTCTCTCATTATTGTATTTTCTTGGCAGGTTCATGTGTGCCCAGATGCCGAACCCCGTCCTGGAGAGCATCAGTATCATCGATACTCCTGGAATCCTGTCCGGAGAGAAACAGAGGATAAGCAGAGGTCTGGCTGACATAAACACTCACACTTTACTCACTCTCTCACTCACCTACTCACTAGTACTACTGCTGTTTAACAGAGCCACACCCTCTCTGCTCTAAAACTCTGAAATACTGTAATCACATTATGCAAAATGAACCCACAGGAAGTCACAAGTTCAAATATGAAAAGGAACCCTGCTACATACCCGACCTACATACTCTTCCTTTCCCTAAGTCTCGCTCTGGTATTTCTTTTTGGCATGCGCTACACAAAGTCAGCTCTCTTGCTCGTAGTGCTCTCCAACCTGTATTTAACTCTTAAAGTCCTCAGGTCAAAGCCTAACCAAACAGGTTATGTCAATCTGATGGAGGCCTTCACAGCTTGATGGTAGCAAGGAGAGGACACAAACCACTGTGAAGTTAATTTCCTGTCTCTGTACCTGTGGTTTTGTACAGCACTATTCTTTCACATCCTTCCCTCTTTTTTGTTTATCTTTCTTTTTGTTTTCAGATGGGCCTGTAGCCAGGTTTATATTAGAAGATAGAATTAACAACAATAATCAAAATGATTTCCTCTATGCAGCTGCGTACCCTCTCTATTTGTCCTGTGCTGTATCATTTATCACTTTATATCTGAGTCATTTCCCTGTGCTCTGTGAAGATATATCATTTAATTTTTTTATCTAATTGTCCATGGGTCACTTCAGAATTGCCACATACACAGTTTTCCTTTTACTTTTGATGATCCTACATAACTCAAGCAGAGATAACAGTGCAGCTGAACACAGCTTCTGCCTTTTCTACCTGGTTTAAGCCCCTTTTTAAGAGGAAGCACACATACATAAGTTTTTTTGTGTACTCTAGGGAAAGGATGTGGAGTAAAATGGCAAACATAGCATAGAGTTTCCCAAGACTGCCCTCCTCCCACCACCACTGCCCCAGAGAGCTGTTACATAGTCAGTAAATCTGCTCTTTATTATTGAGTCGGATTTCCTATGACACACAGCACAAAGGAAAAGAGAGAAAATATTAAGACATAGTTTAAATGACAGTCAATCAACAGATTGATTCATCAATTAAACGGCTCATATTATGCTCATTTTTAGGTTCATAATTGTATTTTAGAGGTTGTACCAGAATAGGTTTACGTGTTTTAATTTTCAGAAAACACCATATATTTGTTGTACTGCACAGCTCCTCTTTTCACCCTTTGTGTTGAGCTCTCTGTTTTAGCTACAGAGTGAGGCATCTCACTTCTGTATCATCTTTGTTGGGAGTCGCGCATGTGCAGTAAGTACAGCTAGCTTGTCAGTTGCAGAGTATGAGGGTGCGCCATGCTAGCAGCTAGGTGAACATTATAACGTGTGTTACAAAGTGACGCACATTCATCACGGAAGTGAAGGCTGGACTACAACAGAGAAGTTTGGAGCAGTTTGTGAACAGTGTTTTCTTTCTGACTTTGGGCTTTTTCACTTTGTAAACCTATAACATGCACAAAAAGATATATAACACAATAAAGGACAGGGGAAAAGCCAAAAAGCATAATATGAGCACTTTAAGGCATTTTCCAAGCAGAAGTGCCAAACATTTTGGTTATAGCTTCTCCATATGAGGATTTGCTGCTTTTCTGTAGTATCTGTTTTTTGGACTGTTGGACACACATCAAGCAATTTGAAGACCTTACTTTGGGCATTTGTCACTGCTTTCTGACATTTCATATATCAAACGATTCATAAATTAATAGAATACGGAGGGTTGGCAAAGACACTGAAAAGGCCAAACGAGCAACTGTAAACATACAAGCGTAAATGTGTGCCATCTGAAAAGAAACTAAAGCAAGTGTCTGTATGAATGAAAAGACTGTCTCCTGTTGAGGTGACCCCATCCAAAAAGAGGAGGAGCAGACGAAATCTGATACCTCATTCCTCAGTTTTGTTTCTATACATACATACTTATACATTTGAGAACAGAACAGAAAGACACATTCACTTTCTCAAGCCCCACACAGACACATACACGTTATCCTCTTAACTGTTTCTATATAAACAAAGATAGAATACTGTACTACCCAGACATACTGTACTCGCTGTGTCATATATAAACAGGACTGATTGGATTGCGCAGCTGAAGTGTGAAGGGCATGTGTTTGTGCCGGTACAGCCAGCTTTACATTCAATTCAATTGTGTTGTCCATTCATGGACGCTTTGTCATTGCATAATGCTTTTTTTATTATTATGGAATCATTTTTGATGAGGTCAGCAAGTGTGGCTCAGAGCTTATACTTTAGTGAACCATAAAGTGTCGAAAACTATAACGAAACTATGATTTTGCAGAAGTGGTTGGCGGCTTTCCCATAGTTGCTGCTGATGACTTGACATGGATAATGGCACGTTTAATGCAATTTAGCAAATTTAGCTGACAGAAAAAAAAGATTTGTCAGAAGCTGAGTTGAAACTTTTAAAACTTGTGGCATTAACATATCCCTGTAGCTTTGGTTTAAGGTTTAGGTTGACATGATGGGAAACGCGCTTATTCACCTTTTCAGTTCAAGTTAGATTAGAAGATAAATACCACTCATGTCTGTACGCTAAATATGAAGCTACTTAGTAGAAAGGCAGGAAACAGGAGGAAAACAGCTAGCCGGGCTCTGTCAAAAGGTAAGAAAATCAAGTAACAATGAAGCCCACTAATCAACGCATTATATCTCGTATACTATGTATAAAAACTGAAGTGTTGAAACGACAAGTTGTGTTTTTACATGCGGGACTACTCCTTTTAGAGCTGAAACTATTGGACATTTAATTGATTAGTTGATCGAAAGGAAAATTAATCAGGAACTATTTAGACAGAGTTTAAGTCATTTTTCAAGCAAATATTCCAAAACGTTGATCTTATATTTGTTGCTTTTAATTGTCTTACATTATTGTTGGTCAAAAACAAATCAATGTGAAGTGATCACTTTGTGCTCTGGGAAACTGAGATGGACATTTTTCACTATTACTTGTTACTTTTTCTAGACCAAACAATTAATCGGAAAAAAGAATGCAGATTAAAATAGATGCAGCCCTAATTTATTTTTACACTTAGGTTTATGTATGGATTAAACAAACAAGATATTTGTGTTAATTAGTGCGCTTTTGAGGTGGTGGTGGTGGTGGTGGTGGTGGTAGGTAGATTTTGTTGCCCTTGGACCGAGCTAGCTGTTTCCCTCTATCTCCAGCCTTTATGCTAAGCTAAGCTAAGCTAAACTAACCAGCCCCTCGCTGTAGCTTCATATTTACCGTGCCGACATGATAGTGGTATTAATCGTCTCATCTAACTCTCAGCAAGAAAGTGAGTGTGTTTCCCAAAATGCCAAACTAGTATTTAATTATACTGTAGATTTGAATGATAATGCGTTTTCGAACAGATTTTAGACAAATAATTCTACAGCCAGGTCTTCTCCCATTTCTCTGCTCTCTGTCAGTGATTGGCACATATTTATGAGGCCTGCCTGAGTGCATGGGTGTATCCCTGCATGTCTATACACATAGTAGAGGCACAGCCGTTGCCGATGCTATGTGCTATAAGTAAATCTAAGCTTGAGCAGCTGTCTCTGTCTGATTCCCTGACACGTGTGTCAAAACCAGACTTGAGAAAGAATGAGCAAATGTCCTCGGCTGGCTCCCACAGGGATCGTGGACTTTAAATATTCCACTTTCATCCCCCTCTACTTTCACATGTCGTCATACACACAAACAGGCACAAACTCCTCTTTGTTGAAGGGGTTTTCCTGCATCCATCTCTTACTACGTCTCTGGTTTTCTTTTACTTTCACTTTTATTCACCCCCGTCTTTCTCTCTCTCCTTTTTTTATCTATCTATATCACAGTCTCATTCTGCCCATCTACTGCATCTCTCTGTCTCTCTTTTGTATACATGTGCCCAGACACACAAAAGCCAGCTATGTTGGAGTGCATGTGCAGCAGATCTACCCCTGATTGTGCGACAGCCAAGATGAGCTTTTAGAGCAACTGCATTCTTCTCTGATCAGATGACACACGGACTAATCAGAACCATAATTCTCTCTTCCTCCCTCCCTCCTCAGCTCCTCAAGGCAAAAGAAAGCTCTGAAAAAGGCCTTGGTTAGATAACCAAAGGAAGTAAATAGTTCTTCCTTTTTTGTTATTTCATTAATATCAAGCTTGTTTCTTATAAGGCACATTGCTGAAAACTGTCCCTGATAAAGGTCATTGCATTCCTAATACAACTCAGATTTTCCAAAAAGGATTTCAATATGTTTAAACTGTCTTTACCTTCATATGCCTCTCCTGCTGTCTCAGTAAAGCTAGTTAATAGGTAACCAGGGGAAACAGTCCTGTCTCTTTAAAGCCCTTATCTAAACATTACTGGATCAACAAGACTTGGAATATGAATATAGAACCCCCAATGAAACATGTGCCAACAGACAATTTATTGACTGATTGGAGCCATTGAGCTCTTTGTCATGTTAAACTCTTGTATTTCTCCACACCAGTATGCTATGTGTAAGCACAGTACTAGTGCAAAGGGTTAGGGTTATCTTATGCTGACATAAGTGGGGAAAACAAGACAATTACAATCTATTGTAAGTTAGTACACATGCTGGTAGGCTATCTCAGTGTGTCCATGTCCCTCCGTACCCAACCGTTTTGACTGGGTCTGTAACAGTTCTGATAAACTATAACGGCTCTGAATTGAATCTCACTCAGTTGATTATCAAACCAGTTTATTAAACCAACAACACATAATATAAGGATATTTTATATTGAATATTCTTTACAAGAATGCTGCAGTATTAGCATAAAATATCAGTGAACCCTGTGCAGTAATCTGTGTTAAGTAAACCAGAAGTATAACATGTGAAACCTGAATTATCAATCAAAGAAATGTCTGACAACAAAGAAACCGAGTAGTTGACATGATACGCAAAATCTGAATACTACCTGTCCTTACTCACAACGTGTTCTAGTAATGTAGCATTCTTTTGGAAAACTAATGTCAAATAGTTTCCAGCCTAAATACATATAATATTTAATGTTATTCTGACCTTGTGTCTAGGCATGGGCTGGTATGAGATTCTGACGGTATGATAACCTTCAGCAAAAATATCAAGGTTTCACGGTATTGCAATTACAGCTATAAATGTATTTTTTTTTATGTCTGGGTAAAAAAACACCAACCTTTTTTCCATTGAACACAAAGTATTTTATTTTGAAACGCACTGCTGCACGCTGGCAGGGAGACAAATTTCTAAACCCGCATTTTCTGTCTTTTAAGACTCATCAAAAACAGCTCATACCTTAGGAACGGTGTGTTTTAGTGGTTTTGAAACTGACTTTTTCAAACCGCGGTTTACCTTGAGACCGGTAACCGGCCCATGCCTACTTGTGTCAGTCAGGCAGTTTAGAGTGGTGGAAAAATCCAGTGAATCGACTGTAAACAAAGCCTTTAACAGGGCCAATTGTGAAAGTCATCAGGGGCACAACAGCGTCTGTGCAGATCCCATTTTAACCACACGGTTTCTTCTCCGTTTCTGTCTCCAGGTTACGACTTTGCCGCCGTGCTGGAGTGGTTTGCAGAGCGCGTGGACCGCATCATCCTCCTGTTCGACGCCCACAAGCTGGACATCTCGGACGAGTTCTCCGAGGTGATCCGAGCTCTGAAGAACCACGAGGACAAAATGCGTGTGGTGCTGAACAAGGCGGACCAGATCAGCACTCAGCAGCTGATGAGGGTCTACGGAGCACTGATGTGGTCTTTGGGAAAAATCATCAACACGCCTGAGGTACAAAGCATTAGTTTTTCACATGTGTGCTTTAGTCGCAATCCACAAATTTATTTGATTGGGAAAACGTTTCAATCTCAGTCGGATCTGGGAATGAAATGTTAATGTTTTGGGGGAACATGTAGCTATTTTAGGTACGTCTGGACAGAGGTTAGGTGACGGTGATTGAATAGTGACAGATTTTAAGAATATTTCAGCTAATGTTCTCAGTTTGTCATTGTAACAAAAGTGACAATAAAAAAAGTTGTGCTACCTGATATCGTGTGACCCAGCTTGTCTTGTGATTTTTTTTTCCCCTGACTGTTCAGTTAATATTTGATCCAGGGCCATATTCATAAACCGATCCCAGAGAAACCTTTGGAACATGTAGAGAATTATTCATTGACTTTGAGCTTCTCTAAAGGATGTGAAGCACTGAGCACATATGCTTAAAACTTTTATTGTTGCTTCACTGTCAACCTCACAGCCCTGTATTGCATTGGCACACATCCTGTATGTCTATTTTGAGTATGCACATTTATTTTTGTTTCTGTTTAAACTTTCTAGCCAGATTGCAGTGTCATGTTTGTGACTGGTGAAATGTTTTCCTCTTGTGTGGGTGTAGGCAGTAAAGTGTAACCTGATGATCAGTGGAGGTTATTGGAGGTTAACTTATTCAACTAACTTGATTTCAGGTGGTGCGTGTGTACATTGGGTCGTTCTGGGCCCAGCCCCTGTTGGTCCCAGACAACAGGAAGCTGTTTGAGGCAGAGGAGCAGGACCTGTTCTTAGATATCCAGTCGTTGCCACGGAACGCCGCTCTACGCAAACTCAATGACCTCATCAAACGAGCACGCCTTGCCAAGGTCAGTATAAACAAGACGACAGACAGACATTGCCATCTCTAGTGCAATGCAGCTAGAGTGGCTAGAAAACACCTGATTTAAAAAGCTGCGTCAACCCATCTTATTTTCGCTTTCATTCTTTCTCATTCTCTCATCACTGCCCCCTATCCTCAATCCCCAAAAGAGAGGGATCCTGTTTTATCTAACTTTGGTGTTTTCTTAACTAACCAAAGGCAGAAGTTAGTACAAGTATTACAGTAATTTGATAAACCAGAAGAGAAGAGGGATTATTTGTTATTTCTGCTTCTAGTGTATATGTATATATGAAAACATTCACAGCTTAAAAAAAACCCATTAAACAACACATGGAAATACTACAAAAAGTTTGATTGTTAAAATTGCATCTACATCTATTTCTTCTGCTTCATAAAAAGTCCAGCATCTATAAATACACAAAACATTTTTTCCTTTTCTAAAGGTGCCCTGCCACACAAAACACAAAAAATATGATAGGTCCATATGTGTTTGTGTTATGTTGTGAATGTGAAAATGAACTGCTACCTCCTCTGTCAGCTCTAGCCACTGAAAAGAAATAAGTGGAGAAATCAGGCCAATTACAAAAGCTGGTCAGTCTGACATGGTGTTGCCTGAGCTCTTAACTGCTGGACACAAGATGTCTCCTACTTCACTCAGTCCTCATTCTTGTGTTTGTGTTCTGGAGGTTTCAAGTTTCCACCTCACAATTGCATACTGGACCAGTTTGGCTTCCAGACTAGCTGTCACAAAATTGTACAAACACGTGTTAAACTTAGATTTAAGGTGAGTACAGAGAACTGTCCTCCTTCAGCAGATGACTGTGCAGGGATGCAAACAACTCGCTTTTCAGCAAATGTCGTTTTTTCCACGTCATTTTGGGTGACTTGTACCCCATATGCATACATTGCTATATACCGTAGGTACATTTAAAAACATTCCACAAAAAATATAACCAAATTGCTCTGCTGCACTGTGTTCTGCACTCTGACTTCAGGTAGCTCTCTCTTTTTTTCCATCATACATGTGTTTGCATCCCTGAATGTGAAAACAGACTTCTAGTGTTTTGATTGGAGGGGGACTTAAACGTTTTCTTGATAGCATCAGAAAGCCTCTGAGTTAGATGTTCATTTTGTGACGGTTTAACAGGGATTCAAGCCAGGTCTCTCTCATTGTACTTTATTACAGAGTCAACTCCCTATAGCATATGTTCCCTTGAACACCAAAATCTCAGTTCATAATCAGTTCATTGACTAGTTCAAAACTAAATACACTCAACTTTTGCTTTGGAGAAATAACTAAAAATGATTAGAATACATTATAAACAATCCAACCCCCCACGGTAATGACGAAAGTGCAGTTCAATAATCACCTAAATTAGTCTGTCCTATTTCTTTTATGGTGTGCAGGTACAGGCCTACATTATCAGCTCTCTGAAAAAGGACATGCCAAGTGTGTTTGGAAAGGACTCCAAGAAGAAGGAGCTGATAGCCAACCTGGGAGAAATCTACCATAAGATCGAGAAGGAGCACCAGATCTCACCTGGAGACTTCCCCAACCTCGCCAAGATGCAGGTGAGATTAAAGAAAAAGATCATTCCAGAGATGAATCCAGCCACCTACACAGTAGACCGATATGTACCATTCAGAGTTACATAAGCTACTTGATGAAATAACAACTTTGACTCTATTTCTGGCATGTTAATAAAGTGTTAGAAACAAACGGTTCAGAGTAGAATGACCTTCCAACCTTTACTCTCTTCACATCTTTGCCCTTCTTTCCTGCCCTTGCCCTCCAGGATGGGCCAGGGCGGGGATGAGATTTATTTTTCCTGGTTTGTCAGGAAATCCTGCTTCTTGCATGCTACACCCATTGGTAGCCATTGAAGACTGATCTATTTCTATCACAAATTCCTGTTTTCTCTCAACCCCCTATTCCCTTCAGGAGCTGCTGAATGGCCAGGACTTCTCTAAGTTTGCAGCGCTGAAGCCAAAGCTGCTGGAGGCGGTGGAGGACATGCTCGCCAACGACATTGCACGTCTCATGGCGATGGTGCGCCAGGAAGAAGCCGCCATGCCCAGCCAGTCCGTCAAGGGTGGCGCCTTTGAGGGAACCATGAATGGTCCCTTTGGTCATGGCTATGGAGAGGGTGCCAGCGAAGGCATCGATGAGCTGGAGTGGGTGGTGGGTCGCGACAAGCCTACATATGATGAGATCTTCTACACCCTCTCACCCATCAACGGAAAAGTGTCCGGCGCTGCAGCCAAGAAGGAGATGCTGAAGTCCAAGCTGCCCAACACGGTCCTGGGAAAAATCTGGAAGCTAGCAGACGTGGATAAAGATGGCCTCCTCGATGATGAGGAGTTCGCCCTGGCCAACCACCTGATCAAAGTGAAGCTGGAGGGTCACGAGTTGCCGACCGCGCTGCCTGAACACCTGGTGCCACCATCCAAACGCGGGACAGCCCTGGAGGCCTAGAGGAGGAGGAGGAGGAGAAGGAGGAGGAGGAGGGGCAGCCTGGAGACCAGCCATGTCAACGCTTTTGCATCATGTTCAGGACTCTTCAGACAAAAGTCCAACCACAAGCATGAACAGCATCATCCTCCATCAAGCTGTGAGTCACCAGGCTTCCTGACACACCATGAGGAGGTATCGCTGTGATCGTTTTCACCAGAGAGAGACTGGAGGGGTCGGGGGGGAGGGGGGAGGGTCCATCTTTTGTGCATTGGGAATAATATTTAGGTATCTGTTAGAAATAAATGAGTGAGGTTGATTTGCAAACGGATGAAAGGACATTACCTGATCATGAACTGATGGGTAGTTGGAAGTCGCATGATGGAGCTGAACATGGATTTGTGCATCCTGTGTAAAAGATGTCTTCTAAGTATACAGTCCATATTATTATATGTTGATCCAAAGAAATATAGTTTTTTTTTCCATTTGGAGAGAGAAAGAGGAAATAAATAAAAACAGCTATTAGAATTGTTTCATCTATATTTTTGTATTTCCTGACTGTTAACTTGGACTCTTTCCAAATGCTTCCCTTTTTATTATTTTGCCAGGTAAATAAAAAGGAATACTGTACCATCTGACTTGTGGATTTTCATTGAATATTTGATACATAACATTGATTTAAGTTATTCAGATGTTTGATTCACAGAACAAACTCTCACTGGAAGGAAATTGGGGTAATCATCGTTTTGTGGCTTTAATTTGTTGTCATTGGTCATATAGGGTCATGTCAATGACTGTGTCACCCAGAGGTCGTCAAGACACAGACTTTTTTATTTTGAAATGCCCCTATTTCAATAGTTCCAACGTAGTACAGTGCCCTCTGTAGGACAGAAAGAGTTGTCAGCACTGCCACAGGACATATAAGGCCATTTGCCCATGACACAAGTCGCCTCTCACTGCATATTTGTGAGGGCAAATTGAAACCAGCAATGGAGGCAGACATTTGAGACTTTCTCTGGAGCATTTTCAGGACACATGAAGACAATTTACACAACTAGAAATTCAGTCCAGGCTCAAGCAGACACGCACAAATCATAAAGCGAAAGACAGGAAGCTGTAGCTTTATTAAAGTCATATTGGGAGTCTGAATAGAAATTAAGCTGGCTGCTTATAACTTCGCTTTACATTCACTTCGTTAACTTGTACTATTATATAACCTGAGTTGGCAGGTGTGAATCTGCTCTGACTGGGTCTGTTTGCATAATGCAAATATAATGTAGGTATAACAAACGTAAATCAGATGCACCTCAGTTTTTGTTAGTAAATTTGAAGGAGTTATATTATTTTCCCCCAAGGTGAACCTTGTTAGTCAAGGCAGCAGCAGCCAGGTGATTGATGCAAGGCCAAGAATTATACAAACACGTTCCCATACTATTTCTTTCACTGCACGTATGTGCACATTTTTCCACATTTATTTATTCATTTATTTTTTTGGGGACTTTTCCTCCTTTAATTTGACAGGTCAGGTGAGAAAGGGGAGAGCGAGGGGGAAGACATGCAGGAAATCGTCACAGGTTGGATTCGATCCCTGGACCTCTGCGTTGAGGCATAAACCTCAAAGTATATGTGCGCCTGCTCTTCCCACTGATCCAACCTGGCCACATCAGTGCCTTATTTCACATCTATCATCCTCAACATCACCTGGCTGTTCTACAATTTTTGCGACGAGAGCAGAACACCAATTCTCCTCTGAGAAACAGTGTTACGTTTCATTTTCACATTGCACTCAGAGTCATGCGTCTCTCCCTCATCAGCACACCCTCCGTGGAGACTCATTGAAGTTCTGCACACCTATTCACTAGATTATCAGTCAGTGTTGCATACACATGATGCTCACCAGCTGTTTTTTTCCAAGAGTGGCAGATTTAATCTTTGATAAAGTCCAGAGGCGCTCTCTTGTGTCTTGATAAGTTATTACAGGTATTGTGTTTGGATAGACTCATATTAGGGCCAATTGTAACACTATGTATGGTTGTGTCCTTTCTTATTTTTTACTGGAGTGTCTCAGCCAAAAATAGCAGCAGCACTTACAACAGCGGTTCCCAACCTCTTTCAGTCGTGACCCCTTAAAAATATAGTTTGTCGCAGGTTATGGCCACGAGTTGTAAGCAGTTAAATCAAAGAGGGATTTCCCTTCTTGGATTGTTTCATTTGAAGGATTTGTGAGGCCTCAAGAGGTGAAAATATCTAGCATTTTTGCAAAAAAAGAGGTAAATTTGAGAACATTTTGAAAATAATGCATTATTTTGTATGAATCTGTACACCCCTTAATTTATCCTGTGTTCTTGATCTACAGGTTGGGACTCTGAACAAGACCAGACCATCGGTTATAAAACATGTAAGACAGACTTCTATGAAGAGAATAGTTAAAGATCAGAAGGATAAAATGGATCAAATAACAGCAATAAATATATCATAATAAGAAATGTGAAAACAGATACACAATACATTTTAAATCTTGTATATATTATATTCCAACCAAAATAAATGGTTTAGAAACTCAGACTTCCTTCTAAATCAGAGAGAAGAGGTAGAGACTGAAGCATTTTATGTATGGCATACATTTAAGAAAAAGAAGTTTCTTTTGGTTTCTGTCAAAATGTTGTAAAGCAGAGTGTCAGTTAATGTGGTGTAAATTGTATATTGTATTTTTCCAGCATTACTGTAGTTTACGTAAACTTACAAGTGGCTGGATCTTAGGTTTGGTCTCAAAACCAACAACTAAAGTGATGCATTGAAGTAACCTCATTTCTCTACTTGTAAAGTCAGATTCTAGACGATATGATCTATATTTACAGCATAATTCAACATTTCCAAAAAATTCTACTCTTTTTTATTAATAATAATAATAATAATAATAATAATCTATACTTTATTAATCCCGCAAGGGGAAATTACAATGTTCAGTAGGGACTTCTGCATGTTTCCAATTGCTTTTTGTAAAATCTTGTGGAAATAACCTGCTGCAGACTTTGTTTTATTGAGCATTAGTAGGCCTACTGACATGCATTAGATAATTTACAGCTTGCAGTAGCTTCAGGGTTGTTCTGGAATGATAATATATTGACAGAGAGCTGCTTGAATGCCCACAGTGATGTGAAG
Organism: Sander lucioperca; assembly: GCF_008315115.2. Lineage (NCBI taxonomy): Eukaryota > Metazoa > Chordata > Actinopteri > Perciformes > Percidae > Sander > Sander lucioperca. The sequence continues at coordinate 30,906,364 of NC_050173.1, forward strand.
TGACTGTATGTCCCTGTGTGTTTGGATAGCTGTCTCACTCCCCCCACTGTATATCTCTACTATACAGTGTTTCCTTTTTCCTGTCCGTTCGGACCTCACTATCTTCCCCTCCATCTCCTTTTCCCTCTTCCCTCCTTTTCTTCCACATGTTTACGGAGAGCAGCTTTTCCCTGTTTTGCTGCTTCTTTGTTTTTCATCTGTAGTCCTGTCACTCCCCCCCCCCCGACTCTTTCTCTTACCCCCTCTCTCTCTCTCTCAGGGTTTTGGGTCACATTTGTCACTTCTACATCTAAAAATACCCCCCCCCCCCCCCCACCCTCTGACACACTGCCCCTGCAGATAGTTGATTGTGCAAGGCTTATATGACACAATCATGTGGAGGGAGTGCCGCTTCTGAGAGGCAGGTGAGGAATGAGGCACCCGGGAGCGTAACTACAGACAGTGCAGGCAGTGCAGTTGCACTGGGGCCTGTGTGGGGCCCCGTAGAGGGAGTCATTGTTTTAATTTGTTTTTGTAAAATAGTAGTAGCAATCTCAAAACTATTCATTGAAATAAATATATGATTTTATTTTCTTTGGTATTTTTGCCATGTACAGATATGCAATGATGATTGCTGGGTAATATGTATGTTGATGTTGACCAATGTCAAGTCTTTATTTGATCATGTGACAAGACGATGTATGGTAGCTGTTTGTTTTTTTTAAAGGGGAACTATGCAGATTTTTTAGCTTAATTTACCTTAACTGAACAGCTTTGGAGTCATTGGAATGGTTATATGACTTTTTTCGGGTTGAATGGTGGTCGTCTCGCTTCCCCCTAGCGCCTGTGAGCGTCATGGCTGAGCCGACAAAAAAGAAGCAGAAAGCTAGGAGGAACAGAGAAAGAGGAAACGGCAGACTGACCGAACGAGGAGTCAGACACCAGTAAACATCGGACCTGCGTTTTCAGAATGGGGAGAACTGAGACAAACAGAAGCCTGCGAATCCGATACTGACCTGGCGTTCTTGCTGTTGCACTTGTAAGTATCTTTGGGATAAACTCCGTTTAATCTTTGTATTTCTTGTTATTGTGACCTCAGGATGTTTGCTATTGTCTGTAAAGGTTTTTATTATGATCGCTGTCTGTTACAGGCTTACTAGCTGTCTACCTCAGTGGACATGGCTCTGTGCGTTCGCTGGCTTCTATGAAAACAAATGCACATGACCAGAGGGAGAAGATGGGAGGGGGGGAGAATCGCCAATGAGTTTTTACAACAGTGTTGCCAAATATCTTCTCCGAAGCTCTATAGAGAAACCTGCAAGCAAAATGTGAGAAAACAGCGAAGAAATTGCCAAAACTGCATAGCGCCCCTTTAAGATTATTTTTTGGGCATTTTAGGCCTTTATTTATAGGACAGCTGAATACATGAAAGGGGAGAGAGAGAGGGGGGGAATGACATGCAGGTTAGAGTCAAATACGCGGGAGTAAACCGCTATATATGGGCACGCGCTCTACCAGGTAAGCTACCCAGGCGCCCCTCTGGTAGCTAGTTTATGCGCAAAATCTGCTATCTGCAAGCCAAGCGAGCATGTCATGCCTTTCAAACATAAAAGTGGCAGATACTAGCGTGCACTAGGGCCTGCCTTAAGTACTTTACACCACTGGGGGCACTTGTATGTGTGTGTACAGTACATCTGAGTACAAGTAGTCTCGCTTTGCCAGACCTTCCTTCACAGCACTGCGGAGGAGGGTCTGGCTAGTCCACACAGCATTCCGGGATGGGAGAAAAACGTGCTCTGGTTTATTGCCATTTCTTTAAACCAATCACAATCGTCACTAAGCTCCGCACGGAGCTGCTGCAAAATAGCCTCAGGAAGGAACTTATTTTAGGGGAACGTGTACATTCAAAAGTTGTTTTCGTGCGAGAGAAAACTCAGATTGGGCAGATAGTCTAGCTCTCGATTTACCCTGCAGAGATCTGAGGAGCAGTTAACCATAGTCCTCATAAATCCACCAGAGTTTAAAATTCTAACACAAACAAAACGGAAGGTAACCGACATCTGGCTGAAAAGAGTGAAATCCGACAGAATTACAAGTGCACGGTAAAATCACTGGATTTCAAGTGTAACAACACCATAGCTTCAACAGTTAATGTAGTGAAGCCTTAACCACCCTAAAGAGCCCTAAGATGTTATGAAACAATGTCTACTTTTGATGCTTTAATTTAACTTGAAGGATTAAACAGCTTCTGTGTGGTATGACAAAATTCGAAACCCATTCAAACTCTATTCAATGACCTAAAACATCTGGAGTTCAAACTAAAACATTGACATTTTGAAAAGACCATCTTTTTCCTAGCAGCAAGCTAACTTTAAATATTTTATAAACTATAGGTAAATATCACACAAAGTCAATAAATTAAAATGATATTGATTTATTTTTTGCTCTACTGACAGCTGGATACAGAACTAATCATTCAGCATTCAAGTGACATCCAGGTTTTCAATGAGGGCCTCAAGAGTCCAGAGCATAGTTTCACATTTTTAAGGAAAGGACGAGGATGAAGTGGCAATCAAAGAAAGGAGAGGCGACAGGGGGAGATAAGTGCTAAAAAAAGGAGTCTGATTACATGCAAGACATTGACCCTGTTTGTGTAGAGTGGAGAAGGTGGTGGTTTTACACTAAACTGGAATTCCAGCAATGTATCTGAAGATATGAACATGTTTGACCAGCAAAGACATAGAACAGACCAAGAAAATCATCCCATTTTCTTTAACATTTTGGAGAACTATTGCATCTGTATTGAATCTAACAACCACTCTGTCTAAAACAAAGACATCATCATCAGGGTGAGTCTTGTCCAGGTGGCAGAGCATGAAGAAAAGAGTGATTTGCTGCATTTGAATGTCCAGAAAGTTTCATGAGGTAGGCTGCATTTCAGGGCTTAAAAGAACTGGACAAAAACAGTCTCTGCTTGGCTCTTTTTTCCTCCAGTTTGGTTATGTGGTGTCTCCACTATCGGTTCAGTTAATTGTATGTGCTTCAGGTTCAGCAGGGCGGTCTGGTTGCTGTTTGAGGTGCTCCGAACATCTCTTGCGAGGCGTAGGTGATGTAGAGGAAGCCGTCAGTGTCACTGTAGCGGGAATAAACCTCCCCCATACTGGAGGACATGCAGGACATGCTCTTCTCTGCCACTAGGAGGAACAGAGCCTGGGTTGAGTCCAGGGCAATCTTATTCCTGAAAGAAAGAGACAGTTAGAGAGGTGGATAAAGGATGGAAACAACAACAGATTTTTAGGACAAAAAAGAGAGTATGAGGGAGGCAGGAAGAGAATAATGGCACACCTGACAGCTTGGGGGAAAAAGTGGAGAGAAGGGAGGGTTGGCTTGAGAAGAAAAAGTCTAGAAAACTCCAAAACAAGCTGGTTGAGAAGTAAGGTCTATTGATTCTACGAGCACACAGTGTCACAAATTATTTACCTGAGCAGGCAGAGGAACTGACCCAAGGTGAGTTCGAAGGGAACCAGGAATTTAGTTTTGTCCAACAGGGGGAGAGTCTTTTCACGGAGGTAACGTTCAACAATGACCTGAACACAAAAAAACACATCTGGGGTAAGCTGCTGGTGCCATCACACACACACACACACACACACACACACACACACACACACACACACACACACACACACACACACACACACACACACACACACACACACACATAAAGTGTGATTAAATGTTTTATATTTGTATGGAAAATCAACTCACAGGCAATTTGTTGGGGAATTTTGTCCGAATGCTGCATACTTCATCTTTTCTTGTCTCTAAAAAGAAATATTTTATACACATTTCACACTTTTAACAAAAGCATCAATACAGTGTGAGCTCAATGTTTTAATGCAAGCAACAAAATGTGACTTACCAAGGCATTTCCTTTGCTTGAAGGGCATCATCTCCATAGATTTCTCAAAAGGAGCCATGTTTGTTTGTTACTTGGGGCAGTTTGCAGAGACCAGCGGTGATGGAGGCGGCGCAGTGGTCTTTCCCGGGCTGACAGTGAAGTCCCCTCGGGTGGAAGTCAACAAACCCCACTGAGCTGCTCTGACCGCTGGTGTTTTATAGAGAAGGAGCTGGGAGGAGCTGAAACGTGACACCAACAAACAAAGACACACTCCTGGTCCTGGTGGGCAGTGTAAATGCACATTCACACATACTGGTTATCTCACTGGGCATTCTCACATCTACTGGTGATATTGGGTGCTGCTGTGTAGACAGGAGTGTAATGAGGGCAGCCAACTATGTGAGGAGTACAAACACCACATGACATGATTCAGAGGAACCTGGTGCCACCACCTTTATCATGAGGTTTGAATGCTCTCCATTCAACTCTGACCTTTGACCTCAATGTTTGATAGCCATGCCGGCCACATTACAGTTGTTAACTCTTGTTTCAGAAATGTCTGAGAATGATCGTGATCAATAGTAACACTAAGTGGAGTGTTGACATGAAGGCATGGACGGATTATGCCCCTGTACACAGACATGCAAAAAGTCCTAACATCTTTACCAAGAGCCAGACTTTGTGATGCGTTTGCCTCTTTTTTGTTGTTTCCCATCTCTTTGTATTCATTACACATCTCTCTATGGTTTTGTGTCTTTTTGTGGTCATTTTGTGTTTCTTTGTGGTTGTTTTGCCCCCTTTTGTAGGTATTTTGTGTCTATTTGCAGTTGCTTTGCATCTTTTTGTAGTTGTTTAATGTATCTGTGGTCATTTTGCATCTCTTCGTGGTCGGTACTTGTCTCTGAGTGATATATTGCAGGCGAAGGCCAGGTGGGTGGGGCCCTGACACTTTGGGCCCCTGACACTAAAACATCAATTCGGTTTCAATACTGGGGCTCTCACAGGTGCCGTATCTCCTCCAAACTGTATTTCAGTATGATGATGATAATAATGATAATAATAATAATAATAATAATAATAATAATAATAATATTTCTGATGTAGATGTTTAAGGATATAATGCAGTAAGGACTAGAGTTTCACTATATACACTCAGTTAAGTTACTAAATCCTTCACGAAAGCTATAATGCTCAGTTTTGAACGGTGTGATCATTCTATGTTTCTAAGATGTTGTGCTCTCCACTGTCAATAAACCAGCAACTGAATGCACATAATAGTTTAACTTATATGAGCAAAACATTTTGAGCCAGCAGCCTGTGGAAACATAACCAGGGACGATGCTCTGTTGTGGATGAAGATCACCCTCTGCTGGTTGAAAGGTGGCACAAGAGCAAAGTGCACTGCACCTGTCTAACATGCAGAATAATACAGAAACATAATTGCCTAAATAATCCTCTCTTTTTTTTATTGAAGACTGTATGCTTTTTTTCTTACTTTTTTTTTTTTTTTTTTAATTTGTGGACAGTTTGATATTCATAAATGGTAGGACTTTAAAAGAAGATTTTAAAAGAATATAAATGCAGTTGCTACTGATTCACTGCCCTGTGTGCCAATTAGTTCATGGTAATTTGATTCATCACAATCACAACTTTATTTAGGATTATGCACCATTTGAACACAATGTAAACTAAAATAATAAAGTTTACATAAAACTACATTTTCACCCCATTCCCTTGAAAAAGACAGGGCCACGTAAATAAGGAAATTATTATATTGTATTTCTGTTGCAAACCTTTTTCACAGAAGACCTTATGTCTTGAAAAAGATTTGTTCCCTAACTAAAGTTGGGGTTTGGGGGGCCCCTGGGGGATCCTACTATAGCCTCCATTTTCACATTAAAACTATAGTATTGTGTACAAAATGATACTATAGCGTACTACAGAGCATGATGAGATCACTTTGTAACCTCACTATGGGGACACTGTAGGAATGTGAGCATTTGTCCACTGGCATCCTGAACAGTGAAGTTGGACACTCAGGGGGATTTTTGCATAGGCCTACGTCCATTCGAAAAACTTCCCTGTCCAATCGGTGTGCAGCTCTGGTGCAGCGGCTCCTCCTCTCCGCTGCCTGCTCCCACATGTAACGCTATCACCCTCCGTCTGTCTGTTGTTGCATTGTCTCATAGGGGACACAGCGTACAGGATAACAGCACCATGGTAACTCCGTTGGACCGAGAAGCTTATAAGTGACATTTAAAAAAGAGAGGATTGTGTCAACAGGAAATGAAGACATGGCTCGTTGATGTTCCCTCAGTGTACCGGTGGATTCATTAGTTCTAGTCTTGTGCCAGTCAGCAGGGCTGCCTGAAGCTGTAGGCTGTAGCTGCATGGCACGTTAGAGATGGTGATTATATTTCCCCTATCGCATTGATCCAAGCGGCTAAGTAGGCTACTATGTTGCTATCGGTCGTCCGGACCTGTGTTGCTCTACCTGGAGCTGCACCATAGCCAACTCGTTCATCTCGTCCATTGCACGGCAACTGAGCGGTGGTCAGCGGTGCGCCTTGGTTCCGCCTGCCGGGCACTCAGACAAGGATGGCCGGCCGCCGCGGCTGCGTGAACTCGCTCTGGTCGGGCACTGAGCGCGTCCGCATCGGAGAACGCCTCAACGCGACGCTGGCCGGGGTGCTGGAGCTGGAGCTGCTCAGGTGCAAACACCTGGAGATGGTGGACACCGCTCTGGAGCACCGAGCCTCCACTACCGCCAACGCCGAAGAGCCACGGGCAGAGGAGGGAAGCGGAACCCCGGAGAGCGCCGCCTCGGAAGCCAAGCATGGCCCTGCGACATCCCGCAGGCAACAGGTCAGTCAGTGAGTCTGTCACGGAGCTCTACATGACGAGATTATTAAATATGGATGCGGGGATGATAGTGATCTGCCAACAAGCCAGTCCATCTGCGCCTCAGTAGACAGATTTTATCGCTGCCTGGCGGGGCATGGCTGTGCCGAGGGCTGAACACCCAACTGAGTGAGATGATGCCAGGGATCATCCAAGCATGCCCGATAATTTTCCACATCAGCAGTGTGTGACCGTCACATGGAGCAAATGTCATGGAGGTCAGGGTACCAGGACCAGCTCCTGTCTGGCTGGCTCTGTGCCCTGCCTCAAGGTTAGAAAAGAGGATGTGGTGGGATAGGCGCTAAAATCAGGTGCAGGCATTATCACACAAGCCAGCAACCAGACACTGCTGCAGTTTTTTTGGCTCTGGCCGGTAAGCTCATCAGCTGTAAAGGTCACTTTGGCATCCAGTTTGCATTCAAATCACTCTGATCACAATATGAAGGTAGACTCCGTCACTAGGTCATCTGAGCTAAACTGTGCAATGTTGATCTTTTATTGTGAAATCCCTAATGCTCCAGTGAACTGTGACTTTCTTCACAAAGGTTAGGATGGGTGATCTTCAAACACACACATACAATTAACCCATTTCCAATCCTAGTGTTGAGAATGAGGAGAATGTGGGTTGACATGTAATACAGGAGGACAGGATGTGAACAGGTCCCATCCTGGAGGCCTGGATACTGGGGCTGTCTGGTCTCTTATTAGTGAACATGAACTACATTTGAACCAGTAAAGTCATCAAAAAAACAAAAAAAACAGTTGGAAATGAGAGGATAAAAATGCCTTAGAGTGCATCCAACAAGATTTTCCAGTTAGAAATGAGAGACTTAATACATGATCTAAAATGGTCATTGGCAAGACAATATTGAATCTATAGAGCTGAAAAATTAGAGGAGGTCAATTAGAGGATTGACAGCAACTATTTTGAAAATGAATATATTTTGGTTTAGGAGTGAGCAATCTGAAGCTGTCAGCTTGGGCACTGGGAAACTGTGATGGGCATTTTTCTTCATTTTTGACATTTTATTGGACAAACTCAAGAAAATAATGGTTAGTTTCAGCTTCAGGAAATACAACAGCCTGTTATGTCCTTTTTTTCAATCATAGGGCACCAATTTTAACAATAACTGCACCATTCCACCACATTGACAGCCTTTTCTATGAAATAATACTCCTTCAAGCAGTGAAATTGCTACTTAAGATCAAAATATCAACAAAAAAAATAATAGACTGACTTTTTTCTATGAACCTAATTCACTGCATTGTACGGAGAGTGCAGTTATGTTAGTCTGTCATGGATTATCTCTAGACCATTTCCAGATTTGATAAACCAGTGACAATGACAACATGACAGGTTCGTGTTGTGTTCAGGGTCTGCTGGTGTTGGTAGTTTTTCTACCTCAGATATTAAATTCTTGGCTGCATTAATATCCTTTTATTGTTTTTCTGAGAAAGTAACAATAAAAGGTAAGACACTTCATCCTGATCACTTTGCACACAGTGTATTTACACTGTGAATATGTGTGCCTGATACTACTGTAATGAGCCGTATTAGTCAACAGCTTGCAGCACATTAATACATGTACAAATGTTCTGTCTAAATCAGGCTACAGCTGAGGTCACCTTTTTGCAGAACAGTGTATTTATTTGACACAATAATTACAGGCTTGCACTAAAGGGAAGATAATAATAATATCTGTTTTCATCAGTGCAGGGACAGAAATGTCAGTCCCATCTGAGGGCATCTGCATGGAAGTGTGGCTCATAATGTGCCGCCTTCCTCACCACCCACCTCCCAACATCTCCTCTGTAGTTCCCCCCCGTGGTGCTGAGATATCCCGTTGAGAGGCCAAGCAGCATTGCTCATTCTCACCTCTGAAGGGAGCTGCCAGTGTAGCAGAGCAGGCTGGCACTCTGCCCTCTGCCCGGGCCGACCTCCGCCAACACAAAACACACAAAAGATGCATAAATGGAGACAAATAGTTGTTCTTGTTTTTGCAAAAGTGACCACATCTAGTTTAAACAGTGCAGCAGCTGGAAAGAGAACAAAGAAGAGAGAGCAGATGTTTATTTACTACCATCAATGGAGATGCTTACTGTAAAAATTTCATCCCCAAACACATTCTGTTCATTTGACCTGGAATTCATTACTTACTGCTTTGACAAACGCAGGATGTTCTGCTTTTCAAAATGTAACTATTTTTGTGAGCTGAGGATTAGATGACTCACAACATAATGTGCTCTACTTTAACACCAGCTTTGTTAATTTTTTTGTTTTGTTTTTGGAATTAAACTCTTGAAATGTGATTCACCTTTTCTCTCTAGTAGCAGAGAGAGGGTAGGAGTTATGACTGTGCAAATCCATATTTGGCAGGTCTGGATTATGGCTGTATGGAAGTGATGGAAAAATACAATTTAAAATTACATCTTTTCAACCTTGTGATGTGCTCCGACATTTGTGACGCATGCAGGTTTTTGAAAGAAATAATGACACCTCAAAAACAAGTGCTTCTTCAACATTGTTTGTGGAAAAGAAACACATTTAGTTTGTATGAATATGTTTCAATATCATAAATAATTCATAATATTCTACATGGTTTGTATAAACTAGAAGTAGACTACTTGTTTGTAACATTTTAATCTTGTCACACTTTTTAGCAACTCTTCTTGCCTTCAGAATTGGTGTCGAGGTCGAGTTGTTGAAACATTGATTCTTGCCGTTAAGTATTCAAAAATAAAAATCTCCTTACTGAAGAATGCACACAGAGGAAAGGAGTGGGGGAAGGCATGTGCTGCAGAGCTTCCCTTACTTCACATATACAGAAGAGCTGCAGCAATTAGTTGAAATAATTGATAGACATAAAATGAAGCAGCAACTCCTTTTTGTTAAGTGAAATATTTTCATGTTATATACCCAAATCTACTGGTTTCAGCTTCTCAATATTTAAAAATGAGTTGCCTTGTCATTTCTTGTTATCTTTGGGTTTTGGGCTGTTGATCGTACAAAACAAGGCATTTGATATCATTACCTTGATCATTTTCCACAGTGATTTTCTGCTGTTTTATAGACCAAATGTCTAATCAATTATTTAAGATAATCAGCAGATGAATCGATTCTAAAGAGAATTGATAGTTGCAGCCATAATACACAGTATGTGTATGTGTCTCTACACCATATGCAGTGTTGTGTGCACGATAACTGAAGGCAGCCTGTCTTGAAATTAGGTTTAGTATTGGAAAGCATACCCTGACTTGTGGAGTGAGACAGCTTTTGTCTCTTGGTTCTTGCCTCGGGATCCTTTTAAGCTCACCGGGAAAAAAAACAACTCTACTTTTTATGTGCAATGAAAGATTCACCTGAATGTTTCAGAAAAGCTGGAGAACATATCACTCCACTCGGCTGGCGAAGATGAAGATGCACAACGTGGGCTGTCTTTAAATTTCAAAACCACATTAATAATGCATGAAACAATAAACACTGCTGTGTAGAACAAGCAAGTACTTCTCACCAAACACTCGCTTCTGTTTGACCAAATGACTCTGCCTCAACATGGCAACCGCTGCCATTTGTCTCACTGTAATGACATAACGCACTTATTAAGAGGAGGTATGTTGCTTGTGCAGCTGCGATCGCTAGCATTATTGTCCAATCGACCCATACATTTTCTTCATATTGTTCCAGAGGGGCTGTGCTGCTCCCTCACATGAAGCAATATCATATTACAGAGCTCTGAGCAGACCCCCACCCACTTGTCTGTCCTATGATTTGATCATGCAGGTCTCTGTGTAACATTATATCCTGTAATGTGCAGTGCATTATATTGTTGGGGAATTATATTGAGGAGATGGACATTTTTGCAGACATATATATATATATATATATATATATATATATATATATATATATACACACACACACACATTCAAGGGACTTTTTAAAGGTTTAATTCATATCTTTAAATAGACTTAAGTTGAGGCCCATACAAGTGCAGAATGATAAACATATGTTCTTTTATGGCAGTAAGAAAAATTTACAGTGAGTGGGAATTAGCGGCAGAACAGACAACAGTTCATACATGCGAGCGAGAGTCACAACAAGCCTGTATTGTGTGTCTTCAGGCTGAGTTAAACATTTCGCCGAGCCTGTTGTAGTGTTGTGGTTCTGTGTGGGAGGAGAAGCGAGCGAGAGTTAGAGAGCGAGCAGCTGTAGCTATGGTGAGCACGGGGCAGCAGGCTCGAAGGATATTACAGAAGTGTGGGGGGGGGGGGATTATTTGTCAAGGGGAGTGTGGGGGAGGTGGGGGTCCTTCAAGATGCCCTTCTCTCTCACCCGGCAACCGCTCACCCACTCCCCACCTCACCCTCCCTTTACCGCCTTCACTCACTCAGTGACTCACTCTCTTATTTCTCTGTCTCTTTTTTGGTCCCTCTCACTCAATCTTTTTTTATTTTTTTGGTCACCCACTCGCCTCGACTCACTTTAAAATCCCTTGGAAGTAAAAAAACAAAACAAAAAAAGAAAGGAAAAAAAAACGGGACAGTAGTGAGTGGAAGCTCCTAATTCACACAGAAAAAGGGGATGAAAGGAAAAGAAGTGGGAGAAAGAGTTACAGACTTTGACCTGTTATAGGCTAAGTCTGTAACTCTTTCTCCCACTTCTTTTCCTTCCTTCCCTTTTTTCTCCTCACTCCATCCCCCTTCCCTTCTGCCGCTCCGGCTGCTCTTTGTTACGTCATCTGTCTTCTCCCATTATCTTCTGAATCCCACCCCTCTCTCCTGTCACCCCAGCAGTGACTCACTACCTGTATTGTTTCCTCAGTAACAAGAGGATTGATCAGTGCCACTCACAGTGTTCTGTTGTCTGGGCTCGATCAGTCAAATGCAGGGGCGCCTCTTGGCTGCTGTCCTGGAGGGGTAGGGGATTTGTAGGATAATTGGAGGAGGGGGGTTCCTCCACCAAGCACTTACTAATCTAGCAAATGGAGGCACTTTGCTTTACTTAACTGTGTGTGTGTGTGTGTGTGTGTGTGTGTGTGTGTGTGTGTGTCTGTGTTCCTGTAAGCGGTGTGACGTCACCAGAGCATGTCTGGTAAATGATATAATGGATGTACATACATGTCTTTTCAAACGGGTCTAACTGTGTCTCTGTGTACTCTCACAAAGACAAGCGGTGCCAAGGAGTTGTGGGTTTAAAGCAGTGGCTTTATTGTTAATGGTGTAATGTAACTTAGTACATTTACTTAAGTACTGTACTTAACTACAGTTTTGAGAAGTACTTGTACTTTACTTAAAGCTATAGTGTGTGGTTTCCGTCTCTGAGGAATTCTAAGTAATGACAACAACACTGTCGGCACATCCACATGACGCAAGCCTTCCGTGATTAAAAAAAACAACCCATGATGGACTCTTCAGAAGAGGTAATTCTCTTCACTCGAGTTTCTGCACGCGAAAGTCGCCGGATGACACAATCTTCTGAACATAGCCATACTGAGAAATACAGAGAGAGTTGTGTGGAGCTTTTTTCTGTGTGGTTGTAAATGCTAATTTGTTTCTGCACTTATTTGATTCTTGTAATTTGGTAAAATGATCTACACATGTTTTTATTTGGTTGGCCTTTTTATCCACATCACCAAACATTTTATTTCCCCAGACAAATATGTAATCATAGTTACAGTATTTAGATATTGTAGTCAAAGAAATTTTACTTAGTCAATATTGGTCAGCCCTCACCTGTCACATGTTTTGTTTTTATCAGGCGCCGTCTCCCTCAGATATAGTGGTATTGCCCTGTCAGAGCAGCTCAGAGTACTGTGGCAGTAATTCAGGGGATGGGACAGTCCACTCCTCATCTGGCAGGGGGAGTAACTCACGCTGGTCTACTCTGTCCTGGGACGCCCCCTCTGACCTGCTCTCTCCACCAACACCAGACCCCAGTGGAACGGTCCATCTGGACAGTGACTCCAGACCTAGTTCAGGTAAACACACACACACACACACACACACACACACACACACACACACACACACACACACAGTGTGTGGTCCACAGCACTGACCTGAACAGTGACCAACACAGTTTGTCACCGTCTGATATCACTACAGCTCACCTTGTGTAAGAGAAGCCCCATTAAACATTAACCGTGTTCTTTTTTACTTTTGTTTACTTGCTCTTACTCTGGGACTTGGCACTGACTCTCTTTTTCTCTCTCTTTCTCTGTCAACTTTTCAGCCTTTCTTGCCAAACTCTTATCCACTCCCATTGTAACTGTGGTCTCTGTATCACTGCACCCAACTCAGACATTCCTCTCCCTGCTATGCACTCATGTATGCCTTCTTTTATACTATTTTAAGTAATTCAACTCAAACCTGAAAGATTATTTTAGATTATTTTAGGTTTGAAGTTCGTTTCATGCCTTATATTTTTTCCTCCAAATCGCAAATTATAATGTAGATTTGAGTGATATTTTTTAAGCTACTGCAAGTGTTCACAGCTGTTTTTGCACTGCAGTACCTTCATGTTAGTTTTTAGTCAAACAGTGGATCCAGTACTGTGACGCCTTTTTCCTGGAATTTATGTTACTGAAGTTTGAGTTTCTGTAGGTGATGTCTTTGTTTAGCTAAGTAAGTTTTTACTGACCTTACTGTCTTTATATACATCCAAACAACACTAACCCTTTTGCTCCAGAAAACATAATTTCCTTTCTCAGGAAAGACCTACCAGACAAAGAGTTTATGAAACTGCAAGCAACATGTGTATGAAATTGTTGGATGTTTTTTTTTGTCACTGTTTTTTTAAATTAAATGTAACATAACAAGTAGTGAAAAAATAAATAATGTCAGTAACAGCACAAAATAGGAGTTGGCTAAGGAATAAGTACACCCCCTAATTTATAGAATTAATAAGAAATACAAATTAAACAATGGTCTTTAGGCACCCCTGTTTCCTGGCCTTCATCATTAGCTCCCCTGAGTATTATAGGAAATGATTGGAGATTGTCGCTTAGATGTTAGCATACGCATACATTCTGAATTTATTTTCCTCTCTTCCTCTCAAGGTTTCTATTCAGTAAGCGGGAGCTCGCTCTCAGACTCTTGCTACTCTGTGTCCAGTGACGCTGCTCAGGGAGGATCGGCGCCACCGGCCAGACCCCTGAAGCTGTGGGAGCAGGTCCCTCTGTCTGCTGACAACACTGACATCCTGTGGTCAGAAGGTGCAGTGCAGCAACAGCAGCCTGCACTGCAGAGCAGACAGGAAGATGCTGAACCAACAGAAGGGACACCAGCTTCAGGTGAGCTGGACAATAGATCCATATCATGTAATGGATCCATGTCATGTAAATCCATCCGTGTAAATATGACTTTGCAGCAGTCAGCTGAAGCTGGTTCAAAAAGGTCAACTGAAGACGGTTCAAAGCAGTGCTCTGGCTATAAACATCAGTGGAGCTCTGGAAAGAGATTAATGTATAAATATTATGGAATGATGACATAAAATAATAAAAAATGTTCTTCTTCTCTCGTCTCTTACAGTCCAAAGTGACATTGAAGTGGCCGGTCTGAGCTTTCTGTCTGACCTCTGCTCGGGACTCAGTGACTCCCTGATTTCTTCCCTCCTCCCGCTTTTCGACCCCACCTCCTCCCTCCATCCAAACCCCCAGCTGGACCCTCGCTACTGCACCGACCTGGTGTCCCGCCGGACCAAGGAGGTGTACCCCTACCCAAGCCCGCTGCATGCCGTCGCCCTCCAGAGCCCCCTCTTCACCTCCCAGAGCCAAGAGCAATCGGCCTCTCCGAGCCCTGAAGGACCCCAACTAGATGAACCACAAGAGTCCAATGCTGATCCAACTCTGCCTCACCAGCCTCAGCAGCCCCCTGGCCAAGCTTCTTTCACCCAGCTGGAGCAATACATCTCTCGACTGGCTCGCCAGTACCACAGCCGGGTAAGCTCCTCCACTTCCGATTTCACTTCAGCTGCCACTCCTGGTCAAGTCAGGCACAGAGGCCTTTGTACCCCTGGTAAAAATCACGGTTCGACCCAGTCCCTTTCTGCCTTTGAGAGCCGCAGTGCACCCTCCACCCTGCCAGGGGGCAGCATCACTCCCTGTAAGTCACTGCTGGGAAACTCTGCCAGAATCAGCCTCAGCACCACTGGGAAAAAAGCTACTAGAAATTCAATCAATCTGGGTAACCTTCCTTCAGCAACCGGAGAGGACTTGAACATAAATCTGCATCTCAACCTCAACTTGAACCTGACTCCTGGTTTAAATTCTAGCCGGGGACTGGTGGACAATCCCAAAAATGGCAGCTGTGGAGCTTTGAGGAGCGACATTTCTTCAACTTCAACGGCTTCTGCTACATCACTCTCCTCGACTACACCCACCCCAGCACTTAGGGCTCGCCCTCGCATTTCAACATGTCCAAGCAGCCTGAGCCACCGCAGTTCCCTGGAGGTCACTTCAGGGTCTGGACCCACTTCTGGATTTGGGTCATCTGTATTCTGTCGCTCAGTAGACTGGAGCAGCGGTGCTCCACCTGAGACTGGGCCATCAGTGTTTGGTTCAAACTCCGGATCAGCTCCAGGGTCTCAGCGCAGTAGTTTGATCCAAGAGTCCAGCTCCAGTCCCAAGCTGAGCGAAGACTCCCCCATGGTGGGGGAGATCTCACGCCTCTCTGGCCTCTCTAGGGCTGTTGTGGTGGGATTGATGGAACAAGGTGTGGAGCTGGATATTGACTGCTTCCAAACGGATCCTGCAGGTGAGGTGAGGGGTCAAAGTAAAACCCACCTGAAAGCCCAGACAGATCATTCACATGATTATACTAGACTAACCGACCTAAATCCCCAGAGACCCATACAGCTGTCTCTCAGTGTCACCCATTCTCCACAGTCTCAGTCTAGCCTCACCCCTCCTCTCTCACACTCCAGCAGCCCCATACACCCCTATCAGTCCATCCATATTCCCTCCTCCCACTACTCCTCACAATGTCACTACCAGCAGATCCCTTCCCCGTCTGACCTTCCCTCTTCCACTGCCTCCTCCCCTGCCTCCCACCCCACCACCAGGGGTCGTTCCCCTCCCCGGCCTCTCCAGCCATCTCCTCTGGGTGCCACCCCGCTCTCTGTTTTCCGTCGTGATGCGCCCTTCCAGTGCTCCCTGCCTCGCACCAATACAAGGAGCTCTCCTTTGGAGCATGGCGGTATCCAACCAAGGGGTGGATCACTTCGGCAGAGTGGGGGTAGTGGTGGGTGTAAGAGGGTGGAGGGGGAGGGGCTTTATAGAGGAAAGCATGCCTCCCACAAGCTGATCCGGGCAGCCACAGTAAGCAGCTATGCCAAGAGAGAGGACTATAGCTCTGTTTGGGCTGGGGAGCAGGAGAGGGAGCGATCAGCAGTCCAGACGCCCAGGAAGACCTCCAACAAACTCTGGAGGGGCTTTGAGGGACGCCTCTGGAGCAAAGAGTCCGAAAGCGAAAGAGAGGAGATGGACAGAGCTGAGTATGGCTACGGATGGAGGAGGAACAGCGTTGGAAGCTGGAGGAGGGAGCATCGAAGGATGAAGGCTTCATCTAGCAATAATGACAGAAGGCCAAAAGTAGAGAACTCCCCCATCTTCTCAAAGAAGAAGGGGAAGGAAGATGGGGAAAGACGCAGCACCAGCCTCAGGCTTTCCAGGAGGGCTTTGTTCAGGAGTGAGTCCCAAGGCTTGCTGGTGTCTCGTAACCACGGCGAGGAGCCCACAAAGCGGGCACACTGGGTCTCCTCATTAGATGTGGGGCAAAGTGGCATGGGCCACAGCAAAGACGAAGGCATCAGACTGCTGAGAGCAAAGGAGGAAGATAAACGCCTGTCCTCCACCGCCAGCCTCTTTAACCTCTCTCGCTCTCAGAGCCTGGAAGGCAGCTGCCATTCCCTCTCCCCTCTCTCCTCCCCTTCCTTCTCTCCATCCCCTCCTTCACGGATGTCCCTACAGCGCTCTCGATCACTGAGGGACTTGGGGAGGAGAGTGTTTGGCTCCATGAGGTCCCTGAGTCTCAAACGGAAGACATCCAAGAAGTGACACATGTACAATAAATAACCATCACAGTATATGCATCTTCCACGTGTTAAGTTCAAAACACCAATGATTGATGAGTGGTTGGTATTATATTTCATGTAAAAGGAAGTGCCATCATTTTAAACTTTCAAAGACTTAATGATTGATTAGACAGACACACTGGTTTTATAATACTGGCCATAAGATATCTGCCAGTCCTTTAATCCACTACCAATATGATCGAAGTTCTTCTCAGGCACATAGTTTGTGAAAAGCTATTCATTTTGCTCACATCATTCATCTTAGTAATGTTTTTGTACAGTTTTAAAGACAGACTCTTTTTACAGCCTCACAAAAAAACTACAAAATGTCTGTCGAATTTCTTCAAATAGGTTCTGCAGCATAATTACAGCGCGTTGCAGCCAATTGATTTCGCTGTCTCCCAAATTCTTTCCTCATTGACAGTGCATTAATTGTGCACCCTACAGTAGCAAGCAAGAGTGCTGCAGGGTGCAGCATGGCCCAGATAAATGTCAGTGAAGAAAACTTAGGTGACAACTTCATATAGGGGTGAATAATTCCTTTTAGGAGCTGGAAAGAACTACAAACATTTTAAAATGTTTATTAGTGTGGGTTTCAGGGGAGTTTTTCAGTGTGTGAATGCTGTTTCAAAGGATGCAACATCTCAACAGAACTCTATTCTAGGCTAAAAGTAGCCCAATTTAAAGATATTGAATATGAACTCATATTGGCTATAAGCAGAATCATCCTGTAACCATGAGTATGGATATGTATAATGTACACCCCCCTTCTGCATGCTGCTCTGTGACTTGTTCAGTGATTATAGCTATTGTGAGAATGTGATAATCCTCTGTTTATGGGCAACAGTGCCTCTGAAGTACAATCATATTGGCCAGATAATGACCAAAACCAAGCAAATACTCTTTAACTTGATATTGTGCTCAGGATTTTCAAATATTGAATGATTAAAATATTGAAGTTATTTGAGACAAAATGTGGCTTCTCATGGCTTACAATTAATAAAAGAAATATATGTATAACTAAACTTGTACTCTGCCTGAAATACCTGTATTATATATAAACTTTTACAATCAAATGAGTTTAAAAAGAGACATCAGAGCTTGGATGTTATTTATAAAAAAATATTTTACTTGAAAACTCACAAAATCAACATTCACAGCACTGACCAGACACCTGTAATCATGAAGGCATAATCAGAACTTTGAGTAGTGCATGACGAGTCTCACTTTAGCTTTCAGAGGCATTTCTCTGAAATATCCAAACTGAAATACAGCTCTGCTTCCATGTTGCTAGGAAACTAACTTCCCCATCCTCTTCTTTCTATTTTCAGCAGCGACATCTTTAGTTTCCTATTGACCGCTTCCCAGTAGTCTGTATACTTGCAGTTCTTACTTTCCTATGCTCACCTAAAGGAGACACAGCAACATTATTCAAGATGTGTCAACATTGTTCAGTTGGTTTGTGATCAGTTGAGGATGAACAGTCTCTCTCAGTTTGAGGCTTCATTTGGTGGGTTGAGATGGCAGGCTCAAACTCCTTCACCAGCTCTGTTGGTTTGGTTAATCCCTTCTCCGGAGCTGCTCTTCAGGCTGGTGGAAAACATGCCTCGGTACATGGCCCTCTCTTTTTGCAACTCTTGATTCAGTTTTTCCTCAGCCCTCTGCAGATGTTTCCTAACATTGGCATCTGAGACAGAATAATATAGAAGTTTTATTTTGGAAAGGCATACTTTCCTTTATCCCACAGGTGAATGTTAGGAGAGAATCTGCAGGATATATTAGATACTAGAGACAATACATTCTCACAAATTCTGTGACAGAGCCAGCTAACTCTTAGCAACAAAGCGAATTTCCCAAAATGTCAAACTATTTTAAGGTAATAAATAGCATTTCAAAGACAAAAGCATCTTGACAAATCTTTTTCTTCTTCTAAGGGCCTTTTACTATTTTAAGTGGTTATCAAATATGAAACAGAATATATACATTAACTGTCCACAGAGAAGGAAGTCTCACAAATAAGAACCAATGGGAACTACGTACTCATTGGAGATAAATAGCCATCTAAAATGATTTGTGAAAACATAACAGACATATTGGCCTAAGCCTGCTGTGGACGACCCTGATGTGCTGGCTCTTTTCTTACCATTAGGCTGCTCTCTGCAGGCCTGGGTGAGGTACTGTTTGGCAGTCTGTGCATCTCCCATCTCCAGAGTGGCTACTCCTGCCCTGTACATTGCTTTGACATCACCTGGTCGCCACTGCAGCACCCGCAGGCTGTAGTCCAGCACACGAGAATAGTCAACACTCTGTCTCTGCAGCAAACAGGCTGAAAGAGATAAGTTTGTACATTTATAATACTGTACATACTGTACCCAGCTGCCAATTTCCCTCATAATGCAATCAATGAAAAAGCTCTTGTTAAGGAAGTCACCTCTTTGGAGCGTCACTGAATTGCAGAGGGATTTGTTGGTTGGGCATTTTCACACTGAAATGATTATTAGTACTCCATATAAAACTAGTAACTACATGGAACAACTTAACTTATACTCTGAATAGTTTTTTGAAGAGCTACTACTTGAATAGATTGTAACAGATATATTTAAGTCAAAGCTAGTACTCTTTTCCCCCCTGGACTTTGCATAGTTGTGATTTTTTTTTTTTATCTACCAGCTAAGTTGTTGTAGCAATCCACTTGTGTATTTCTCAGAAAAGCCTCCTGTTCAGGTGCGAGAGCAGGTATCTCAGGTCCAAACCCTTTCACTGACGCCATCACATCAGAGTCGAGGCCTCTGAGGACCAGCAGAGCTCGGTGATAACGCCCGATGGCTGAGCGAACGTTTTTCTCCCTGTAGAGAGCATTCCCTTCTGTTTTCATTTGGGCTGCTTCCTCTAGCAAAGTCCAAACCGGCTTTGCAGAGGTCTGTTGGTGTCCAGAAAAGCTTGGTTCTGCTGCTGCAGCTGCTCCCTTCACATCCAGACTCTCATCTCCTCTCCCAGCCTCCATTTCTGCAGGAGAGCTAGCTAGTTAGCTGTTGAGATCAATATACAAATACTGGTTTAAGTGACCTTTATAATAGGCACTGGTTTTAAACGTCAAAGTCTCCCAACTTTATTAAAGTATAATACTAAACTGCTGGGATGCCCCTTTAAATTGGATTGGGTATCTGACAGATTGACCAATCCACATTAAATACCAAGTTAGTCATTGTCATTATGAAACAGATAACGTTACAGAACAAGTTAGCTCAAGAGTAAAATTCATTTTGGTGTAGACGTCTTCAATCCACATAATCAGTTCTACACTGTATGAGGTGTACGCTGGTTTCAGCAATTACCCTGAGTTTAATGGAAGACAAGGTAAGTGGGGTAACGTTACTAACTGACCATTTCCATGCTAACGTTAGATGACAAATCTCTGCGTCGACCGGCCTCTCTGGTGAGTTATGTTTCGTATTGATGTTTGAGAGAATTTCGTTAATATTGCAGGGTTTGTGTATCAGCACTTTGAGGACACTTAACGTTAAATGCTGCGCAGCGCTGGACATCGTTAGGTCTGCCAATGCGAAATTGTCATTAATGGCATTGCTAAGAAAAGTTAGCTTCTTTCGACACGCTTTGAGTCAAACCTCGGGTTCCGCTAGGAAGCAGACGTCATAATTAGAAAACGGCATTTTGTACATTTTAAACTGACTTTAACGAACGTCCAATACCGTTTCAGCAGATCGTTAACGGTTTGTAGCTTAACTTACAGCTAACCGAGCTAGCAAAGTTAATGTACCATGCTAACTTCACATACTCACACACTAGCTAACGCTCATTCTGTTCAATTGAAGATCTCTAGCTACACATTTTAACGGTTTGGTACATTAAAGCGCGATGGATAAATTGTTCACCTTATACGCCACTGATAAGATAATCAGCGGACAGCTACTTCTTGCAGTCGACAATCATTCTGCTGCTATAACGAACAGGCGCTTCCTTGTTTTCTTAAGAAGTGGTCAATACTTCAACTTAACGCAGCGTTACTGCCTCAACAAGGCCGAACCAGGAATTACCATTACATAAACACAAAATATGCTCTCTCTTTCCTTGGGTTATGCGCACTATAAACAAACTGAACTTTACGTTAGATGTTAAACACACCTTAGCTACTTGAAAACCTTATGTTAAGTGGGGCAACTACATACCCATTCAACTTATTTATTTTTATAAACCACGTTGAGGGTTTGGGATAGGATTTCTGTTGCTGGATGGGTGCTGAGAGTAACAGAACACACACAGGCATATTGGTATCTTGTATTAGTAACAGGTTTAAATGAGCACAATGTATGGCAAAAATAATGGTATGCAGGTGGACAAATACCTGCTTCCATCCAGCTAAATGCAGGCCCAGGGTGTAGATGTCACAACAAAAGGTAGGGCAGTGTATGGTCTATAGATTTATCCAACAATTGCATTCATCCCATATTTGACTGTATATTTATAGGAAGTTTCACATTTTAATTTATTTATCTTATTAGGGCATTTATTAATTGTAGTTCAACATAAAATCACACCAGTATCATGTCCCAGTAACAAAAGTAAACAGGCTCATTTAATCAAACCCCACTGAAATAGAAATTACATCAAAGCACAGTGGTGGAAGAAATAATCAAATATCTTACTAAAATAAAAGTAGCAATACCACACTCTGGAAATACTGTTACAGGTAAAAGACCTGTATTTAAAATGTTTCTTAAGTAAAAAAGTATTGGCAACAGGATATACAGAAAGTAACCAAAAGTAAGTCATCGACATGCAGAGTGGCCCATTTCAGAACAATGCATGTTTTATTATTGGATTCTATAATTGATGCATTGTGGCATCAGGTTAATGCTGCAGTTGGTAATTGGTAATTGTAATTACTTTATATGCTGCGTGTTAGCTTGTAAATTTACCATCGGAATCAATAAAGTCTAATCTTAACTTATATTAAAACATAATTATGTACAGTATTTGTTAATTATATTTTGTATTATTAAATAAATGAAATTGAGTAAAAAGTACAATATCACCCTCTGAAGTATAGTGGAGTAGAAGTATAACAGAAAATAGAAATACTCAATTAAAGAACAAGTACTTCAAAATTGTACCTAAGTACAGGACTTGAGTAAATATACTTAGTTACTTTCTACCATTGCCAAAGCAAGTATTATAAATTCACTACACATGCACTTGTTGCAAGAGATTAATTCTTACACCACCCTGTCACCAAGATTATCATTTTACAAAGAGAAAAGTATTTGGTATAAAAATAGAGACATGATAAAATATCACCATACAAAACACGTTAGCATCCCATTAAACCATTTTTCTTTCAATCCTGCTGATTTGTAGTAAACATTAATTCAGTCTCATTCTGATCTTCAGTTTTCTCCTCCTCATCTGTTTTGGTGGTACCATTGCTCATTAGCATTAAGTTCTGGGTTGGTTTGTGGGTTTTCACTTTAAATACGTCCCACCTCTCAGGAATCAGTCCTTTATTGAAGAGCAGTGAGGCCAGGGAGGAGAACAACAAAGTGGCAAACATGTTGGACAACATGCAGATCGTCTGAACAGGAGAGTGCTGGACATATATGCCATCCTCAAGAGTGCAATCTGGAAAGTGGAGAACAATAGGCAACCCTATCGATGGGTCGCCGCTCAGCACTCTCAGTAATACTCCTACTAGCAAGCCCATGACGGAGCCGTAGCCATTGGAGATGTTAAAGAAGAGGACGCAGACGAGTTGAGGGAACATGATGGTGTAGGTTATGCCTGAGCCCAGGATCCAGAAAACCATAATGCTGTTGTGTAGGAAGGTGAGCGCTGTACCAGCCAAGCCCACCAACACCACAGTGGCACGGATTACCCACTGGAGCTCCCTTTCTGATGCCTGCAGGGGGGAAAATGCCTGTAAGCTGAAACCGAAATAAAACCCACAAGCTTGCTCTTCTCCTCAGGTCTCCTCTTACCTCGTTCCTGAGGATGTTCTTATAGATGTTGGATGTGAAGATGGAGGCGGCTGACAATAAAGCCGAGTCCGTTGATGACATCACGGCAGCAGCTATAGCTCCAATACCAATGATGGAGATGTAGTGTGGTGTGAGGTGCTGCAGAGCAATGGGCAGAACCAGACCGGCCTCTCCACGCTCGTATGGGGACGGGGAGCCATACACAGTCGTGTTCCAGTCTGATACAAAAAATGCGGCATACATGAGCATAGTATCGCTTCTCTTTTCTAGTTAAATCCATTGTTGTACCTGTTGATGCTGCGACTGCTCCAATCAACACGGATGGGATTCCGAGTATGAGGATGAGGGGAGCTGCAATAAAGCAGGTGATCCTGGCTGTGGCTGATGAGGCAGCTGACAGGGTCCTCTGGTGGAAGTCCTGATATCCAAGGTTACCAAACGCCTTAGAAAAACAAACACTCTTACACTCTAGTGGCCTTTAAAGTGCCATCCACACCAAGAACAATAACTATAACGATGTGAGCATCCACACCACTGAACGATAATGTTCTATAAACAGCGGCGTAAAGCATTGCGCTGTTTGATCCTCTCTCTCTCTCTCTATATATATATATATATATATATATATATATATATATATATATATATATATAAAAAGGAACAAATATTCGTATTTAACAGCAAGATCCGATTCGACTGACAAAATTCTGAGTCGGGTACAGCCCTATTACACTCTGTACAATGAGGACAACAATGGAAATAGGTCTTGTGTGTGTCATCCTGACCATTAGTAGTTGTGTCACTTCACTGTTGTGTTACTTAACTTCTTTTTTAATGGCCACGTGACCAGAATCAGTGGGATTTCATATCACACAATGATGTCCTTCTCACTACTGTATGTCAGATAAACTGAACAGGAAGCCCCACAGGGCGCCCAAGGGTAAAGTTTTTTTATGCATCCTCCAACAGGCCGTTTTCACAGCAGATATTTTTGACTTGTCAAGGTATGGTCACATAACACTTCTATCCTATGACTATTTCCCATTCGTTTCAATTGAAGCCCTTCAGCAGATGTGCTCAGAAACACTGATGCACTGATTGGAATTGGAGAAGGTATTATTTTAGTATGTTTTATCACTATTTTTAGTAAAATGTCACACTATGCAATCACAAACTGTAACATCACTCTTATACACTGTTTATGATCATTTTGATCAATATTTATTTACTACCTGCACCAGAAATATGAAACCACATCCTTTTTCAGGGCACAATGTGGGTAAATTGTGGCTGTTTCCCTGATGCCCTCAAAGAGGCAAGAGTGACCCCACTGCTCAAAAAACCAACACTTGACTCCTCTGATGTAAATAACTATAGACCCGTCTCCCTTCTTCCATTTCTATCTAAAACTCTTGAGCGTGCCATTTATAATCAACTCTCCACCTATCTCCACCAGAACAATCTTCTTGATCCCCACCAGTCTGGCTTCAAGGCTGGTCACTCTACAGAAACTGCCCTCCTTGCTGTCACTGAGCAGCTTCACATCACTAGAACAACCTCTCTCTCTCTTCCATCATCATCCTTCTGGATCTTTCTGCTGCCTTTGCCACAGTGAACCACCAGATCCTCATTTCGACACTCCGAAATCTGGGTGTCTCAGGCTCTGCGCTCTCATTGCTCACATCTTACCTGGCCAACCGAACCTACCGGGTAACCTGGAGAGGGTCTAGCTCAGAACCTTGCCCACTCAAAACTGGCGTGCCTCAGGGATCAGTCCTGGGTCCCCTCCTCTTTTCTCTGTACACCAACTCTCTCGAGTCTGTCATTCAGTCGCACGGCTTTTCTTATCACAGCTACGCAGATGACACCCAACTAATTCTCTCTTTTCCGGAGTCTGAAACTCAAGTAGCAGCACGTATCTCGGCCTGTCTGACTGACATCTCTTCTTGGATGTCTACACACCATCTGAAACTCAACCTCAACAAGACTGAGCTCCTTTTCCTTCCAGGGAAGGGCATGCCTACCCAAGACCTGACTATAACAATTGACAACTCTGTGGTAGTCCCTACCAAGACTGCTAGAAATCACTTGACGACCAACTCTCCTTCACTGCTAACATTGCTGCAACCACCCGATGTAGATACATGCTGCATAACATCAGAAGGATACGTCCCCTTCTAACGCAGAAGGCGGCTCAGGTTCTGGTTCAGGCTCTAGTCATCTCACGTCTAGACTACTGCAACTCCCTCCTGATTGGCCTGCCTGCATGTACCATCCGACCCCTGCAGCTCATTCAGAACGCAGCAGCTCGGCTTGTCTTCAACCTCCCCAAGTTCTCTCACACTACACCGCTCCTCTGTTCTCTTCACTGGTTACCAATTGCGGCCCGCATCCGCTTCAAGACACTAGTACTTACATACAGGGCCACGAACGGATCAGCCCCAGCTTACATCCAGGACATGGTCAAACCATATACCCCAACCCGCCCACTTCGCTCTGCATCAGCAAAACTGCTGGCTGCCCCCTCACAGCCAGGGAGAACTAATCACTCAACGAAATCCTGACTGTTCACTGTCCTGGCTCCCAAATGGTGGAACGAGCTCCCCATCGATATCAGGATGGCCGAAAGCCTACACATCTTCCGCCGAAGGCTAAAAACACATCTCTTCCAACTACACCTAAACCTAACCGGATAAAAAAAAAACAAAAAAAAATTCTTGAACCTGCACTTTCATATGTCTCTTTGTAGCTTTGCTTATTTAAAGCTAATGTATTTGCACTTACTACTTGTTGTCTGGAGTTTGAACCTTCACAGTTGAAAGCACTTAATTGTAAGTGGCTTTGGATAAAAGCGTCAGCTAAATGACATGTAATGTAATGTAAATTATACTGAATAAAAACGTAATGTGACCGAACCTTTTATATATACTAATGGCCTTACCAATGGCTCTGTTCTACTCAAGTCCCAGTAAGCCATGACAGGGTGACAGTGAGCCAGCATGACCCTGAAACTGAAGCAGCTTAATGGAATTCAGCCATCATTCATTTTATTATTTACATTTGCTTTTCCTACTGTGTAATATCAAAATAGTCCTTACCAATAACAAGAAATTATCAATCCACCTCCATGCTCTTTCCTTATCCACTGAACCAATCCAGGGGGCCTGGTAGGTGAAGTTGAAAGCAGTCTTGGTGATGTCAGCTGAATGGGCATTCATAAGGATGAAGGGGACACATAACCACTGCAGAAGAGACAATGCACCACTGACTTAAACATTTTATAACATGCATATTCACCTGTTAAGTACTGTAGATATGTACTGTAGGTGTGACGAGCAGATGTTTAGAGACTTGGCAGAATGGCACCACAAGCTTTGCATAAGATAATCATAGGATGTTTTGTCCCTCGACGGAAAACTTTTCTCTTCCAACAACAGGGCAGGCTTTATCAAGCTTCAAAATGTTTCTGTCGAATTGTCTTATAATAAGCTTTTGGAAGAAATTCTTTTCTACGTAAGCGAGGAACTCACCAAACTGAAGAATATGAGGGTTAGCTGTATGATGTCGGTGTAGGCTACAGAGTAGAGGCCTCCCAGAAGTGTGTAGATGATGGCTACTGCGGCAGAGAGCCAAATGCAAACAGTATAGGGCAAATCCAGGATCACACTCATTGTTGCACCTATAAAAGTAACACAATCACATACATGCTGGCTCATATATAAATGTACTACATTTATAAAATACTGCTCTCTCTGTTTAGCATGATATCCACTGTGCAGTGTGCCCAATAGTATAATTACATTTTGATAAATGACATATAGCATTTTGCAGTTTCAGCGTGTAACTGACACGTGAAATACTTGAAACAGACTACACTAGCCTAACAAGTTGATCAATACAGGTGACGCAATTTTGTTTTTTCAGATGGAGCCCTACAGTCTCCCCTCACAATAAATAATCAATTTGACAGGTTGACAGGTGATTGGTTTACATCACACGTATTTGTTTTAATCCTGTTAGGTATTGAAACGTTTCAGCATTTTACCCGGTGATATACTGGTCCAAATACAAGAGCTTGTTTCTTTCCTGGGGGTTACATTGTTGCACAATACCAGGCTTGTTAGTTTATTGGTGTTGAGTTAAGGCATGTTTCACCACATGTTTAAAATTAAAAGAATATAATATATAATATAATATAATAATATATAAATAATTTTTTTTGGAAATTTTGTATGTTCATCACAGTGCAATAAATAAAAAATTGGTAGGAAGTACAAATTGTATCATTGCAAAATGTGACTTTTAGAGAAAACTGACATCAGTGTTGTCGTGGAATTTCCAGCCTACAAACTCAAGCTATTTAAGTTGAGACAGTGGTACCCCAGGTCTCATTCAGGTCAGTGTCCAACATAATGGCAGTATGTCATAATCGGTCTCAGGCAGAGTAGTAGTTCAACTCTATGTCTTCATAGATGTAACAGCTGTTTGATAAGACAGTGCTGCCTCAAGCATTCCCATCCCAGCTCTCAGTTTTCAGTCTGTGCTGATGTGTTTGGGTTCATGATTAAGGTAAGCATATGTGTTTACGGCGCCTGCAATATCTTTGTTTACATTGATGGTTCAGCTAAATTTAAAACCTCCGGACATGAATTGAAATACACCTTCAGGAAGACAGGAACTTCAGAAGTTGGGATGGCACTACACTGTACTGTTTAATTCTAAATTCTCCTTGATCAAGATTTCATTAAATAATTCTGTGTAAGTCATCTAAATTTTCCGAACCTTCTTTATGTGTATGAATATGAGTTGTGCTGCTTCTAAGTTTTTCCATAAGTGTGACTTACCTAAGCCAATTAGAGTCCCTGTAACCCAGATTATATCAGATATCAGTAGTGCCACAGACAGAACTCCACTTATTGCATTTCCATACTTGATCTGGAACGGGTCCATCATCGTTACATATTTTTTGTCTCTCATTGTCTTGGCGAAGAAAAGTCCACCTTAACAAATGAATCACAAAGGGAGACATTAGAAAAGTTAGACAAGCAGTCAGTACCTCCATATCAGGTACAGGATATGTGTTGTCCCTGTGTCCACATAAAACCAATTCAAATACCATGACACAATTTCATGTGACCAACCATAAAAACCTGGAGGACATTATACAACATCTGAAATCCTCCTCAAGCTGCCTTGGCATTCTGCCAAAAGGCTTTTAAAAAATTGTTTCAAATTGTTTGGCCTCAGATCTTCTACAGATTGTAAACACATATCCCCTTTTAGGTATCTTCCCAAAAGCCTTGAAAACTGCAGTCACCAAACTACTCCTAAAAAGAACAATCTAAACACATCACTAATGAGCAATATAGGTCGATATCAAAGACTTGGTAACTATTTCCAATATACACTCTTTTATATATTGTTTGAAATGGTTTTTAAACCCAGACAGCAATAACTAAGTTATGGGCTCTGAAAAAGGAGCGAAAAAGATCCGTCATCTGTAGCTGCTGTAATCCTGTAAAAACGCACCAATCACTGCCTCGTGGTCTGCTTGGAAAGTACCAATGAAATGCCTCCTTGCCCCACTGCGCGTTCTCTCAACAAATTCACTCCCATCGCATAAAATACGGATGTATGGTCAGCTGCCTTTGGTGTTGTTATTGATGCTAAAAGTCTCCTTTAGCAATTTAAACAAGCTTTATCTAAACACTCTTGGTCGGGACTATTGGTGTCACTTTTGACGCAGTTAGGTTTAGGAAAAGATTGTGGCTGGGCTTATAAAATGGTACGTTTCGTGACACGTGGGACAAGAACAGGACGTTGCGTTTAGGAAAAGAAGAACGGGACAAGAACGGGACAGTTGGGTTTAGGAAAAGAAGAAAGGGACAGTTGGGTTTAGGAAAAGAGACATGAACCCTGAGAACGGGGTTAAAGTCCAATGTTGTTTGACCCATCAACCACCCCAACCAACGTCCCTACGTGGCATTTCGGCCTTTCATACTACTCACTACCATTGCTGCTCTTAATACTACGCCATCTTCAAGCGCCGTGGAGCTGCTGCTCTGCCGGGTGCGTTTTACACACACACACACACACACTGAACGGTGCTTTTTGCGTTGTATCTGACGCTGAGAGCCACTGACCAAGCGTCCATATTTTACAAGTTGAGAGTGAGAACAGGTTGGTTCTCTACCCCTACTGTGTACGAGCCTGAGCTCAATGCGCTTCGTCGCCGCCAGAGTTTGTTAGGGGCTTGTTCTGACCCAGAACGCAGAGATTTCACACACAGACAAAGTGGGTAGTTTGTAAAGGTCTTTCATAAACAAAAATTTGTACTCAGAGAAACAGAGTGGGTCTTGTCTGGGCGGGGGAATCTCCTGGCGGGTCCGAGTTCCGAAGTGAGCCGAGAGAGAGGAATCCAGGATGTACGAGACCCGAGGCGGACAGGCAGGGATGAGTTCACAGTGGTTTCCACGGGTGGAGGATAGGCTGGACAGTGTGGCTGGAAGTTTGTAGGCACGGTGGAGAAAGCAGCTGGTCTGAACGGGCGCTGAACAGAAACAGAATTTAGGATTACTCAAAAGAACAAAGACAAGAACTAGAAAGTACTACTAACACGGGCACAAGTGAAGTTACTGAGATTCAGAGCCAAGTTACCACATGGGTGTAGACAACGAACTGGCGCCGAAGGGGTGATCAGCCCAGTCTTAAGTATTGCTGGGTGATTGTAGTAGATGAGCTGCAGCTGTGAGGAAAAGGGCTGTGCAGGTGAATCGGCCACGCCCCTTGACCTACTTCCTCCAGGACACGCCTCCAGCACTCCAGGTGGAAACACACAGCCACACACGGAGACACACAGACAAACAGAACAAAAACCCCCAACAAAGGGTGGAGAGGGAGCTACCCATAACAGGACCCCCGCCTCAACGGACGCCTCCTGGCGTCCCTCTAGGCCTTGGCTTGTCAGGGTGAGCTTGATGGAAGTCCCTGACCAGTTGAGGATCCAAAATAAAACTTCTGGGAATCCAGGACCGCTCCTCCGGCCCATAACCCTCCCAGTCGACGAGGTACTGGAGCCCCGCCGCCGAACATCCAAAAGCCCTTGGACTGTGTAGGTCGGGTGGTCGTCAATAATGCGTACAGGTGGTGGTGGATCCGCAGGTGGGCACAGAGGGCTGGACGAGACCGGTTTCAGTTGCGACACATGAAAGGTAGGATGACACCTCATAGTTCGTGGCAACTTTAACCGCACAGCAGAGGGATTGATAATAGAATCAATAACAAACGGCCCCAAAAACCGAGGTGCCAACTTGCGTGATTCAACCCGCAGGGGAATGTTCATGGAGGAAAGCCACACCTGTTGTCCGGGCTGGTACTGGGGGGCTGGGTTCCTGTGCCGGTCTGCCGAACTCTTGTTCTGCTCCGTGGTCCTGAGCAACGCTTCACACACACTTGGTGACAGCGACGCAGGTTCTCCTGAACAGAGGGAACAGCCAATTCCTTCTCCTGATCAGGAAACAGAGGAGGTTGGTACCCCAGCGACGCCTCGAAAGGGGACAGGCCGGTAGCAGAGGTGGTAAGGGAGTTGTGGGCATACTTGATCCAGGGAAGGTGTCTCGCCCAGGAAGCTGGATGCTGAGCTGCCACACAACGAAGGGATGCTTCCAGGTCCTGGTTGGCTCTTTCAGTCTGACCGTTAGATTGTGGGTGAAAACCAGAGGAGAGACTCACAGTCGCACCAAGGGCAGAGCAAAAATCTTTCCAGACTTGAGAAATGAACTGTGGGCCTCTGTCAGAAACTATGTCCACAGGTATTCCATGGGGAC
Source organism: Sander lucioperca (assembly GCF_008315115.2). Taxonomy (NCBI): domain Eukaryota; kingdom Metazoa; phylum Chordata; class Actinopteri; order Perciformes; family Percidae; genus Sander; species Sander lucioperca. The sequence continues at coordinate 30,937,036 of NC_050173.1, forward strand.
GGAATACATGTAAGACTAAGAGGTCCGCTGCCTCACTGGCAGTGGGTAATTTCGGTAATGCTACATAGTGAGCAGATTTAGAGAATCTGTCCACGATGGTGAGTATTGTATCATTACCTTTGGACACTGGGAGACCAGTGACAAAATCCAGGGCTATGTGTGACCAGGGACGACTCGGGACTGGCAGAGGTTGAAGCAGACCCGAGGGAGACTGGTGTGAGGCCTTCCCTCGGGCACAGATGGTACATGCCGCTACGAATGCCCGGACATCAGCTTCTGCTGAAGGCCACCAAAAATGTCTTCTTAGCAACGTAAGGGTACGTTGCATCCCCGGATAGCAGGCGAAACGGGAAGAATGGACCCACTGCAACACTTCAGACCGCACTGATACAGGAACGTAGAGCCGGCCAGATGGTCCATCTGCTGGTCCAGGGTCTGACGCTTGGGCCGTCTTAACCAGGGATTCGATCTTCCAGCGAACTGCAGCCACAACGCAGGTAGAGGGCAGGATGGACTCTGGTTCACTGGGCTCTTCAGAGATGGAAAACCGGCGGGACAAAGCATCAGGTTTTACATTGCGAGATCCAGGACGGTAAGTGAGAGTGAAGTTAAACCTACTGAAGAATATGGACCATCTGGCCTGGCGAGAGTTTAGTCTCTTAGACGACTGGATAAAGGCCAGGTTCTTGTGGTCGGTCCATACCACGAAAGGCTGTTCTGCCCCATCCAGCCAATGCCTCCATTCCTCCAGTGCCAGTTTCACGGCCAGCAATTCACGGTTTCCCACGTCGTAGAGTCTCTCTGCTGGCGATAATTTCTTGGAAAAGAAAGCACAAGGATGGAGTTTTTGATCTGTGAGGGAGCGTTGTGATAGAACCGCTCCAACACCGGAGTCTGAAGCATCCACTTCTACCACAAAAGGTAAGGAGGTATCGGGATGAATGAGCACAGGGGAGGTGGAAAACAGTCTTTTCAGGGTACTAAAAGCTAACTCAGCTTCAGGTGACCACACAAACGGAACTTTTGGGGAAGTGAGTTTGGTGAGGGGAGCTACCACCTGACTAAAGCCCTGAATGAATATTCTGTAAAAATTAGCGAACCCCAGAAAACGTTGTAGATGTTTGCGGGACTGGGCCATTCAGTAACTGCCTTAATCTTGTCGGGGTCAGCTGAAACCTGTCCCTTCTCGATAATAAATCGAAGGAATGGAACAGACTCACGGTGGAACTCACACTTCTCTGCTTTAACAAAAAGTTTGTTTTCCAACAGACATTGCAGAACGAGATGAACGTGGGAAACGTGTTCTTCAATGGACTTAGAAAAAAAATCAGAATGTCGTCCAGATAGACGAAAACAAAACGATTTAACATGTCTCTTAACACGTCATTGACCATAGTTTGGAATACAGCTGGTGCATTAGTGAGTCCAAAAGGCATTACCAGATATTCGAAGTATCCCAGTGGTGTGTTGAAGGCTGTTTTCCACTCGTCTCCTTGCCGAATCCTGACGAGATGATAGGCGTTGCGCAGATCCAGTTTAGAGAAGACGGTGGCGCCTTGAAAAGGTTCAAAAGCAGAATTGTCCAAAGGGTATTTATTCTTTACTGTAATGTTGTTCAAACTGCGAAAATCTATACAAGGGCGTAGTGTCTTGTCCTTTTTGTCCACAAAGAAGAACCCTGCCCCCACAGGTGATGTTAATGGACGAATGATTCCAGCGGCCAGGGATTCTCCGATATACTTTTCCATAGCCTCTCTCAGGTCTGGACAGGTTGTAGAGTCGGCTAGCAGGCAAGGGAGCTCGTGGAAACAACTCAATAGCACAGTCATAAGGTCTATGGGGTGGCAGAGATAATGCTTTCTCCTTGCTGAACACTTCTGCTAAATCTAGATATTCCTTAGGAACTGATGACAGATCGGGCAGTTTCTCTGGTACAGAAAGGGTGTTAACGTTGGGAGGAATAGCTGAGCCGAGACACGAGGAGTGACAAAAACTGCTCTAACTGCTGATGGTTTTGTGTTGCCAGTCAATCTGTGGGTTGTGTAGTCTGAGCCAAGGAAAACCGAGAATGAGAGGGGAAGAGGACGCTGACACTACTTTAAATGTGATTTCCTCACGATGGTTACCAGAGAGAACGAGTGTAACAGGGATGGTTTGTTGCGTAACTTTTGCCAGTAACTGACTGTCAATGGTTGTGACATTGATAGGGGCTGGGAGTGATCTGAGAGGGATGTCAGCCTGCATAGCCAGATTAAGGTCAATGAAGTTATCTTCAGCCCCCGAATCAATCAAGAGCTGATAATGGTAGAGACAGCGTACCCAATTGGAGCGTTGCAGAGAGCGACAGGTGAGGGGATGTGAGCTCAGATACAGGACTGGGGCTCGCTAGTGTACCCACTCTCACTAGCGAGCCTCCTCTTTTGGGCGTACAGGACACTTGGCGAGAAAATGGAGGAATTGCCACAGTACAGGCACTCACCTGCCTGTCGGCGGCGTAAGCGTTCAGCTGGGGAAAGCCGAGCTCTACCCAATTGCATGGGCTCCTCCTCCTCACTCGCAGCGCTGACAGGTGCAGCCGAGAGCTCACTACAGAGAGAACATGCACTGGTTCTGGGAGTCCTAGAAGCCCGGATGGAGACGGGTGCGGGTCCACTCCTCTCCCGTCTCCTCTCACGGATCCTGTTGTCAATCTTAATAGCCAAAGAAACAAGACTGTGCAGGTTAGTGGGTTCATCGCGAAGAGCGAGCTCATCTTTGACCATGTGATTCAGACCATGAACAAAAACTCCCTGTAGCGCCTCATCATTCCATTTGTAGTCAGCTGCAAATGTCCAAAAATCAACAGAATATTCAGCCACACTGTGTACCCTGTCTGAGATCCAACAATCTCTTGGAAGCATTTCCAACATGATCTGGGTGGTCAAAACGGTACACAAACGCGAGGAAAAATCAGAAAAGGTTAACCCGGAGAGATGTTGATTAGCGCACATAGCTTCTGCCCAAACTAGTGCCTTTCCCCTGAGTAGCCCCAGTGCGTAGTGTACCTTAGAAGATTCTGAGGCAAAAGACAGTGGCTTTTGTTGAAAAATTAACCCGCATTGAAGCAGGAAACCTCGACACTTCAATTCCCCAGAGAATGGTTCAGGAGATGTCACAGAGGGCTCCCGGAAGAATGGCGTAGATTCCATGGCAGGGGAAGCCGATTGCGTGGGAAGAGGAGCAGGGAGAGATGATGTACTAGGAGCACTGGGAAGAGACAGAGTAGATATTTGTGAAGACAGCTGAGTCACTTGATTGAATAATTGTTGGTTGGTCTCCAGTAATTTATGGATTAATTGATCATGTTGTCCCAACAGAGCTCCTTGATTTTTAATGGCTTGAAAAATGCCGTCTTCGTCTGATTGCTGTGAAATCTCTGCAGGGTCCATGGCCAGTTCGTTCTGTTAGGGGCTTGTTCTGACCCAGAACGCAGAGATTTCACAAACAGACAAAGTGGGTAGTTTGTAAAGGTCTTTAATAAACAAAAATGTGTACTCAGAGAAACAGAGTGGGTCTTGTCTGGGCGGGGGAATCTCCTGGCGGGTCCGAGTTCCGAAGTGAGCCGAGAGAGAGGAATCCAGGATGTACGAGACCCGAGGCGGACCGGCAGGGATGAATTCACAGTGGTTTCCACGGGTGGAGGATAGGCTGGACAGTGTGGCTGGAAGTTTGTAGGCACGGTGGAGAAAGCAGCTGGTCTGAACGGGCGCTGAACAGAAACACAGAATTTAGGATTACTCAAAAGAACAAAGACAAGAACTAGAAAGTACTACTAACACGGGCCCAACTGGAGTTACTGAGATTCAGAGCCAAGTTACCACATGGTTGTAGACAACGAACTGGCGCCGAAGGGGTGATCAGCCCAGTCTTAAGTATTGCTGGGTGATTGTAGTAGATGAGCTGCAGCTGTGAGGAAAAGGGCTGTGCAGGTGAATCGGCCACGCCCCTTGACCTACTTCCTCCAGGACACGCCTCCAGCACTCCAGGTGGAAACACACAGCCACACACACAGAGACACACAGACAAACAGAGAACAAAAAACCCCAACACAGGGTGGAGAGGGAGCTACCCATAACAGAGTTACTGCAAGTCTACTGGAGAATGAAGGAGAAAACTCAGCAAAAGTTGCCACTGCCACGGTTGAATGAGACATGAAGGAGTTTTGAAAAATCAACATTGAATCGGAAATACATATACAAGCCTACACATGATGCCATTTTTATGATGCCTGAAAAACTGTCTTACCAACAATGAAAGACATGGCTGCTGTTACTGGTATGACAGCCCAGGTCAGACCCATGGTTGGAGTGTACACTGCCTCTGTCATACCAACGATGAAGCCCCCTCCAACAAATGTAGCTGTAGGAAGCCCACACACACACACACACACACACACACACACACACACACACACACACACACACACACACACACACACCATCACTGATCACATTGTAACCCTGTTTAGGCTAATGGCCTACTATTATCAATTAGTTATTATCAATCAGTTATATTAATAACTCATTGTACATTTGAAACACCACATAAAACTATATGTACCATAAAAGAAATCAAAAATGAGTCTAAGATCAATAGTCATGTTTCCAAGTCAACGTATTTTTATGCAAATTTTGAAGTATCGCATTAGAAAATGTTGATGGAAAACTTCCTCAAATTCGCAAAAAAGTTTTTATGTTCGCTTGAGGTGGTTTTTTGCCTTTTTCGAAAAAAGAGTTTATGCACAAAATGGGAGGTGGAAACAGCTTTGTCGAATAAGTTGTGACGTAGCTAACATGTAACTCACATAACTATAGTCCCGGTGTCCACCGGATGGAGGAAGGATTGGGATATGGGTCCCATCCAGTGTGCCGTACACTTGTGGCACAAGGTGCGTAGTGGAGTTGCGGTGCGCTATAGCCTGTGCCTCAGCCACGTCGGGTAAATTGACGAATTGGTTCAACAGGTTGAAATTGTATGGCCCTGCACACCACATATACACAGCGGTGAATGGTTGTCTTACTGACACCAAATGTCTCTGCTACAACCCTGTATTCTGCACAGGTGGCCAACTTGTACAATGCTACCTCTCTCCATTTAGCCAAAGAACTTAGCTTCTAAACTCTTTGATTTAGCAAGCCGGTTTGTAATCTACAACCGTGCGTAACGTCAACTTGTGATGAAACTACGCTTTGCGTAGTAGGCCTGCACGATAAATCGTTATAAAATCGCGATCTCGATTCACACCTGTTCGGGATTTAATTTTTAAATGACTTCGATTTTTTTTTTCTCCTTCAATTAATTTATTGAAAGCATTTGATATTAACATTGACATGTTTTAATTATGTTAAGACATGTTCAAGGAGTTCAGATAGAGCCTGTATCAGGGCCATATTTAGTTCAATGTGGTATATGTCACTATTTTTGGTAGCCTACTGTACTTAAATGGCCAGTATGTACTTTATTTTCTTTATTCATTGAAGCCTCTATGTTTACAGGCTTGTGGTGATGCGCAATGTGCTATAGGTACCAAAAAAATCTATGTTTGGTACTGCCAATTTGTTTTGTTTTGTCATGGTTCATGTGTGCAATAAACATTACATTTCGTGAGAAAAAAATCGTGGCAGAGAATCGTGATATCAATTCTTCGTGATATGGAAATGGAAACGCTTCTAATTCTCTTTTTTTTCTTTTTTGCGACATTTTAAAAGTTTGCTTAAAATTCGCTTGACAATTAGATGGAAACATGACTACTGTTAACCCTCTGGCGTATAAGCCATTTTTTCCCAAATATTTGGATCGCCTGATTTCATTTTTTTTGTAATAATAATGCTTGTGTAACCTCAACCCTGTAATACACAATCAAGTTATAGACATAATTTTGTTTTCAGGACAACCTGGGCTATCAGGATATGTATGCTGCAGGCATGTCACATGAATGTATAAATTGATCAATGGATTCTATCCAGTGAAACATTTCTTACAAAACGATGTGTGTGCAACTGTAATAGTCACGTTGTTGTGATGTGTAGATGTGTTAGACTTACAATACTTAACCAACAAAAAACATTGACATCATGATAACACGATATATATAAGATCTATATAAATAAACCATAACTTGCATCACAGTGGAAATCAACATGCGCCTTATTGCGACGAAAAGCTTTAATTTAAAAAATGATGCTCACCTGTCATGGTGAAGACTCCCACCGCCATGCTGATCCCTCTGTTGCCCAGCAGGGTGATCTCTGTCCGGTCTGCCTGCATGCTCTTCTGCAGCCGCCTGGACTTCATGGAGGCCCAGATGCCGGTGCCCAGCACCAGCAGGTAGAAGAGCACCATCACTACCAATCCTGGGACGTTCAAGCTCATCGTGCAATGACTGACTGACTGACTCTCAGTGCCTCCCTTAAACCTAATTATTATGTGTTAAAACCAGTTGAAACAAGCAAAACAGGATTTCAGTTAGTCTGCACGATCAAAGCGTTGTCAAAAGCTGAGCAAAATAAAAACAAGCCTTTCAGGTGTTCAATCTATGAGGAGCAAATCGATATTTACACAGCAAAGTTGCTTTTTAATCAATTTCAATATAGGCTTATAAATGTGTAGGTTTAGTTGTAGATTAACTACTGTTATACTTATAGATTTCATCTTTTTACATTTTTTTATGATACAACAGACCAAACTATCAATTAAATTACTATAAGGCTGATGAGTCAAAACCAGTTGAAATCTGAAGACATAAATGAAATGTCAAATGTATTTATATTTATTTTCAGTGTATATGCATTTTATTAGTTGTTTTGCTTTTGCTGTAACCAATATAACCAACATACATACAGTAAATACATACATACTTGTGTGTGTGTGTGGAGTCAGTGAAACTGCTGTGGTTAACAGGTCAGACCAGGCGGAGAAACAGGCTCTCTCTCAGTGCGAGTAGATATAAAGAAGAACTTTTGTGGTGAATTTACAGTTTCAAAATACATATATGATTTTTGACATTCCCAACAGCACGAAATGGAATCATGTGCCCCCATGCCAAATGATGCAAATCCTGCATTCTGGTGTGACTTGTGTTCTGCGGACAGTAAGTGACCGTCACATCTGCTATGAATTTTGCACTAAAAAGACATTTCATGGCAACGCATTTTTAATCTTGTTTGACTGGACAGCTTCTTTTTTGACATAGCAGCGTTAAAACAATGTGTAAATTATAGCTTTAAATCAAAATGCTGGGCCCTTTCAGGAGGACTGCTATAGAATTTGAAATCCCTCCTCAGCCACATTATTTGTAACAAATTAAAGGCATTTTAAAACTTAAAACACACACACGCACGCACACACGCGCGCGCACACACACACACGCACGCGCACACACACACACACACACACACGCACGCACGCACGCACGCACACACACACACACACACACACACACACACACACACACAGAATTACTGGGTGAAGCACGTGCCACTGGAAAGGGATGGAAAAAGTGTTCAGATCCTTTAGTAAAAGTACCAATACCACAATGTAAAAACACTCAAGGTTATGCATTAAAATTTTTACTTAGTTAAAACAGAAGTTGTAACAGCAAACTGTACCTAAAGTATCATAAGTAAAGTTGTTACATATTGTGTATAAACAGCCTTTGAAGATGAGTCGAGGTAAGGCTATCTAATGTATTGGGTATTGTAATGTTCTGCAAAATAATTCACTGTATTTCACAGTCTTACTATACATTTTTAAAATATGCAATGTAGCAACTAAGTTATAGCTGTGTAAGAGTAAAAAGTTACAGTAGCCTACAATACTGACTGAAATGTAGTGGAGTTTAGGCTATAAAGAAGCACACAATTAAGTACAGTACACTTAAGTAGACTACAGTAAAGGTAGCCTACCTCACAAGTATGTAGGCTACTTAGGCCTAATTGTATTCCACTAGTTCTAACTGGGGTGTTATCTGCTGTTAACTGCTGCCCTGAACATGTTTGTCGTAGATTGTCAACAAACATTAGCTATATAGCAGTCTAAGTTCAATTCACGGTGAACGGCTAAGTTCAGCTGGAAATATAAATGTAGCCTAGATAGAAGCCGAGAGCTGGCTGTTAACTGTGACATGTTTTAATAAATCAACTGAATAAATTTCACTCTCTGTTTAACTCACTAGTCTGCTGAGCGTCTGTCGCCTGTCTATGGGAACAACCAAGCACGTTTACTTATAGCGCTATAGGAGACTTTTAGCGTCAATAAGAACGACAAAGGCACCTGACCAAGCGTCCGTATTTTACGAGATGAGTGTGAGAACCTGTTGATGGGAACGAGCATGGATTGATTCATCCAGCACTGTCTTTCTATCTGTCTGTCTCTGCCTGTCTGGTTAATCGTCCCCTTCTTAAACGGAGAGGGGTGAGTTTTGAGTAGACACTTGATAGCCCTACAATGACTTTTATATCTTGCTGCTTCCCCATAAACCGTGCCGACTAGGTTTAGGTATCAGTACGTCTCGCATTGTCAGACCTATCTCCACAGCGCTCTATGAGGGGGTAAAGTATTTGCATTTAGCTCTAAGCTCCTCAACTGTAACCAGTCTGTTGGCATATCAGAGATTCTCTGTGATTTCCTGAAACAGGCTACAGGGCTGTGGAGGAAGGTCTGGCAATGCGAGACTAGTAGAATCATGCCAAAACCTCACACACACACAAAACGTGTTTTACTCACGCCCAACGATTCACAAACAAACTCAGTGTGGGTTGCAAATACAAAACATCATTCACAAACTAATGCATTTTGTTCTGCAAATAAGAAACCTACCTATCAAACAAATACAGTGTGTTTTACACATACAAAGAAACGTATTTCTTCAATGACAAAAAATATCCTCCAAGTACAAACTAAAATCTTTCAAGTACAAAAAAAATCCTTCAAGTACAAAAAAAATTCTACAAGTACGAAAACTGTCACATGACTTTTGGCAGTAATTTTCCACCTTGCTGCTCCACCCAAGTGTATCTCGCTGCAATCTGCGGCATCAAGCCCCGCCCACATCCAAGTCAGCCATTTTTCTTTGCTTACGTCACTCCACCGTCACTGTCACTGTGTCACTAGTTGTTAACCAGCGTCGTGACACAGGTTATGCGGGACCGCGGTTGTTAGGTTAGGTGAAGCTGGGTAACTGAAAGAAATCCAGGCCATGTTGATCTTGCTTCGTAGTACAGGCTGCCGGTCTCACAGAATTTCGTGAAATGAACACGGCCCCTTAACTCAAAATCTGTGGCAGTTTCACAGATTACGCACAGATTCCCTGATCACAGCACGTTTCTTTCTGTACAGAGAAGCTGTATACAGCTTTGCTATTATTTTTAGCCCAATAACCGCTGTTTTAATCAACATTTATTCACCAGATCTTATGGTTTAATTGTATTTCTTTTAATGTTATTATTTCGGTCTGTTTTAGCCAGGGAAGCTGGATTGCTTTGTTGTTTATTGATATTTTTTAAACTATAATGCTACATATATGTAGATATTATCATAGTATGCATTTCTTTATTTTAATAATATTATTTTGGTCTTATTACCAGTGGAATATTACAGTATGCTGTAAGGCAGAACACGATATGATCAGAGCTGGGCGCATGCAAAGCCGATTTCCCACAATGCAATGCGGGCATTCATTTCAGAGAATCAGACAACGATCAGCGGGTCTTTAATGCCAGTATCGCTTCAATGTACATATATATAATCGGTGGTTTTGTCACCAGCAACAACACGTTGCTCAGCTTTGTTCCAGTAAGTTATGCACCGTAATAACGTTTTAAAAAATCTGCGTGTATATATCTATGGTCCTGGCCATGGATGTATTAGGAGAACTTTCAGACACGTTGCTCACGGCACATTTACGTCGTCTCTCTCAGTAGGAGGCTGCGCAGTAAAACTCAGCGCTCACCGGAAAAGTGCTTCTAACGGCCTTCACTCAAGCCCCCCGGAAGAGCGCCGAGTCTAAAGCCACCTTGGGCTTAGCGGATAATGGTGGTACTGCACCCCATGGCCCAGAAAGACTTTTCACATAGACTTTGCATGGCGAAAGAAACGTCTATATTTCAGCAGAGAATTTGTTTCTGGGTATATCAACTTACCAGCCCGAACACTGAAAGGGACCTTGTTTAAAACGTTAAGTTTTTAACATTTTTAACATTCACTAGAAGCGAATCCAGAATTATTAAATTTGGCATGATGAACGCGCATAGTGGACGCGAGCAGAGCCGCGGGACTGCGCCCGCCCACTCACATGACTGTTCTCCCGAGCTCATGTAGCTGGCTGTAATAATGGATATAGCTAATGGTTGTAATTCACCATGTTTTCTATTAATACGTCCATGGTATTATCTTATGAAGTTATGATACACCCTATGGATGTATGTAGCTATACTGTAAAGCCTGTTAGCTACGTGGATGTAACGTCATTAGCGTTTCCCAAACTGGCGGGCTATCGGCTAGCTAGCTAGTTGCTAACATCAGGGGTAGCTAGCATGGCTGTGTTAAGATCTATACATAGCCAGTTATATGCCTACATAACGTTACTACAGACATAGTGATTACATCGCCTTGGTTCTCTCTTATGATACATCCGAGGGCCGTATGCTGTAAAGCTTGTAACGTGGCTGAGAGCTGAAGTCACGAAAACTGCAGGCTAACTGCTAGCTAGCGCTAGTTAGTAGCTAGCTAGCTAGCTAGTAGCACAACATAATTATTAAATCTCCTTTGTTGTCTAGCTAAATACATCTATCGTTTATTTAGCTAAGCATGTAAACGATAGGGAACAACGAAAACACAATGTTTAACGTTAGTGAATATTTTAGACAATGAAAACGGCAAGTTCATGAGTTCGCCACTTGTAAGAGACACGAGAGAGAAGCTCATGAAAGCGCATGTTGCTACCGGTTGCTACGACAACGCAAACAAATTGTTGCTAGTGCGCATGCCCATCGTGAGCCAACCAGCGTTATGGGCCAACAATGTGGAAGAGCCGAGCTCCATGTTTGCTTTATGCGCTTTTGAGCACTCTCATTGGAACGTACGGGGCTTCCCGCCGAACACTGTATCCAGTGCATTGCGTGTATATATCTATGGCCAGGACCATAGATATATACACGCGGATCCTGGCAGGCTTAACTTGACTTAACAGCACCACCTGCTGTTGTTGAGTGCGAATTACAGGACATTTGTAGAAAGTTTACTGGCATTTGTGTGTGGATCTGAAGGCATTTGTGTCATGGATGTATTAAGAGAACTGGATACAGTGTTCGGCGGGAAGCCCCGTACGTTCCAATGAGAGTGCTCAAGTTTCTTTGTATGTGTAAAACATACTGTATTTGTTTGATAGGTAGGTTTCTTATTTGCAGAACAAAATGCATTAGTTTGTGAATGATGTTTTGTATTTGCAAACCACACTGAGTTTGTTTGTGAATCGTTGGGCGTGAGTAAAACACGTTTTGTGTGTGTATGTGTGTGTGTGAGGTTTTGGCATGATTCTAACTCCATAGACTAGCCACAGGGTGATGATTGGGTATTTGACCGTAATTTGAATGGTGTATTGACAAAATAAGGTAGCTGTAACTGTGATGTGCACAGTAGGTTTAGTGTAGCCTACTATAGGATACTAATAATAGTAGCCTAGTAGTAGCCTATCTCAGAAGACATTTAGTCAATTCTGAAGGTAAATCAACACGACACGTGCAGACACTTTTCCATTTTAAAAACTAACTAAACAGATGCTTGTTAAGTTTTAAATATTTGTGGTGTGTCAAATGGAAGACAATTTAATGACAACCATTTTTTAAATCTGAAGATTTTTTAAGGATATCCTCCAACTGCTGCATCATCAATTTATGACAAGATTCATTTCCAAATGTAGGAAGGAAGGTCAGATACATCAACACAAACCTGTCTGCTGCCTATACTGTAAATACACCAGTGTTTAAATGTGAATTATCTATGAAATGTAAAACGTTATTTGGCTTATGAAACTTTGATCTACAGTATCATATCATATCATATATAGCTTTCTATTTCTGGATTGTTTTTTGAAATGTGGACAGTAGCCTACACAATACAATGCTTTGTTTGGCAAATACAATGCGTTGGGTGGCAATGGGTCTGAAGAAGATAGAGAATAGACTAGAAAACAGACAGTAAAGTTGAAGCAGTGATAACTGACTTCTTTGACCAAAGGCATTGCTGCCACGATTTTCCACTTTAAAAAACAAATATAAAGGTTTTGTTAAAAATAAATATGATTTAAACGTATAAAATCAATTAATGGCTGAAGGTCTAATTTGGATTTAAGACATTTAGCATCTTTTAAGGACCTGCAGACATCCTGACTGCATTGTCAAAATATCCCAGTCAGTCTCATTTTTTTGTGAACTTTTTAGTGAACTGGAAATATCCCGTCATCTGGCTTCTTGTGAAATTTCAAATAGGTAGACTATGTATTTTGAACTTTGCATTATGTGAATGTTGGCCAAATGAACATCTCGCAAGCTCAGTTTTTGCCATAAGATTTAGGCTAAGTTTTAAAAAACATCCACTCGAGAGTTAATTCAACCCTGTCTGAAACATACTGGACCAATCAGGTCAGTACATATTTTGACCTCTTCAAAACTACAGACATTAACAATTAGGCAATGTTGATATTTAATGAAACAATCATGCAACTGCAGAACTTTTGAGGATAGTTTTGACACCAGTTGTAGCTGCCATATTTTTCCAGTTGTGGAAATTGGAAGCAAAGTTGACAGCCCACGTCGATAGTGGTATGTCTATCCAGTTAGCAAAGACTCATGATTATGTCTGGGTGAAAGACAAAACTGTACAGAAACTCTATTGTCCAGCCTAACATTACTTGAAATGGCATCAGTGTCGAGCTAATTTATCCGTGGCTGGAGGATTTGGTTAGTCATTTTGATGGGGTGTATAATATTACGCAATAATGCAGGACACAGTTGATGTTGTAAGGCAAGGCAAGGCAGCTTTATTTGTATAGCACATTTCAGCAAGAAGGCAATTCAAAGTGCTTTACATAAAACATTAAAGGTCCAATATGTAATATATTTACTGTAATAAATCCAAAAATGACCCCAATGCGTCATCAGATATTAAGGAAACATGCTAAGTTGAAATACTATCTTTTCTGACAACAATGCTAAAGCCAGTATTTTCTCCTTTTGAAATTTCCGTTCCGTGACGGAATTTCTGTTTGTGTTTTTGCCTGTGTGTTGTTATCAACTGCCCAGTTTGACAGCCAGGCCGGGTTGCCAGATATACCTGTAAAAACGTAAACCCAGCGCGCTACAGCTGTATGTTAGTACAGCCATGAAAACAGCAAACAAACGAACACAGCCAGTAAAGTGATCCTGACTGATCCTGGCTAATGCCGCCATGCTAACCCTGCTAACTGCTAATGGTACCGGAGGACCAGGCAAGTGGGCCGCAGCTGTTTACAACGTGTAGCGTGTTCAGCGGCCGGAGCCAACAACAGTGAGTTATTTTAAGCCAAGAGAGGGGGGCTGTAAATCGGAAAGAGAGGACCGTGAGTTTGCTGTGTGTTTAGCGATTGTTGCCGTGATTCTAAGCCAATAAAGTGTGTTCAGTTGGGTGGAGAGGATGGCAAGGTAGTGTTATTTTTAGCGGTTCTCACTGTAATTCTAAGCCGAGGAAGTGTGTCTGTCTGTCGGGTGGAGAGGACAGCGAGGTTGTTGTGTTTTTAGCAGTTCCTACCGTAATTCTAAGCCTAGGAAGTGTGTCTGTCCATTGGATGGAGAGGACAGTGAGGTTGTTGTGTTTTTTAAGCGGTTCCTACCATAATTCTAAGCCGAGGAAGTGTGTCTGTCCGTCGGGTGGAGAGGACGACGAGGTTGTTGTGTTCTAGCGGTTCCTACTGTAATTCTAAGCCGAGGAAGTGTGTCTGTCCATCGGGTGGAGAGGACGATGAGGTTGTTGTGTTCTAGCGGTTCCTACTGTAATTCTAAGCCGAGGAAGTGTGTCTGTCCGTCGGGTGGAGAGGACGACGAGGTTGTTGTGTTCTAGCGGTTCCTACTGTAATTCTAAGCCGAGGAAGTGTGTCTGTCCATCGGGTGGAGAGGACAGTGAGGTCGTTGTGTTTTTAGCGGTTCCTACCGTAATTCTAAGCCGAAAAAGTGTGCCTGTCAGTTGGCTATAGAGCTCCGCGTGAGCATGGGCTTTTATGACTGTCAATATAGCCAGCATCTAATGTTAGCTACTCCGCTGTGCTGTGAAGTAATGTCTGGCTATGTGAGACAAGCGTCTAGCAACATTGTTGTGGATGCTGCGGTCTCATAGTGGGGATCCATTTTCGCAACACGACTGTAGCGTGGTGTCGCGATGCCTCCCCTCGTTCAGACATGTGTGGGCATTTTATTTAAAATGTCAGTTTGCAGCTCATAGTCAGTTCGTTTTAACTTGTGTTAAGTGTTTCTCACAAATGTACAACCATTTTAGGAATGTATTTAACAGTATAAGAAAATATTAATAGCCTATACAAACAAAGCAAGCCATTTTGAAATCTTGTTTTATTTAAATTACTCAATGCAATCTCAAATCCTCACCAGAAACACCAACAGTCAATATCTTTCTCCAAATCCTAGTTTCGTTTGTTTTATGGACTACTAGGTGGTCATGGAAGAGATCGTTAAAACAATAAATTGTCTTGTAAGCGGAACCAAAGTTTCACAGGCACCGTTGTAGTACAACAAAGGACCTACAACCTTGTGCTTTCATTGGATAGTTGCGTCACGTTCAACGGATACATTTGCATAAAGATGGGCATCAGCCAGCTTTTTGACGCACAACATTTTTTCAAATGCAGCGCCGCCTTCCCGGGATGCTTTGCGGGCGCGTTAAAGTCGCTTGACGTCACCCATAGGAATAAAGTGGAGTGCGGCGCGACAGAAGCGTTTGCACAGCTCGGTGAATCTGCATGGTCAGCCTGGCAACCTCCGTGAACTTCGAGTCTGGGGAGGAGGGGGCGGGGGAGACGACTCTCTCCAGTATTTTGAATTTGTACTGCAGTAATTATTTTAAGCACTAGCTGTCAGTATTAATATTGCACCTTTAAAGAGCAGTTAAAAACTGTTAAAAATACAAAAACGAGAATAAAAGTTACAGTGCAGTATAAGAAATGAACAATTATTTCAAGAAAGGCAGCATCAAAAAGAAAGGTCTTCAGCCTTGATTGAAAAGAACTGAGAGTTGCAGTGGACCTGCAGTTTTCTGGTAGTTTGTTCCAGATATGTGGAGCATAAAGCTGAACGCTGCTTCTCCCTGTTTAGTTCTGACTCTGGGGACAGAAAGCAGACCTGTCCCAGACAACCTGAGAGGTCTGGGTGGTTCATAATGTAGCAGCAGAACAGAAATGTATTTTGGCCCTAAACCGTTCAGTGCTTTATTAACCAACAGAAGTATTTTGAAATCAATTCTTTGAGGGACAGAAAGCCAGTGTAAAGACTTCGGGGCTTAGTGAGGACTCAAGCAGCAGTGTTCTGAATCAGCTGCAGCTGTCTGATTGATTTCACAAGGAGACCTGTACAAGTTTTTCCAAATCCTGTTGACACATAGCCTAAGTCCTTTAACCCTTGATATATTCTTAAGGTGATATAGGTTGACTTTGTAATTGTCTTAATGTGGCTATTGAAATTCAGGTCTGAGTCCATGACTACATCAAGATTTCTGGCTTTGTCTGTTGTTTTTAACATTGTCGATTGAAGCTGAGCTTTTAATAGTTTATCTTTGGCTCCAAAAACAACCCCTCACTTTTTTCTTCATTTAATTTATGAAAGTTCTGGCACATCCAATTGTTGATTTGTTTAATGCACTTACTCAGTTTTGGATTGGACTATAGTCCCCTGGCGATAAGGTTATGTATATTAATGTGTTGTCCGCATAACTATGGTAACGTATTTAGTTGTTTTCCATAATCTGAGCCAGTGGAAGCATGTAAATGTTAAACAGACTAGAATGGAGCCTTGGGGAACTCCGCATATCATATATGTCCGCTCAGATGCGTAATTACCTATAGACACAAAGTAGTCCCTATTCTTTCTTTCGATTCAACCAGTTTAGTACTCTGCCAGAAAGTCCAACCCAGTTTTCCAATCTGTCTAGTAATATGTTGTAGTCGACCATGTCAAATGCAGCACTGAGATCAAGTAATACTAAGACTGACATTTTGCCACTGTCTGTGTTTAAGTGGATGTCATTAAAGACTTTAACAAGAGCCGTGAGATACTGTTGGAGGTGCTGCGGGAGTATGGGGTGAGGGGGTCCCTTCTCAGGGCCATCCAATCTCTGTACGACCAAAGCGAGAGCTGTGTCCGGGTTCTCGGCAGTAAGTCGGACTCGTTTCAGGTGAGAGTTGGCCTCCGCCAGGGCTGCGCTTTGTCACCAATCCTGTTTGTAGTATTTATGGACAGGATATTGAGGCGTAGTCGGGGTGGAGAGGGGTTGCAGTTTGGTGAGCTGGGGATCTCATCGCTGCTTTTTGCGGATGATGTGGTCCTGATGGCATCGTCGGCCTGTGACCTTCAGCACTCACTGGATCGGTTCGCAGCCGAGTGTGAAGCGGCTGGGATGAGGATCAGCACCTCTAAATCTGAGGCCATGGTTCTCAGCAGGAAACCGATGGAGTGCCTTCTCCAGGTAGGGAATGAGTCTTTACCCCAAGTGAAGGAGTTCAAGTACCTTGGGGTATTGTTCGCGAGTGAGGGGACAATGGAGTGGGAGATTGGTCGGAGAATCGGCGCAGCGGGTGCGGTATTACACTCAATTTATCGCACCGTTGTGACGAAAAGAGAGCTGAGCCAGAAGGCAAAGCTCTCAATCTACCGGTCAGTTTTCGTTCCTACCCTCACCTATGGTCATGAAGGCTGGGTCATGACCGAAAGAACGAGATCCAGGGTACAAGCGGCCGAAATGGGTTTCCTCAGGAGGGTGGCTGGCTTCTCCCTTAGAGATAGGGTGAGAAGCTCAGTCATCCGTGAGGAGCTTGGAGTAGAGCCGCTGCTCCTTCGCGTCGAAAGGAGCCAGTTGAGGTGGTTCGGGCATCTGGTAAGGATGCCCCCTGGGCGCCTCCCTAGGGAGGTGTTCCAGGCACGTCCAGCTGGGAGGAGGCCTCGGGGAAGACCCAGGACTAGGTGGAGGGATTATATCTCCAACCTGGCCTGGGAACGCCTCGGGATCCCCCAGTCGGAGCTGGTTAATGTGGCTCGGGAAAGGGAAGTTTGGGGTCCCTTGCTGGAGCTGCTACCCCCGCGACCCGTTACCGGATAAGCGGAAGAAGATGGATGGATGGATGGATGGACTGGCCTATTATTGCTCATTAGTGTCATGTCTAGATTGTTCTTTTTTAAGTGTGGCTTGATGACTGAAGTTTTCAGGGCCTGTGGGAAGATACCTGAAAGAAGATCTGTAGATGATCTGAAGCCAAACAATTTGAAACATTTTTCGAAAAGCTTGTTGGCAGAATACCAAGGCAGCAGGTTCAGATGTTGTATAATGTTGTATTGTATAAATAATAGAGACTGTGACAACACATATCCTGTACTTGATGTGGAGGCACTGACTGCTTGTCTAATTTTCTGAATTTTGTCAGGGAAGAAGGAGGTAAATTGCATGCTGAGTTAGTCCATAGTTATCAAAAACATAACACAGTTCTTTAGTCCCTCTGTCCTGGAGGCTGTCAACATGAATGTTAAAATCACCAGCAATAATTACACAGTCAAAGTTAATACATATTATAGACAGCAGTTGAGTAAAGTCATCAAAGAAGGTTGCATAGTATTTAGGTGGCCTGTAGATATAAAGAAATATAGATAGAGAGAAGGACCTCAGCATAAAGGTCCTATGACATGCTGCTTTTTGGATGCTTTTATATAGGCCTTAGTGGTCCCCTAATACTGTATCTGAAGTCTCTTTCCCAAAATTCAGCCTTGGTGCAGAATTACAGCCACTAGAGCCCGTCCCACAATGAGCTTTCCTTAGGATGTGCCATTTCTGTGTCTGTAGCTTTAAATGCTATTGAGGAGGAGAGGGAGGGGGGCAAGGTGGAGGATGGTGTGGCCTTGACCAAGGGGGTAAGCTTCTCCTCACAACGCGTACCTCCTATGGCTCCATTTTGATGCTAACAAGCACTCACCCGCCGTTAGCATTCCATTGACTGCCATTCATTTTGGTATCACTTTGACAGCGAATAACTTTACATCTGAAGTGTTTAAAGACTCTATTTGTCCATTGTTTATTTCTAAAGAAACACGACAATGTATAAAAGGCTCCATTACCTTGTACCTCATGTTATGGCTCCGTAGCAGACGTTTTTGTAAAAATAGGCTAACGATTGTGTCATAACCACGGGACTTACTGTCACATAGTAGAGGAATTACCGTATAGTACAGGAGAAGCTCGCAGGCAGTTTAGACTTACATTAGCTGTTTAAGTGTAATTACTAATGTTAACTAGCATTTTAGTTAGCAATAATTAGCCTGTGTCCATGTTATCTCCTTACATATACCTACGCTCTCTGTCTCTGCAATATTCTGAATGATTGAGATTTCTCTTGGCACAGCTACCAGAAGACTTACAACTTTCAGACAGGTTGCTCACGTCACATTTATGTTGTCTCTCTCAGTTGGAGGCTGCGCAGTAACGCTCAGCGCTCACAGAAAAGTGCTTCTAATAGCCTTCACTGGTCTCCGTCCAGAGCAACGGGATCTGTTGGTCCATTCTTATATACAGTCTATGGTCTTGACCAACTGCCACTTTGCTTGTTTTCAAGCCATGATGTCTCTCTCTTTCTCATGGGCGGGCCAAATTCTCTGGGCGGGCAAAGCAGAGAAAGGGGAGGTAACTTTCCTCCTTATGACCCCATAAGGAGGAGATTCCAGATCACCCCATCTGAGCTTTCATTTTCTCAAAGGCAGAGCAGGATACCCAGGGCTTGGTTTACACCTATCGCCATTTCTAGCCACTGGGGGACCATAGGCAGGCTGGGGGAACTCATATTAATGTTAAAAAAACTCATAAAGTGAAATTTTCATGCCATGGGACCTTTAAGAAAAGAAGCAAAATTGACATTAATTTCATTTGTGTACATTGGAATGAGTCATTAAAACAAAATTGCGACTTCACCTCCTTTCTTATTTACTCGTCTATTCTCACTCATAAAACTGAAGTTAGGAGGAGCTGACTCGATAAGAGCAGCAGCACTGTTATTATGGTTTAACCAAGTTTCAGTTAAAAACATAAAATCAAGATTGTGCTTAATAATAAAATCATTGATTAAAAAAGATTTTCCTGCCAAAGACGTTTATTAAGGCAACTATTAGTGTGTTAAAATGATTATCTGCCTCATTTTTTGGGACAGGCTATGGCTGACGAGGAATGATGCTAAATTTGCTAAATTTGTGTTGAGTGCTTCTTGTTACTTAGCGGATCCACCATTCTTTTCTTGAGGGGGAAAAGGCGCCTGGCGTTTTGTCTTTGGTGATTGTGTCAAAACGGGGGCAGGTGGATGCTGGGGGCGAATGATGGGAGAAGGGGGATACATTTGGTTCCAGCAATAACCAGCTCCTTCATCTGGTCAGTGAACTCCAACAGTACCCGACACATATCAATTAAAGCTGTACTGTAGTGGTGCATACATTTGCAAGTAATTAGGCCTAAATAACCAAAACAATAAACTGGGGGTTTTGGGGCAGTTGGTAATCCAGCCTTGACAATAGAAACGTTTGAATGGGATTGTTGGGTTATCGGGGAGGTGAAAGATGTGGGGGGAAAGTTGAGGTTGTTAAATATTGTTCGTCCCATCAAAATAATCTGTAATAAAAAAAGTGCTTTAGTGTCTGCTGCATTGATCCAACAGAATCATGCAGTGGCTGTTTGAAGTGCACTTCATGTTTTTCACCCTGTGAGGCAGTAACGGTCACAAACGTCTATGCGCAGGCGCAGTGGTACTTCACACAACCGCAATAAGCAAACATGGCGGCGGCCGTCGACAGTGTTGTGAAAGTGTAAGTTTACCTTTATTTATTGTAACAGTAAAACGAGCAGCCATACAAAGCTAAATGTATAATTGATTAATCATCATGTTACTATAGAGTGCTGAAAACGGTAAACATCGCATCTTCAATACAATATTTGTCCCAAGAGAATAACGTTATCCACTGAGCTAATGTTAGCTTGTTAGCTGTGGGCAAATATAAATGAGGCGAGCCCATTGTGGAGCTGTATTTTACCCACTACGTATAACTAACTTAGCTACTCATGGGTGTGTTTAAGGTGGTGTTACACACAGTGTATCCAAACTGTTATTAGTCAGCCGCCTGCAGATGAAGGAGAGAGTTAATAGTGTTAGTAACCTGTCAACTTGGCGGGTGCTTTGTTGTGAGGAGAGGCTTGCTAACAATCAACCTTTTGTTCTAAGGTCCCTCCATCGTTACTGTTCATGTTGTGAAGTTAGGCATTGTAATGAATTCAGGCTTGGTTATGTGGGTGCTCTTAATAAATGCAGAGATAGTGCAGTCAGAGCAACAGTCTGTGAGCAGGCTGCTGGAACAATGAAGCTGAGAATAAATACTGTAACGTTATTTGTGAGGAAGGGCACTCACTCGTGCACCATAGTGATTATTCGTTTTGGTTGCACCGAAAACGGCTGCGTATTATAATTGTGATTAGTTTAAGAAATACGAAAGAGTGAAGGAGAGAATTATGAATTACAGTGCAATATGCAAGCAAAGTAAGCAGTAGGTTGCACAGTAAGTGGTTGCACTGCTCCTTTTTATAGTGCAGTTCTAAAAAAAAAAAGCCAATTTATGTGTGATCATATTTTCGATACTGTGACTTCGATTCCGGTTCCAGAACAATACTTTTTTCAATACCAATTTTATAAAATCCATTTTCACAAAAAGTATTTACACATAACAGTACAAATCTTTATCTAATTTTTTATATTCTTTACACCTATGTGACGCTCACTGTATTAGAGCCTTTCAAAATACAACAACACACACGTGAGCCCTGTCTCTGCATAATGCAGAGTTTTTCCTACTACATGTAGACAGCCAATCACGAGCATTCATCTTGGTAGAAGCATGTTTCATGCTTATTGGCTCACTAACGCTAATGGAATTTAATCCTTATGTATTGAAATTTGGTATTGAATGACAAGGAGGCATTTTTCAATACTTGATCATATAGGCAAATAAGTCAGTACCTAAAAGTATTGAAAGCACCAGACAAGGCCAGTAAGTGGATAGTGGCACTAGTTAGAACTACTATTCACAGGTCAAGAATAAACTTTAAATGTTGCCAACAACTTCAACACAACAAGGACATTTTAAGAGTAAAAAATATGGAAATAGAGAGTGGATTAATTTGCATAAGTGTAATAATGCATATACAGTTACAGATTCAGATACCACTTGCATACATTAATAGCTTAACAGTGTTTGTTTTACAGTGTTTATTATTTTTAAAGCTTAATTTGCAACGTTCACCCATCAGTGATTATGAACATGCTATCCTGATCTTTGTTATTTGACCTGTCTGTGTCCAACTTTCACATTTCAGGCTGGGAGAGCAGTACTATAGAGATGCTATGGAGCAGTGTCATAGTTACAACGCTCGCTTATGTGCTGAGCGCAGCATCCTCATGCCTTTCTTGGACTCTCAGACTGGTGTAGCCCAGTCTAACTGTTACATCTGGATGGAGAAGAGACACCGGAGTGCAGGTATATAATAAGTGCTGAATGATAATTCAATATTATCATTAGTTCAGGGTTTTCCTGCCTTAGAATGGGCCTTTGGGGGGGCATTGTTAAGTGTGGGGTCTGGGGGTCCTCCCGCAGGAAGGTTTGAGCATGATGACTTTATTTCCTGCATTCTGATACATTATTGAATTTATGGGGAAAACGTCTTTGTTTATGTCAAGGAAAACACGAAATTCTTGTGGCAGGTAATAAATCAAAATATAAAAATATAATGGAATATAATTCAGTAAGGGGGCTTTCGCATCCGGGAACTGGGCCCGGATCTGACTACTCTTGACCCCAAAGTCCAGTTCGTTTAATTAATGTGAACAGGGCTTGACGGTACCTTTTTTCCCAAAGAGCACGTTTTGCTCTTAAGTTAAAAAATGTAGAAGTGACTTACACAAGGTAACTGCTATTACTGTTGTAGCTAATTTGTACAGTAATTCAATCATGTTATGAAAACAAAATAATAAGGTAATGTTTTCTATTTTGAAATACATTCTGCTTATAAATAAATTGTCAATGATGTTCAATATACAGTAGTAGTGTAATGCATGCATGTGAACCGCAGATTAATTGCAAAGTTGAACCTTCATAGTGTGAAATACAGTTTAACTGATGCTGTTATGTGAACGGGGCGCGGCAGAGAGACAGAGCGGGACGACGTCTCCTCTGCAGCTTGTTCAGGGAGTCAGGACAATGCTGATTAAGCGGTTGCAACTGTGGTTACACCTTTCATGCGTACTCTTGTACGTTTCGCATCAGGTGTTAAAACCAACTCTATCAAAACACAGAATTTAACTACTATTTAACGCGACTATGAAACGTTTTTAACCGGTTATGAAAGTGTTTCAATTTAATACTGATGGCATCAGACGGAAGCGCAGCCCGCCAAGTGCACAGACAGCAGTGGCTCCAGTTTCCCAGGGCAGCATAGTCACTGTGAGAGTCCTGTAAAGCCTGACTGCACGGTAAAACTGAGATCCCATTAGCGCTGTCTTCACAGTGGAGCATTCAGGTCCAGTCAAAACAATGCAGCTTAGCTGGTCTAGCAGCGCCAGCTGCATATGTAAGATATAGCAGCTGTGGATGAGAGGGAGGCTGACTGCTGAAAATCAGCCATTTTGGCGCTGGTGATTTTCTTTTGGCCTCTTTGGGGGGTGCCAATACTTTCTCTGTGCAGGAAAAACCCTTTCAGTTCATGTGGTATCCTGATAATAAAATCAAATAAAGGCATTTTACAACAGGGTTCGTACGGTGCTTGAAATCCTTTCAAGGTTTGAAAAGTGCTTACATTTTGGATAAAGTGCTTGAAAAGTGCTTGAATTTCACCTCGGAAAAGGTGTACGAACCCTGTACAAATACTCTGCAAACTAATGAAAAACTTAGAAAATTAGTTATAGAAGTTCTTGTTTTATGTGATTTTTATTTTAATTTGTACTGTGTAGCATGCCATCTGTACAAAAAATACACCTTTCATAATTGGAAATCTAATAAATGCCCACCCTTCAGGAGATGGGTGGGCATTTATAGATTTAGATCCAGGAAGTGCTATCTTTACTTCAGCTAGAAAAGATTAGACATATACTGAAAGGTTCTTGTGACACATTCAATAGAGTGTGGACTCCCTTCATCGAATATGTGAAGGAGTTGAATCTCTAACAGCTCATGTTATCTAAGCGCTCTCTTTAGTCAACTGTCTGACTAGCCCATTGATATACCTCTGTAGAATTGGATCTTGTTTTATTTTATTTATTTACTTATTTATTTATTTTTTGCACTCTTTGTTCTATGGGAGGGTGTATAGGGAGGGCACCAATGTGGGACTGTGTCTCGAGTTTGTTTGTGTATGTATGTATGCTCATTTCTGTATATTGAAAACGGCTAAAATAAAGTTATATATATATTAAAAAAAAATATATATATATATATATATATATATATATATATATATATATATACACCTTTCAAAACACAAATGGACCATTTATTTGGTGCAACAGAGCACACCAAAACCTACTCCACCTGCTGGTTCTTCTATACGTTCTGTTCTGTGTCTCATCAGGTGTAGCTCCAGGGCAGCTGTACACCTACCCAGCCCGTCGCTGGAGGAAGAAACGCCGTTCCCACCCCCCTGAGGACCCCCGCTTGGCCTTCCCCCCTCTCAAAGCAGGTATCACTTGTCTCCCATCACAAAAACAGTCAAGTAGGGTTCATTCATCAACCTTACCAGTAAAATGTGTAGATTTTGTAGATTACTCAATATCTTTATATTTAACGGTTGCAGGAGGAGGATGCCCTGTTCTGTTAATTAATTTTGGTATGTTTGTGTGTCTGTCTGTTTCTGTGTTCATGTCATGTCAATGCATGTGTTACCAATTTGCTTGGTGTGTATAGCAGATTTGGAGCTGGGTCTGAAGCGTGATGCTTTGGGGGCTGTGGATGGCAGCAGTCTGGAGGCCCTGCTGAAAGGGGAGCCCCTCGACAGGAGGAGCGGAGTGTCGGACCTCCGCAGCCCTGAAGATGACTCAGTAACTGTGGAGCCTCCTGCCACCTCAGCGGCCACTCACACGTCCTCTGGGCGTGTCCGCAAGGTGTGGCTCAAAGCTGGCTGAACACTCTTCCAATGCAACTGACATCTAGAGTCTCGCAGTACAACTAATGACATGCGAAAAAGCATTTAAAGGCAAATCCCTTTGAGCAGTTGCTCTCGACAGGTCAAAACAACCTTTCAGTCACTCTTAAAAAGTATTTCATTTAAGGACACGGGTCTTTTTTTGTGCGATGATATATACTAGAGCACAGGACAAAGAACAGGAATAGATTTAGATTGTATTACAATTGTCTGATATTAGATGCCTAATGTTTTCATTTAATTTCGTAATAAATCCTTAAAATTATTTTAGCTTTCAACTTGATCTTACCTTATTTCGTAGGCTGTGGTTTCTAAGGCAGGGCAAATTTCTTATGTCTTACCTTATGAGAAACTGTCTGCTTCTCCTACATGTTTTTGTTAAACATAGTTAACATGTTTTAAATGTTAAACTGAATGACAAAAATGAAGAAAACAGTCAAACAACTTTGAGGCATTTTTTTTTCTCAATCATCAAACTCTAAATGTAAGTAAAGTAAGGAAGAGTTCATACATTCAATACAGTGAGACCTAATCCAGAACCTCTCACTGCAGCGAGTCCTTGACCACGACGACTACTTGGACGACCTGGATGATGACGACTTTGAGGACGAGACCCCCAAGAGACGAGGCAAGAGCAAGTCCAAGGTGAGTACCACGTCGTCAGTTCCCTGTGGGATTGATCCTTCAGAAGTGTATGTGTCAACTGTTAAATGGGTTCTATAGGGTCGCAGTGACAAGAATGGCAAGAAAAAACAGGAGGCTGCAGCTGCAGCGCTGGAGGAGAGGGACAAACCTTACGCCTGCGACAGTGAGTAGAAGCTTCCTTTGCAACGTCCGTGTGTCATGCATGTCAGCAAGAGAGGCTTTTGCTTTCCCCCCCCTAAAAGACAAAACCAAGCCTTCTGCCATGCATGATGTGATCTGAAAGACCCCATCTGGAACTAAGTTTGATAGCTTAGAAATTTGAAAAGTTGCCCTTCCGAATGCGTTTCTTTCTTTCTTTCTTTGTTTTTTTCTGAAATGCCGCTTCGTTTGTGTTCTGTAACTTCCTGCTGGCCAAATGCTCACCTCCGCTGTATGAGTTTGCTACTAGCGCGTCAGCCAAATATTAACCATGTGAAAAATAAAGCTGGTTGTGGGGTGATGAACGGCGTATTTTTGTGGTTCCACCCTCGGCCTTTTTGGACCGTTAGAATTAGCCGCCATCACTTTAACACTTTTGTATGACCGTTTGTGTGTGTCAGTCTGTGGGAAGCGCTACAAGAACCGTCCTGGCCTGAGCTACCACTATACACACTCTCACCTGGCGGAGGAGGAGGGCGAGGACCGCGAGGAGATCGAGGCACCACCCACTCCTCGCCAGCCTGAGGAGCAGAAGAGTGAGTCACTCTCTAATGCTGAGAGAGAGACAGAGGGGGGAGGGGTCTCTCTCTCATTCATTTTTGCTCCTTTCATTTTTTGATTTTCATGACTTTGAATCCCAATTTTGGGATTAGACTCAATGTTCCTGACTGAAACATGCTTGCACAGTTGGGATTTATGGCATTTTTTAAGCATATCATCCATCTTTCCCCCCCCAACATATCCATTGCATTGCTGTTGTTTTCTTTTGTGCACGTGACACCGTGTTAGCAAATCCATTCACCAAGTGCGTTTTTGTCAGTTGTCACTCATTCATTAGTATGGATCATGAGTTACAGTAGATGCATAATCAGCCAGTTAGTGAGAAAAAAAGGTGGCATTTGTCTGATGTGGCATGAACATGTTTGTAAAACTGTGCTTCAAAGTTTAAATACTTCAAGTATTTGATTTAAACTGTATTTTACTACAGTTAGACAAATGGCAATATATTCATCTGGAAGAAGATAATGTTATTTAATTTATCCTCCTTGATAACTCAGTTTAAAGTGACAGTTTAATGTGCACTGAATGGTTTCTTCACTCATTCTCCTGCTCAGCAACTAAGAAGGGTCCCAATGGGCTGGCACTGCCCAACGATTACTGTGACTTCTGCCTTGGAGACTCCACTTTAAACCAGAAGACTGGCCAATCAGAAGAGCTGGTGTCCTGCTCAGACTGTGGACGCTCAGGTATGAACTTGTCGTGTCTCATTCATTACTAATTAACTCTTCACTAAGGCTGATGCCCCTTAGGGGGCTTTCACAGCTACCTCGTTTGGTCTGGACTTTCAGACTTTTTAGTTTAATCCGAACCAAAATTACAGGTGTGAAACCAGAGAGAGAATGCGAGAGGACAGTGAAGCGCGTCTACAAACCAATCAATTACAAGTATCGGGCGACGCAGCTCACGTATGGGACGACAACGGGACGTAGTTATGCCATGTATAGTTATTTAGCGCGCTTGCATAATTGCAGTGTGAAACCAAAACTAACCTGATCAAATGTATACAATGTAACAAAAACATGAACCTTGGTCCGGACCTTGGTTCGCACTTTATGAAAAGGCCCTTAGTTACTGTTGCTATGCCTGTCGAGCTTTCTGTTATCACATGGCACAATTTCTTTTTATCTTACTTGAAATCAACATTTCTAACACGTCCTCTCCTTCCTGCAGGCCATCCAACATGCCTGCAGTTCACACCAGTGATGATGGCTGCAGTGAAGACCTACCGCTGGCAGTGCATCGAGTGCAAGTGCTGCAACGTTTGCGGCACCTCAGAGAATGACGTGAGCCCTTTTATACATTGTTACTGACTGTACGCTATATATATATACAGTGAGGAAAATAAGTATTTGAACACCCTGCTATTTTGCAAGTTCTCCCACTTAGAAATCATGGAGGGGTCTGAAATTGTCATCGTAG
Source organism: Sander lucioperca (assembly GCF_008315115.2). Classification (NCBI taxonomy): domain Eukaryota; kingdom Metazoa; phylum Chordata; class Actinopteri; order Perciformes; family Percidae; genus Sander; species Sander lucioperca. Next base: position 30,964,357 of record NC_050173.1, read on the forward strand.
GTGCATGTCCACTGTGAGAGACATAATCTAAAAAAAATAAATCCAGAAATCACAATGTTTGATTTTTTAACTATTTATTTGTATGATACAGCTGCAAATAAGTATTTGAACACCTGAGAAAATCAATGTTAATATTTGGTACAGTAGCCTTTGTTCGCAATTACAGAGGTCAAACGTTTCCTGTAGTTTTTCACCAGGTTTGCACACACTGCAGGAGGGATTTTGGCCCACTCCTCCACACAGATCTTCTCTAGATCAGTCAGGTTTCTGGGCTGTCGCTGAGAAACACGGAGTTTGAGCTCCCTCCAAAGATTCTCTATTGGGTTTAGGTCTGGAGACTGGCTAGGCCACGCCAGAACCTTGATATGCTTCTTACAGAGCCACTCCTTGGTTATCCTGGCTGTGTGCTTCGGGTCATTGTCATGTTGGAAGACCCAGCCTCGACCCATCTTCAATGCTCTAACTGAGGGAAGGAGGTTGTTCCCCAAATTCAGTCACCCTGTCCCATGTGCAGAAAAACACCCCCAAAGCATGATGCTACCACCCCCATGCTTCACAGTAGGGATGGTGTTCTTGGGATGGTACTCATCATTCTTCTTCCTCCAAACACGGTTAGTGGAATTATGACCAAAAAGTTCTATTTTGGTCTCATCTGACCACATGACTTTCTCCCATGACTCCTCTGGATCATCCAAATGGTCATTGGCAAACTTAAGACGGGCCTTGACATGTGCTGGTTTAAGCAGGGGAACCTTCCGTGCCATGCATGATTTCAAACCATGACGTCTTAGTGTATTACCAACAGTAACCTTGGAAACGGTGGTCCCAGCTCTTTTCAGGTCATTGACCAGCTCCTCCCGTGTAGTTCTGGGCTGATTTCGCACCTTTCTTAGGATCATTGAGACCCCACGAGGTGAGATCTTGCATGGAGCCCCAGTCCGTTTTTTTTTTTTTAGATTATGTCTCTCACAGTGGACATGCACCTACGATGTTAATTTCAGACCCCTCCATGATTTCTAAGTGGGAGAACTTGCAAAATAGCAGGGTGTTCAAATACTTATTTTCCTCACTGTGTATATATATATATATATATATATATATATATATACATATCACATCACATCACACTGGCTCCATATTCAACATTTACATTATTAAACCACAGTTCAGTCCCCTTTCTGCTCTCTGTAATGCCCTATACTGTAGTTTAATGCAGCCGTAGCATGTTCTAAATGTTGTAGACATACTTTTTTTATCTCTTTTTTTCCTTGTTTACTTATTTAGTTGTCGACAGTTTGCTGATTGTTTTTGTTGAATCAGTAGACTGAACATGATGTTGTGTTTTTATAGGACCAGCTGCTGTTCTGTGATGACTGTGACCGAGGCTATCACATGTACTGTCTAAGTCCCCCCATGACTGAACCACCAGAGGGTAAGCTGACACTGGACACTGCAGAAGTTAACAGACTCGAAAGACTGCGTGCATGTTGTTATTCATTCTGGATATCATCACTTTGTACTGGGTCAGAGGCACCTTATAGTAAGTTTCAGCTCATTGTTTAGCTGTCTGGCTGCAACTTTACTGTTTTGGTTCACTCTCACCGCTTCCATAGCTGTTTTTGAGGAAAAAGCTCTAAAAACCCACTGTACACTACCTGCTCAGCACATAACAGAAGACAAACAAAGTTACCCCCATTTTCCACTGGGCATGTCTGTGCAGCCTTCCGGTTTTGTTCCATCCTTCACCATGCGCCATAGGAGGGCCTCAGAAGTGGAGCACCTTTGCCTGCCCGACTCACAGATTTATATTGTCTCTACTTTGTACTTTTCAAAACAATAGCGTGTTTATTAAGCTAGTATCTACCTTCCACTCCAAGCACTCCTGTAATTAAACTCCATGCCAGGGGGCTCGCGTGAAAATATAGTCTTATATTTTTATATAAATAGTGATTAATGCCTATCAACTAATCAGTGAACTGACAATTTTTTTTTTTACATTTAGAGTTTCACAAAGTGTAATGTAATCATATGTTTTGACAACACAAATGTGACATCATTGTGTGTCCTTGTTTTAAAGGTATAGAGAGACATCTTGGTTAAGGAGATAATGAGATTTTAATGATTAGACAGTCCAGTTATCTTCCCTAAATTAGGTACTGTGTTGTGTGCTGTGATGTACAGATATGTAAATGAAGAATGCATATTCTTGTCTAAATGGAGACTAAACAAACAAATATGTCCTCCCAGTGATGCTTGACTAGCTGTGGTTCTTGAGCCCGGCCTCACTGTTTCTATGTGTTGTACAGGGAGCTGGAGCTGCCACCTGTGCCTGGCTCTGCTGAAGGATAAAGCCTCCATATACCAGCAGAACCAGAGCTCCGCCCCTGAGTGACATCATATCAACAAGTCCCGCCCCATCAGTAACGGGACCCGCCCCTGATGAAAACGTCAGACCTCCTCTCAGTCCGGAGCTCCAGGCTCTGTCCAGATGTAGCAGGGCCAGATTGCAGATCAGCTTTAGAAGTCTTAATATCTACAGCGTCAGTGGGGGGATCAGTCAACATGGGGATCAATCTATCACTACCAACCTGCCTGCAAAGCCCCCGAGGCTTGCCAACACCTACATATTGTGCGTATATACAGTATAGACACACACTCTCTCTCCCAGACTGTTACACACACTAGATACAGAGACAGAGAGCATGCAGTAACCATAGTAACTGCTCTCTCCGTGGGAGCTCCCATGAGCGAACGGATTAGCATCACAGCTAATTATCTGCACCCTTTCACACTCAAAGACACAGTTTGGACTGTTGAGACAACACAGTTTTTCTTTCTGCCAAATTATCTATTTTTACTCCCTGAATGTGGGAAAAAGGAGAAAAAAAATCACCATGTATATGGTCGAGGAATATTATTATTATTATTACTATTGTTATTGTTCTGGTTACTAGTGGACTTTTGTAGTGGCATTTGTCTGTGTACTTTTGTCTGATCCATCGAAGCGTTAATCTTTTGAAGAGGTTTCCCTGAGGGGAGCTAGTCAGTGCCAAGGCCCACCATCATGAAATACACACAACAATGACGGACCACGACCATGGAGCTTATCATAATTATGTCTACCATCTTTGTTTCATTTAAAATCAGAAGGACAACAAAAACCTGTCTTTGACTCATTAAGCTGTTAGCACAAAAGCTTTGACCTTGCTACTTTAGGATTGCACCAAAACCAACTTTTCATCTCTGATGTTACTGTTACTGGTTTGATCAGTTTTATCAAACACTATACAACAGAGCATATACTGTAAAGGTATGTGTCCACTGGCACAGTGGTCAGTAAGGAGAAACTGATAACTGCCAGTGGCAAGCTCATTGAGCGTCCAATGTTGGGAAGCGGGGTGATGCCTATGTGGACACGTACCATAAGTGGGACTCATGAGACAAAACATTTAGTATAATGCCTTTCTTCAATATTAATTCTCCATTAGACAGAGCTAACATTCTCTTATTCTGAAAAAACAGACTTTTGATAAGTCAGATAATGCTGTTCTTATCAGGGGAAACTGACCAATACATGGAACTAGTAACTAGTATTCTCCTCAAAGACGTTTGTGCTAGCTTTTTAGAAACACGTTATTTTTAAACTGCTGCTGTCAAACCGATGACACACAGAATCATTTACAAACTGTAGCTGCTTTTATCATTTGTCACACAGAGGCAGATTTGCATGCAGATTGCACCTGTCTAAATGCAGACACTCTCACACCACAAGTTTTTTTGTTTTGTATTGTTTTTTTGTTTTTTTTTACATTTTATATTACCTGATATTCCATTGGTACTGGGAGTTTTTCTAGTAGAATTTTGTAAAGTCTATGGTATAGCAAACACTTCAAGTATATAGCTCCTAATGCATTCTATGTACTGTATTGACTTTTTCTATTTTTGTTATGACTGTGACATGTTTGAATTTATTTGATTATTCTGATATGTCAGACCTCCATTATGAGTATTTGTAAAATTATGTACTTTGTTGTACTATTTTTATTTTTACATTGCTTTGGTATCAAAACCGATTTAGCCTGACAATAAAAATCACTTTGAATTACGTGTCCTTTGTAATTGCTTTAACTCAACTCTTTTAGCAGGTCTTAAGTATCTAGTCTGTTCACACTAGAAAAGTGACAAAAATGCACAAAGGAAATAAATGTGCTAGTCATAGCTGTAAAATTGTAAAACGGAAAGTAGATGGTAGAGTGGCAATCCCAAACCAAGCCATAAAATAGGCTTCAGAACTTTGACAGCTGCCTTTCTAAAGCCTGCTGAAGGCAGTGGAGCTGTCACTGGTACCAAAGTGCTGCAGGTAACAGCTCCATGTGACGCTGAACTACAGTACATTGCTATGTAAACAAAACATGTTAGTCAGGACACGTGATAAAAAAGTTATAGTATGGTATGTCAAAAAAATTATAAAAAGTCATAGTATAGTATGTCATAAGAAAGTCAAAGTAAAAAAAGTCATAGAATAATATATCAAAAAAGTTGTAAAAAGTCTTAGTATAGTATGTCATAAATAGTCAGAAGGCAAGGCAAGTGTATTTATATAGCACATTTCATGCCCGTGGCAATACAATGTGCTTCACACAAAACAAAAGCAAGGGTCAGTACATGATCATAAAAACAGTAAGAAATAAAAGCATGAGAACATTAAGGCATACAAACAGTAAAAGATAAAAGCATAAAATAAAGAAAAGAATAGTAAAAATCATTGATCTACTACAATAAGTAATAATGCTTCAGAGAAGCATTAGCAGAAGGCATCTGAAAAGAGTTTTGTCTTGGGTGTCAAACTGTCAAACTGTAACCCAGTTTTTCACCAAGAAAGGTGGGTACCTAGTCTGTGAGTGGTATTAACGTGTTGGCTTAATGTCCATAGTGAAATAAGCTAGCTAGCTACAGACTAGTGTTAGCCTACATTTAATCACCATTTAATCAGTGCAGGGAAACGTTTAGCAAGATATTCATATTAAATCATTGTCCCTGCCCCTTTTAGCAGACTTAACAACAGATGAGTCAGCAGCACCCCAGTCTCCCCCTAACTGTGCCCCTCCCTGTCCCAGTGAAGAAGGTGAGCAACATTGTGTTCAATGACATGCCAGTTAGCATCATTGCAGGGAGTCTGTGGGGATTTCTCTGGCTCTTTTTACCATTACAAAAAAGAAAATGAAATATTTATTAATGACAGAAATTCAAACACATTAATAACAATTATTTTCTCACATAATGATCATTATGAAATAAAATAAAAAACAACAACCTACTGTCTGTACTGGATGCTGGACAGTTGGAAACAGCGAATAGCTTACCTGAGCCTGCATGTAAGATACAGACAATATTAACTGTATTGAACTACAAGAAGCAAGACAGTTGCAAGCCTTTAATTAGAGTTATGTAAAGCTTTTGATGGGACAGTTAGGTCCTAGAGATGTGGTGACAACAGCTGCGCAGAGGGAGCCCAATTTGATTTTTTGTCATGGGGCCCAAAATTCCTGGCAGCGCCCCTGCCCATGGGCTCGAAGTAATCGATTCTTCCTATTTGTTGTCAGTACAGGAATGGGACAGCAGGGGGTGCTAGTACTAGGTGGTTGTTGCTGCAGTGAACTCCTAGATTCCACCGGAAGTGAGCATGGGTCAGAAGCAGAAGAAGGGTAGTCATTGACGACGGACCCGGCGACTGCATGTCACATACACTTTAAGCATCCTTGAGACAGGTAATCCATAACACTGAGCATTTCATGGGCTTCATTTTGTTGACAAAGTTCTATTATTATTATTGTGAGATAATGCAGCTGAAAACAAAGACAGCTCTGACAATTCTCCATGTTAGTGTCAGGGGTTTCTGGCTGAAAGAGATGTAAAGATGGCACCTCACCTACAACTTACTGACCCTTCAGTTAATCAATTTCTTTTTTTTTAAATGGGAAAATAACTAACTTACTCTGGAATGAAAAGGGTTAACAGGGTCAGGTTTAGATCATCTGTGGAGGGAGAACTCTGGTTTTTGTACAAAGGCACTTTAATATCAGAGATTTTAGTAAAAGCATTAAACACACCCTGAAGACTGCTGATAACTAAACAGACATAGTTAAAAAGAAATGTCTCAGTCATCAGTCAGCCGTCCCCATTGGAGTGTCCTTTATCTCCTGAACGTGGAAAGTTTCAGAAACAGTTCCAGCTTCCAACTGCATTACCACACACTGACAACACATCTTTGTGATAGTCTCTGCAAGTTTTTCATTGGGAACTGAAATGAATGAACAAATAATGGCTAAAAAGGAGGAGAAAAACCCGTAAAACTTAAAAAATGCCGTTGAAAAGATGGCACTACTGTAAAATACACTGGTGAAAATATCTTTAAGGACGATTTTTCACAAGTCTGAGCATACACACAGTACACATGCAGCATAACCCACCTTAATGTGTATGTGTTCTCTTCTCTTTCCAATGGCTTCATGTTTGTGTCTTTCTTTTTGTCTCTCTCTTTATCTTCAAGCCTGTGATCATTTGTCTCATTTTCCACATGTATGACTTGTGTCTTGTCTTTAATGACTGTGGCTCTTTTAAGGGGCTTCTGTTGCATGTGTGTGACTCCATGTGCATCATCATATACGTCTGTGTCTGTATGATGTTATGCCAGGTGATCTGGGCCTGTCTGCTCTGGTGTGTTTTCCTCTGTGTGGCATCGACCTGCTGTTCTTATGTGATCAGGCGTGTGTGTGTGCTGGAAGGTGGACTGGCTCGGCTCTGATGAACTGCGCGAGAGGATTTGATGTTCAGCCACTTCGTTCTGCAACACAAACAACCAAGCACACTTAAAATATACACAATATATCCAGGAGTTGTATAGAAAAACAGCACACTGGGACCTTTATCAATAGTAAGGTTGCATAAAGTTTCTAACGTTTTACAAACCAATGATTTTTCTCGTTTTCTGCTTTTGGGCTGCTCTCTGCAGGAATAAAAAGAAATGAATGAGCCGAGAGGAGCACATACTCAAAATATGGAGAGGTTTAACTCCAAATTAAAGTTTTTATAACTCCGATAATTGAACTGGCTCTCACTCAGTTTGACTTATTTGCCCTCTCTCTGATTCCGTGCTCTTTTTTTCTCCCAAACCCTTGGACACCTGAGCTCTGAAGGAGTTACAGTGTGCCACAATTATAGCCAATCAGAAAATTGGAGTAGATCATTTCTGATTGGTTGTTTTGTCTCCAATCCGATTGCTATTCAAATTATCTGTTACTAGGAAAGTAGGGAAGCAATGGAAAAATAGTAGTAGGCACACCGCAGCCATCCTCCCCAGCTCCGCCCTCTTGTCCAAATATGGTCACTTCTGGCTCCAAAATACTAAGATGGCGACGGCCAAAATGCAAACTCCGGGCTTTAAAGCTCCCATATTATGCTCATTTTCAGGTTCATAATTGCATTTTAAGGTTGTACCAGAATAGGTTTACATGGTTTAATTTTCAAAAAACACTGTATTTTTGTTGTACTGCACAGCTCTCTCACTGCTGCAGACCCTCTTTTCACTCTGTGTTCAGGTCTCTGTTTCAGCTACAGAGTGAGACATCTCTTCTTCTGTACTATCTTTGTTTGTAGTCACACATGCGCAGTAGCTAGGTAAGGATCGTGTTAGCTAGCTGTTTCCATAGACAGAAAAAGAAAGGCTGTTTCTCCAACTTCGGTCAATTAGCAACAGAATCTTTGTATTTGATCAACACTGACTAGGTGGACAGTTTGATCTGAGTTTCTCGAGCCCGGTGTGATGGACTGACTACTTTTGCATAAAGTTGAGTCGTGATTATGTAAAATCAGATATGACGAAGATTGTCAAAATAGAGATGGGATTTACGAACAACAATTTGAACATGGCTTTAAAAGGAAACTGGGTTAGTGTTACTACAAAACCACAGGTACTCCTCCGGTAGTGAAGAAGTACCCTTTCATGCTTCACACACACACACACACACACACACACACACACACACACACACACACACACACACACACACACACACACACACACACGTCTGCATTGGACTTTGTAATGGGAATTTTATTTTAACATTATAGTTTGATATCTTACAAGATTCTCTTATATACTTTACAGGGGTTTCCTAATAATCTTTAATTTTGTTATAGACTTAGAGACTCCAAGAGAAGAAGCAACTGGCATCGTAAACTCTGGCCTAGTTGAGAATATCCTTCTCTTTTTGGAACTCAGCGTTCCTACTGTTTACCTTTAGCAGATAAGGGGGAAAAGGGCCATAACATTTTGAACTGTATCTCCTTCTGTCTCTTGCTTTAACAGGTGTTTAGGCTAAGTAGAGAGCAGGGTCAGAGGGGAAAGGTAGTAAAGTCATTGTGACTGTTTGTGGTGTTTTTTCATCTGCGTAGCTGCTAAACTTATCCTAGAGGAGGGGTGGTTTAAGTGAGTTCTTACTATATAGATATATGGTTTTCTAGCTGGGTCAGAAGACCCTTTCAGATGTGCCATGAGTACTTGTGAAACAGTTTTCTCTGCATTTGCAAATGTAAATAAATACTCAAAGACCAAACTTTGGTTTAATCCACAAATCGTCCTTATTTGTTTCATCTGGTGTTTTTGATACGCACTCCTGCTGCTAACAAGAAAAACTTCCACTACAACTTGTATTTCTGTAGGCGCTTACCCAAACCTTAACCACAACCACTAAATCTCTTCCCACTTGTACTCTAACCCCCATCTTAACTACCAACACTAAAAACTCTCTCAGGCTCTAACTGTCCTAACAAGCCTAAATATTGAGGACAAACTCTGTATCCATGAATGAACTTTCAATCGAAACTTGTAAGCCAACATTGATGAGAAGTGCTAAAAAAAATATGAACATCTATACTTTTATTTTATTTTATTATTTTATTTTAACTGGGCAAACTCTACCGACTTTGTTGACAGACTATTGCCGTGATTCCACTGTATGGTACTGCTCTGCTCGACGCACTTTACTTTTTATTGTACCAGTACTTTTTTGTTTTGTTTTCAAATGCGGATATTTTAGGTGGGATTCTCAGCTGATCGTCAAAGAAACGGCGCTGCCGTGACATCATCTTCGCACTCGCTTAGTCCTTTCATCGACAACCAAACAGGAACGTTTTAACTCCGTCTTCTAGTATCGGCTCAGCTCCCTTGGTACCTCGACCGAGATGGTACCTAAAATAGTACTAGGTACTATCCACAACTTTTGCTAATGGAAAAACTAAAAAAGAGTGAGTCGAGTCGTACCATGCAGTGGAAAAGTGGCATAATTCTTTAAGAGTCTTTTGTGATTCTTGCACATCAATAAATCAGTACCATACTTATACTAAAACAGCAGTACAATCATTTACTGTAATTATACACTATATGTATTTGCTGTACTAGTATTGCTATGCTATACTATAATTACCACAAACATACAAGACTACCACCATAAATATCAGCCTTTACATTGGTTAGATATGATCTACTGGACCTAAAGAACATAACTGTAGAGACAGAAAAGGGGTGTTGTTATGTCAGAACCAGACCTAAAGATACCTGTCTTATTTTTTTATTTCCCATGCCTTATTGTTTCATGAAGGATATTGGTTTGTTGGTTGAAGGGAACAATGGGGACAATGACGGCCTGGGCCTTGATGTTTTCCAGGTAGGTCTGAGACAGCATTCCAACAGTCTGGCAGCCGCCGTTCTTGGTGAAGATGAGTGCGTCGCGGCCCAGACGCATGGAACCAGACTTGAAACCATTCCCATACACGCCGATGGCCGATGGTGAAATGTTTAGCATTTATCTTATTTATACACTTAAAGAATTAATAGATTATCAAACTTGTTGTCAATTAAATTCATGTCACTCTAGTAAAGAGCCAAAATACATGTCTGATATGCTGCTCTGTTACGAGCCACCCAGAGCTCTAAGATCACCTGGGACAAGCTTGCACACCGCCCACAGGGTCAGAACCAAACATGCTGAAGCAGCTTTCAGTTACTATGCCCCGCAGATCTGGAGTAAACGTCCAGAACACTTGAGATCTGCCCCAACCCTTTTAAATTGAGGCTTAAAACGTTTCTGTTTGCCATTGCTTACCCTAAAGTCATTCCTATACTTCTATGCTTTTGAAGTCTTTTAAATCTACTGTTTTGTTTGTTTTTCTCTCTCTTTTATGACCTGTCGTATTTTCTGTTTCAAATGTTTGTGCTTATGTATATCTCATTATGTATATGTTTATTTGTGCACTTTGAGTTGGGATTGTTTTCCCTTTATTTCAGAGTGACAGTGGATAGACAGGAAAGGTGGGAGAGAGATGGGGGATGACACGCAGCAAAGGGCCGCAGGTCGGATTCGAACCCGGGCCGCTGCAAAGCCCTCAGCCTAGATACGGCGCACGCGCTTACTGGGTGAGCTAGAGGTCCCCCCAGTGTTGTCTTTTGCCACGCTAGTCTATTCAGCTCAGATCCTGTGTGCTGGATTGTTTAACCCCCCTCACGCTTCTCTCTCTTCTCGTGAACCTGAAAACGTGTTCATGCTCTGTGGCTGAGGTAGCGTTCAGTGTGACTGATTCCCTCACTGTTGAGCGTGTGCAACAATCAATTTATTTCTTTGTCATGTGAAATCATATAATGATATAAATATTTACATATTAATGAACATGATGTCGAAACGAAAATATAAGTAAGAGTTTATAAATGTTGGCATTACCAAAGCCATTCGAAATGCAGAAGAGAGGTCTTAAAGGACAATTCCGACGCAAAACGAATCTAGGGGTTAATAACACGTGTACCGAGTCGACCGTTCTCTGGGACATGTTTTCATGCTAATCGAATGTGTTTGTAGCTTGAAACAAGCTAGCGTGAACCGCTGATTAGCTTACACCGCTTGTATTCGGGGCACTTGGAAAGTAAAAACATATCGCTATTTCTATACCATTAACAAAATAGCATCACACTTCCACAGTAGCATAATGAGGGTCCCTACATATAAACTGAAGCATTGAGAACTTTGTAAATGTACAGACAGTTTATTAAAAAGATAGTTTAGAAAGACAGTAGCATTCTCGTATACAGGCGGCCGCCATCTTGGGAATACAGTCATGAGCAGTCGAACGACGAATGCCGTGCAACCAGTAACCAAGAGGGTAAGCCTCTCCTCACAACGCGTAGCTCCTATGGCGCCATTTTGATGCTAACAACGCTTAGTTGCGCTGTTGTCAAAAGACTGCAAAATATCACAACATGATATGTGCATCTTTCTGCCCCCATGCCTGAACATTGCCTGAGCTTTCAACAAACAGCTAAATCCAACAAAGAAGAACAAACATATCTGCGACCAAAAGGCTGGTCCTTTAGCATTGTAGCAAAGAAAGTTTTCACCAGAATTGTCATTCCAAAGCTTCACAGACAGGAATGTTTGGACAATTAGATAATGGTAAACATTCAACAAGAGCATACAGGAATTCAACAGTTCTGTCTTGTGTGTTAATTAAAATGACAAATTTGGTAATTAGTTACATGTTTCAGAAGACACAAGCCTTATAATAAGGTCCTTTCTAGGTTTCCTGATAATTGCACTTCACAGAGGAGATTTATGCTGACACTTCATGAGCTCACAACACAAGTTTGACAGATTAATTAGGTAAGACAGGAGGACAGAATGTCCTGTTGAGCAGCCTGCCTGACGAGAAAGTGATTCCATCACTGTATGTAGGCCTTTTTTACACTGTGCGGCTGTGGCGGTGTGGTAGTCATGGAGCCAAACAGGTCAGGCAAGTTCTGAACCTTTTGACTCTGCTGGCAGACTAAATCGTTCCAGTAAACCAGTTCCTTTTCATTTTTCATATTTTGTGAGATGATGAATTTAGGGTGCTAATTTTGCAGTATATTCCTATAAGAACCAACTTAATTTTTATCAAAATAAGATATCTAAATGCTTTATCCTTTGTTACATCATATCAATAACATGTCAATATTGTAATACTGTGATCATGTTTTTAATTGCTGCTGTAACTTTCAGGTTTAACAAATGCTGCATGTTTTCTTCACAAATTACTTTTAATCATAAATGAAAAAATAAACCATATTTTTTTAAACAAACAATTCATCAGGCAAAAGCATCGACAATATGGAAATAAGGAAAGAAAAACTTTTTTCTTTTCTTTTATTGTCTTCTCAATTCTTAGTGCAATCACTCAATCCCTTGTCGCATAAAAGAGTCCCCATCGTTGGTCTCCACTGTTGGAACGTTCCAGTTTTTCACTCCATCCATTTACTATTGCAAAATAGTCCTCTTCAGAGAATTCCTGCAGAGGACAGAAACAGGTATGATGAGCACTCATCCAAAGAAGAGATAACTTTAGGTTCAGTTAGTGTCCTTAGGTTGAAAGGGTGTGCATGCTAACCTGAATGAATTCATCCTTGATGACTTCAGCTCTCTGCAGCTCTGTCTTTATCATCTGGATAAACTGGGCTGTCCGGTCTTCTGAGCAAACATTGCAGAAACCAGCATCCTGGAGGAACTACAGGAGAAGAGACAGAAGGGGTGAAGTAGAGTGGGAACAGCACCACAAGCTGATGGACAGTAGTAATACATTAGCAACACATCCACAGAGCGCACAGTCACACTTTTTGTACATTTGGGCTGTCTGTACAGAAGAGTTACCCAATAAGCAAATCTGGTTGTTTCACAAAGTCTTCACTGAAAAGCAGCAAACCCTTAACATATCTGTCTGGTGGGCAGACAAACATCTAAACATGACAGGCTTGTTTAGGGACTTGGTAGTCTCACTTTGCCAGACAAAGGCTAGTCTGGCTAGTCCACACAGCATTCCGGGATGGGAGAAAAATGTGCTCTGGTTTATTGGCATTTCTTCAAACCAATCACAATCGTCATGGGCGGCGCTAAGCTCCACATGGAGCCTCTGCAAAATAGCCTCGGGAAGGAACTTGTTTTGGTGGAACGTGTACGTTCAAAAGTTGTTTTAGTCGTGCAACAGAAAACTCAGATTGGACAGATAGTCTAGCTAGCTGTCTGAATTTACCCTGCAGAGATCTGAGGAGCAGTTAACCATAGTCCTCATAAATCCCCTGGAGTTTAAAATTCCAACACAAAGAAAGCGGAAGGAAACGACATCGGCGAAAAGACATGCACCCGCCGGAATTTCCTGCGGCTTGTTTTATGTACACCGGCCAAACAGTTAAAGGATCATTGTGCATTTTTTATTTAGGGAATTGTATGCATTTATTAGTAGTGTACAAAGATAACAGGAAATGAGGAAAAAAGAAACATGAGACATATCACTTAATTTGTATATTGGATGATACAGTGTACAAAGAGACACTGTGCTCGGCAATAATTTGTGTGCCAATCGCCTCGTCAGATATTGGTAAAGAGGACCAAAGGGTTTTAGCTCCCCATAGGGCAGTGTAGCCCTTTTACAAACTATTACATAAGTAGGGTCTACTGAATATTTACCTTGCCATACTGTGAGGGTGTATAGAGAACATAGCCTCTCTGTTTGACGTAGGCCTCAAACACCGGTGTCCAGGGCTTCTCCCCGCAGCAGTAATCACTGATGAGCAACTTTCCACCTGGCTTTAACCATGACTGGATACAAAGAACACGGAGAATGAAAAACAAGGCAGAAAAGTTAGACCGGATAAAGTCACTGAAAAGGCACAAGTTTCCCAATGAAATATGTACAGTATACTGTATGACATAAAAGTCTTTCTTTTCAGTTGTTTTTTGGAAATCAATGAAATGACTTAATGCCACGGGCCACTGGTGGAATTTATTTCAGGGGGGATATGACAAAAATTAAGCAGACTTTCTGCTGATAAACAATATAACCGGCAACACTGAAAAAAATGTGTGTTACTATAATGTACACAACAGCTCATATTGAACTGAACTAAACATACTCCCCCTCCCTAACTAAATTAAATTTGATGTAGAGCAGGAGGGGCATTGCCCTGGCACCTTCTATGGGCTAGCCACCACTGCGTAATGCTACCGTTTAAAGTATGAGAAAATGCTCACATGGAAGCGTTTGAAGAGGGCCAGTTTGTCATCTATGTGCAGGATTGTGTCTCTGCTGTAGATCACATCAAAGGAACCTTCTGGGAACGACCTCTTAGTGGCATCAGCCACCTCAAACTGGACCTGAGGTAGAGCGCATGCACATTATTTAAAACTGTTATCCGTGTATCCAGTATTTAAACTAATTGGACAAAGGAACATTTAGACATACTGATGGCAGCTTCTCCGTGATCGCCCTCTCCATGGCGATGTCCACCATGTTGTTTGACAAATCCAGGCCAAGCACCTCCACTCCAAAGGTCTGAAAAGTAACATAATCATCAGCTTCGCTGTAGTTTCAATCATTATAAAATCCCTCTATCATCATTATAAGCATCACCCTAACTACAGTATGTTAGATTCCTTGGCTCTTACCTTTGCCATGTAAAAGTCTCCTCCACCAATGCCACAGCCAACATCTAGAACCTTCTGTCCAGGCTTCAGGTTCAGCAGGTCCACAAACTCCTGTCAGCACAAAAAAAGGATACGAGTCATATGTCACTTTTCTTAGTCATGGAAATATGTAATATTTATGTTATATATATATATCAAATAATGTTGAATAAAACACTCTCAGGTCTGAAGTCTGTTTGGCACAAGTTTACTCATGTGGCATGGAGAGAGGGTGCATTATAGAAAGAAAGCACAGCTTCCCCAACAAAAAAATAGAACAGAAACATTTATCCCTGATAAAGCTGCTACAATAAAGGCCATTTGTTAGCAAGACTAAAGGCTTGATTATACTCCGGAACAGATGCGTACACGGCGGTCGCACAGTAGCTCTGTTTATACTATCTGCTTGGAGGACGCGTTCCACACATGCGCAGTAGATCGCTACGCTTCCACTTGTTGCAGAGTGTACAGGCACAAAAAAAGTGGCACAACGCAGACGTCCGCACAGAGCCTAGGCGCACACCCTCTGATGACGACATTAACGTCACGCAGATCCCAGCGGACAGTATAATTTCGGATTAGAGTCTACAGCCACACTTTCAACTCTTAGGCTGTGTTTAGGAACAGTGGGGCTTTCAGCTAAATGCTAATGTCATCATGCTACGGAAAATGCTAACATGCCGATGTTAAGCAGGTATAATGTTTATAACATGATCATCATCTTAGTTTAGCATGTTGGCATGCAAAAATTTCATACGACACAAAGTACAGCTGAGGATGATGGGAGTGCTATTATTAGTTTAGCTGGTAATTGTTCGTAAACCAAAGTATTGGACAAATTGGAATTTTGACTGATGGTGCCTCGAGATAAAGAGTTAACGGTTAAATTTCATGGCAATCCATCCAATAGTTTTTGAGATATTTCAATCGGGACCGGGATTTCAACTGGTGGACCTGAGTGGAAGTCATTTAGACATTTATTCTATCATCTGTTGCGAACATTATCAACTTCACATAAGTTATTTGCTTGCTTGTTTTTCACTTTACTCGCTTTGTTCAGTATTCTTATTGTATCCTTTTATAAGAAACATTTATTCATTGATTCCTTCCTTTATTCCTACCTTGGTGGTGCTGGGCCCCACTGTGCTGACGTAACCAGCCCCAAACATCTTCTCGTAGCGCAGGATGCCGCGGTTGGTGTACTGCTGGTTGTCCAGGAACTGCTGAAAGGTGTTGAATCCGTTCTGGGTGCTCGAGGAGCGGGGAACCTTCTCCAGAAGCCAGCAGATCTGATTCTGATTATTTTTCATCTGGAAAAGGAGGAGGACAAAAAGGATGGAGAAGTAGATGGAGGAGGGAAGAGACGAGACGGTTAACTACACATCCTTGCAGCTACATCTCACACTGCCATGTTCAATTGTATACCCAAGGTTCTACTAGAAGACTTAAATGCCTACCTCAACATAGGCCTGAACTTTCTTTTTCAACACAATGTCGAAACCAAACTTTTGGCCCCCCTCTGGCACCTCCACTTGTAGTGATGATACCAGGTGGCTGTATTGTGCCTCAGTGCGGTAGCAAGTGGGGTTAAAGTCCCTCTTGGAGTCACCTTGGTAGAACGTCGCAAGTTAAAACAAAATCCTTCACCATTTGCTTTTGAAAGAGATATTGGCTACTGTTGCTGAACATTCATAATCAACTGAGAAAGACAGAGCAAATGAGAAAGAAAGAGCAAATGTCCCTATTTACATTTCTTGAGTCAGATTCAGTTCTCATTAATGTGTAAACCATTATTATTCATAAGAGAGATGTAGACGTTTTATTGTTAGCTAAGTACCTGACCGGTGGTTGCAGGACTCTCTGAAGAAAAAGAAGCCACCGGGCCGCAGCCAGCCCAGTGTCTTCTCTATAAAGGACTTTAGCTCTGTGTCGCTCAGGTACATCAGCAGCCAGTTGGAAAAGACAAAGTCAATGCTGAGGGGAACAATGAATGGAAACATTAAAATATATTAAAAAGCTGAAATTGTTTAAATAAAGCCGGTCTGGTTTCAGCGCAGAGATTGGAAATATCCTATGTATGATCTGATAGCCAGTGGATCCTATGTTCATCATTCATCCTCCATCAGAATGCATGGCTTGCTGCCTGCTTTAATCCGACAACATGTAAAGCTGTGCACGTGGAGTGAGAGTCCACAACATTGTCATAGAATCTCACACCACGTGCACAGCTTCATACGTTGTGGAATTTTGTCGAAGCATTTCAGCAAAAATCACAAATGTCAACCTCATGGTGGCGCTACAGGAAAAGTCAGGGGACCATCAAAGTCTGTAGGCTTTATCGTCTGCTGACAATCAATGTCCGAACCAACTTGCAGTCCATCTAATAGTTGTTGAGAGTTTTCAGTCTGGTCCAAAGTGGTGGACTGACCAGTACTGCCATCCCTAGAGCACTGCATGGCTAAACATTGAAGATATAAAGTGTTTCTTAAAGAACAGATTATGTTGATTATGTTAGATCTAGTTATGCTGGAGCTCTCTACAGCAAGGATTAACAATGCCAAATCATCGACTATAGACTTATGGAAAAACGCAGCAGCACAAGTATCAGTCCTAATGACCTCAGCATCACAAGAATTAGAGGAGAGTGACTAGGTGTGATTTCTGTTTTAGTTTTTTGTTTATTTGTTTGTTTTTCTTTCCTCGAGACCGCAGAGGGTGGGGGGTGGGAGAGGGTTGTTTTTGTTCTTGTTCAATTGTGTTTGTCTGTTCTGTATGTTTAAAAATATAAAAAATTGATCTTAAAAAAAATGCCAACACAAAGGAAGCCCAAGGCAACGGACATCCGGCCTAAATGAGTGAAATCCCGTGGAATTTCCGTCGGCTACGAGCATCAATGTCTGTACCAAATTCCGTCCATTTGTTGAAGCATTTCAGCAAAAATCACAAATGTCAACCTCATGGTGGCGCTACAGGAAAAGTCAGGGGACCATCAAAGTCTGTAGGCTTTATCGTCTGCTGACAATCAATGTCCGAACCAACTTGCAGTCCATCTAATAGTTGTTGAGAGTTTTCAGTCTGGTCCAAAGTGGTGGACTGACCAGTACTGCCATCCCTAGAGCACTGCATGGCTAAACATTGAAGATATAAAGTGTTTCTTAAAGAACAGCTATCCTAACAGACCCAGATTTAAATTTTGAATATCACATGAGGGATTCATACTAAAATGGCCTTTTGTCACCAGAGAAATATTGTTGAAGTGCAGCCGTTTCTCTCCCAGGCAGATACTGAGAGACTCATGCATGCTTTTATCACCAACAGGCTTGATTACTGCAATGCTGTCCTCTCTGGTCTACCTAAGAAAGTTATAAATAAACTCAGGGTGGAACTTGTTTTGGTGGAACGTGTACATTCAAAAGTTGCTTTAGTCGTGCAACGGCAAACTCAGATTGGACAGATAGTCTAGCTAGCTGTCTGGATTTACCTTGCAGAGATTTGAGAAAAGGTTAACCATAGTCCTCATAAATCGACCGGAGTTTAAAATGCCAACACAAAGGAAGCCCAAGGCAACGGACAGCCGGCCTAAATGAGTGAAATCCGGCTGAATTTCCGTCAGCTACGGAGCAATCCCAGAGGTGGAACGTCAAGGATATAGACTACACCCCTCCTAAAGTCCCTTCATTGGCTGCATCTTAGTTTTAGAATAGACTTTAAGATCCTTCTTTGGTGTTTAAATCACTCAATGGACTAGCACCTGAATACCTGTCAGACATGCTCTCAACATATGCTCGCCTTAGATCACTCAGGTCCTCTGACATTAGCTCATTTAATTGTTCCCTGAGTGAGGACAAAGAACTACAGGCAGGCGGTATTTAGTGTCTATAGTCCTCGCCTCTGGAATACCCTACCAGAAGAACCGAGGGCGTCACAGTCTGTTAATACCTTTAAAAAGAACTTTAAAACTTACCTTTTTAGCTTAGCATTCTCTTAATCTTCATCAATTTGTTTTTATTTTAAATTTATTTGCATTGTATTGCTGTATTGTTCACCTTGTATTGCAATGTTGTACTAAGATAAGATAAGATAAGATAGACTTTATTAATCCCACACTGGGGAAATTCCTGTGTTACAGCAGCTCAAAAGAAAAAAAAGAAACAATGTACACACATCAGAATAACACAAATACACATTAAGTAGACATAGAAGAAAAATATATAAATATATATACATAAAGTATATGAACAAGAAAATTGAATCAGTTATACAGTCATGGCCAAAAGTGTTGTCACCCCTGAAATTTTTCCAGAAAATCAAGTATTTCTCACAGAAAAGTATTGCATTAACACATGTTTTGCTATACACATGTTTATTCCCTTTGTGTGTATTGGAACAAAACAAAAAAAAGAAGGAAAAAAAGCAAATTGGACATAATTGCACACAAAACTCCAAAAATGGGCTGGACAAAATTATTGGCACCCTTAACTTAATATTTGGTTGCACACCCTTTGGAAAAAATAACTGAAATCAATCGCTTCCTATAACCATCAGTAAGCTTCTTACACCTCTCACCTGGAATTTTGGACCACTCTTCCTTTGCAAACTGCTCCAGGTCTCTCATATTGGAAGGGCGCCTTTTCCCAACAGCAATTTTAAGATCTGTTCAATGGGATTTAGATCTGGACTCATTGCTGGCCACTTCAGAACTCTCCAGCGCTTTTTTGCCATCCATTTCTGTGTGCTTTTTGAAGTATGTTTGGGGTCATTGTCCTGCTGGAAGACCCACGATCTCGGACGCAAACCCAGCCAATGTAGGGCCCAGACACTGGGCCCTACATTGCGACCCAAAATCCTTTGGTAATCCTCAGATTTCATGATGCCTTGCACACAGTCAAGGCACCCAGTGCCAGAGGCAGCAAAACAACCCCAAAACATCTTTGAACCTCCACCATATTTGACTGTAGGTACTGTGTTCTTTTCTTTGTAGGCCTCATTCCGTTTTCGGTAAAGTAGAATGATGTGCTTTACCAAAAAGCTCTATCTTGGTCTCATCTGTCCACAAAACGTTTTCCCAGAAGGATTTTGGCTTACTCAAGTACATTTTGGCAAACTGTAGTCTTGCTTTTTTATGTCTCTGTGTCAGCAGTGGGGTCCTCCTGGGTCTCCTGCCATAGCGTTCCATTTCATTCAAATGTTGACGGATAGTTCATGCTGACACTGATGAACCCTGAGCCTGCAGGACAGCTTGAATTTCTTTGGAACTTGTTTGGGGCTGCTTATCCACCATCCGGACTATCCTGCGTTGCAACCTTTCCTCAATTTTTCTCTTCTGTCCACGTCCAGGGAGATTAGCTACAGTGCCATGGGTTGCAAACTTCTTGATAATGCTGCGCACTGTGGACAAAGGAACATCTAGATCTCTGGAGATGGACTTGTAAGCTTCAGATTGTTGATATTTTTCCACAATTTTGGTTCTCAAGTCCTCAGACAGTTCTCTTCTCCTCTTTCTGTTGTCCATGCTTAGTGTGGTACACACAGACACACAATGCACAGACTAAGTCAACTTCTCTCCTTTTTATCTGCTTTCAGGTGTGATTTTTATATTGCCCACACCTGTTACTTGCCCCAGGTGAGTTTAAAGGAGCATCACATGTTTGAAACAATCTTATTTATCCACAATTTTGAAAGGGTGCCAATAATTTTGTCCAGCCCATTTTTGGAGTTTTGTGTGCAATTATGTCCAATTTGCTTTTTTTCCTTCTTTTTTTTGTTTTGTTCCAATACACACAAAGAGAATAAACGTGTATAGCAAAACATGTGTTAATGCAATACTTTTCTGTGAGAAATACTTGATTTTCTGGAAAACTTTCAGGGGTGCCAACACTTTTGGCCATGACTGTATAACTGATTCAATTTTCTTGTTCATATACTTTATGTATATATATTTGTATATTTTTCTCCTATGTCTACTTAATGTGTATTTGTGTTATTCTGATGTGTGTACATTGTTGTAAACAGACAGTATATAAACATATAGACATATATACAGATGAGTAAGGTGCTGGTGAATAGATATGACATATTGCACAGAGTGATAAATAAATAAATACGCATAGTGCAGAATATTGTCCAGTGATGGCTCATATTGCAGAAACAGTTAGCAGTGCTACATTATGATGTTATATTAAAGAGTCTGACTGCTGCTGGAATGAAGGACCTGCGGTAGCACTCCTTCTTGCACTGAGGGTGCAGCAGTCTGCTGCTGAAGGAGCTGCTCAGAGAACTCACAGTCTCATGTAGGGGGTGAGAGGTGTTAAAAGGCGCTATATAAATACAGTTTAACACACACCTGTTTTGGGGGATATCCAGCTTTGTGACATCAGCTTGGATGAAGGTAGCGTTGCTATGGTGACCATTGTCCTGCCTGTTCCTCTCCACAAAGCTTTCCATGAAGTCCACAGCCGTCACATGGCCAGCCTTGGTCAGCAGGTGGCTGGTGAAACGACTGCAGAGACACACGTCAGTATAAATCTATCTAGTTTACTAGTTTAATTCTCCAACACAACATCAAAAACTTAATCTGATCCCCTGAATTTGAGTTGAATCTGCCTTTTGCTTCAGGCCCCTAAATTAAATGGAAATCCTGAACAAGCTGCTCACACACATCCACTACTACAGACAGTCTAATGCATGCTCACCCGATGCCAGCTCCCAGTTCCAGCACTCTGGATCCAGCCAGGCTGGGCAGTACGGACAGGATCTCGGGGAGCTCATGTTGGGTCAGCTCCCTGGCACGAGAGTCCAGCATCATCTCCTCCACTGTGGCAGCCTTGGAGTGCTCTTTCCAAAACTCATTCTGTGTTCTTCTATTGACTTGTGCTCTTGTGTCCCTGTGAAATGTCATCTCGTGTTGCCAAAGTACTGTCCCAATACACAAGCATTTCACCAAGAACAGTTAAGATTCCCGGAAATGTTCTTGACACGCCCATTTTACCAAGTATGCTGTCGGTACACATTCTGTGCTGCCTGTCAGTACACGATCTGTGCTGTCTGCACGATCCTCATGCGCATGCGCAAGACGTGCATGTGCATGACAGATTGTGCAGGCAGCACAGATCGTGTACAGTCATTGCCTGCACAATGCATTTTTTTTTTTAATTTATACATACAGATCATTACAGACAAATACAACACAAAATACACAGAACAAATGACATACAATTACATCAGATACACATACAGGGGTACAGCCACAGTCACAATAGGCCTAGTGGACAAGCTGGTAGGCAGAGAAAAAGTTTTAAAAAAATAAAAGAAAAAAACCCTTATTAATAAACCTTTGAGGTCACACACGACTCATATAGATCCAGAGTTCTTACGGCCTTAGTATTTTTTGAGTACTTAATTGAATCAATGCAATTTATAAACTCAGTCATAAAACCAGAAAAGAATGATTTAGAACCACTGAATTTGTTCCTATGGATGTGGTATTTAGCTTATAGATGCATGATGCATTGGTTGGTAACTTGTATGAACCATACAGTTAAAGAAATGGACCAAGTGATCCCACAGATTTCAACGGAGACCAGTGAAGTGAATTAGAAGCACTTTTGCGGTGAGGGCTGAGCACTCTGCCGCACTGCGCAGCCTCCAACTGAGCTTGAAGACATAGATGTGACGTGAGCAACTTGTCTGAAAGTTGTAAGTCTTCTGGTAGCTGTGCCAAGAGAAATCTCAATCATTCCGAATCTTGCAGAGACGGAGAGCGTAGGTATGTAAGGAGATAACATGGACACAGGCTAATTATTGCTAACTAAAATGCTAGTTAATATTAGTAATTAAACTTAAACAGCTAATGTAAGTCAAAACTGCCTGCGTGCTTCTCCTGTACTCTACGGTAATTCCTCTACTATGCGAAAGTCGCATGGTTATGACACAATCGTTAGCCTATTTTTATATACCTACGCTGGTAGGATGGTAGGGGAAGACTCATGAATATTCATTAGGGAACCCTGACATTCTTACCCTTACCATAACCAATCCCACTCCTCTTGCCTAAACATAACCAATCCCACCCAAGGGGGTAAGCTTCTCCTCACAACGCGTACCTCCTATGGCGCCATTTTAATGCTAACAAGCACTCACCCCCCATCCCATTGACTGCCATTCATTTTGACGTCACTTTGATAGCGAATAACTTTACATCTGAAGCGTTTAAATACTTTATTTGTCCATCGTTTATTTCTAAAGTAACGTTATGGCTCCGTAGCAGACATTTTTGTAAAAATAGGCTAACGATTGTGTCATAACCACGGGACTTACTGTCGCATAGTAGAGGAATTACCGTATAATACAGGAGAAGCTTGCAGGCAGTTTCGACTTACATTAGCTGTTTAAGTGTAATTACTAATGTTAACTAGCATTTTAGTTAGCAATAATTAGCCTGTGTCCATGTTATCTCCTTACATATACCTACGCTCTCCGTCTCTGCAAGATTGGGAATGATTGAGATTTCTCTTGGCACAGCTACCAGAACACTTACAACTTTCAGACAGGTTGCTCATGTCACATTTACGCTGTCTCTCTCAGTTGGAGGCTGCGCAGTAACGCTCGGCGCTCACCGGAAAAGTGCTTCTAATGGCCTTCACTGGTCTCCGCCAGAGCAACGGGATCTGTTGGTCCATTCTATATACAGTCTATGATCCCACCAGAGCAGGCAACGAGTACTAGCAGGCAATGAGTGCTAGCCGGGGCCTAGCTCATTGCTCGGACAGTCACGTTCGGAGACCCCGGCTGTAAGCTGGAGGTCTCTCAGACCGGTCTCGTAAATAAGAGGCTTTTATTTCGCCGTTGACGGATCGTTTGTTTAAATATCACAACACATGTCCATAAGATTAACGGGAACCTGTGGTTAACTGCCTTTTCGGAGTTAAACTCAACAAGCGGCGCCTGCGGGCTTGACAACCTCGCTGGCCGGCCGTCATACACACACACACACACACACACACACACACACGGCCACAGCGCAGCTTCTTTGCAGCTTGGTTGAGTAGTATAGATTCCTCAGGTGTTGTTGCCATGCTGAGTGTTGTATGACTAGTTATCCTAGAGTCCTAGAAGTCATAGTATAGTATGTGATAAAAAGTCATTAAAATAAGTCATAGTATATTATGTAAAAAAAAAGTCATAAAAAGTCTTAGTATAGTATGTCATAAAAAAGTTTTAAAAAATTAATAGAATAGTATATAGTTAAAAAAGTCAAAATATAGTATGTCATAAAAGTTGTAGCATAGTACGTCTTATAAAAGTCGTAAAAAGTTATAGTTTAGTATGTCATTAAAATATAAAAGGTATTGTAAAGTACAGTATGTCATAAAAAAGTCATAAAAAAGTCATAGTATAGTATGTCGGAAAAAGTCAGTATAGTATGTAAAAAAGTAAAAAGAAGTCATAGTATATTATATAGCGAAAAGTCATAGTATAGTATGTCGAAAAAGTCATAGTATAGTAGTATTTTGAAAAAAAGTCATAGTATAGTATGTCGAAAAAAGTAATAGTGTAGTACAGTATGTCGAAAAAAAAGTCATAGTATAGTATGTCGAAAAAAGTAGAAAAAAGTCATAGTATATAGTATGTCGAAAAAAGTTTAAAAGTCATACTATAGTCTGTCGAAAAAAGTAAGTATAGTACAGTATATCGAAAAAAGAGTCATAGTATAGTATGTCGAAAAAAGTAATAAAAAGTAATAGTATAGTATGTCGATACAAAGTAATAGTATAGTATGTCGAAAAAAGTAATAGTATAGTATGTCGATAAAAGTCATAGTATAGTATGTCATAAAATACCATAAGAAAGTCATAGTAAAAAAAGTCATAGTATAATATATCAAAAAAGTTATAAAAAGTCCTAGTATAGTATGTCATAAAATGTTTTGTTAAAAAAGTCATAATATTGTCTTCGCTTGGGATCAGCCCCAAGATATTATGGAGTGTCATAGGAGGGCAGTCTTGAGACGCACCCAATCATTGAATGGCTTGTTGATTCTCCTATGAGAGGATTAGTGTCCGGGATGGCCATGAAGGTGGTGGCTCGCTTTGTTTAAAGCGGTGGTTGGCGTGCTTCCTGGACGTGGTTGTGCTGGAGCTCTCTGCAGGTGTGGGGGGGCGCAGCAGCATGGGTGTTGGTCCTGGTGACCTCGGCACCACAGGAATTAGAGGAGAGCAACTAGGCAGGGTGTGATTTTTGTTTTGTTTTGTTTTCTTGTATATTGGTTTGTTTTGTTTTTCCCCGAGACCGCAGAGGGTGGGGGGTGGGAGAGGGTTTTGGTTCTTGTTTGATTGTAGTTGTTTGTTCTGTATGTTCTATGTTCAAAAATATAAAAATAATAAAAAATTTATCATAACAAAAAGTCATAATATAGTATGTCATGAAAAGTCATAGTATAGTATGTGATAACAAGTCATAGAAGTCATAGTATAGTATGTGATAAAAAGTCATTAAAATAAGTCATAGTATATTATGTAAAAAAAGTTTTAAAAAAACGTAGCATAATATATAGTTAAAAAAGTCAAAATATAGTATGTCATAAAAAGTCATTAAAAAGTCATAGTATAAGTATGTCATAAGAAGTCATAGAAGTCATAGTAGTATGTGATAAAAAGTCATTAAAAAAGTCACAGTATATTATGTCAAAAAAGTCATAAAAGTCTTAGTATAGTATGTCATAACATTTTTTTAAAAAAGTGATAATATAGTTGGCCTATGTAGTTAAAAAAGTCATAATATAGTATGTCATAATAAGTCATTACCTCTCCGGGAACCATCACCTTATCGTGGTGGAGAGGTTTGTGTGTCCCTATGAACCTGAGGGCTGTGTTGTCTGGAGCTTTGTGCTCCTGGTAGGGTCTCCCAAGGCAAAGTGGTCTCAGGTGAGGGGCCAGACAAAGAATGGTTCAAAAACCCTATGAGTGACCGAGGAAGAGATGGAGTGACCCTGCCCGGAGGAAGCCCGGGGCCCCCGTCTGGAGCCAGGCCCAGATGGAGGGCTCGTCAGCGAGCGTCTGGTGGCCGGGTTTGCCATGGAGCCCAGCCGGGCACAGCCCGAAAAAAGCTACGTGGCATCCATCTCTCCATCCCATGGGCCCACCACCTGTGGGAGGAACCGCTGGGGTCGGGTGCGCTGCCACATGGGTGGCAGTGAAGGTCATGGGCCTCGACGGACCAGACCCGGGCAGCAGACGCTGGCTCTGGGGACGTGGAATGTCACCTCTCTGTGGGGGAAGGAGCCGGAACTGGGGCGGGAGGTGGAGCGCTACCGGTTAGATCTGGTGGGGCTTACCTCTACGCACAGTCTCGGTTCTGGAACCATACTCCTGGATAGGGGTTGGACTCTTTTCTTCTCCGGAGTTGCCCAGGGTGTGAGGCGCCGGGCGGGTGTGGAGATACTCACAAGCCCCCGGCTGAGCACCGCTACGTTGGAGTTACCCCGGTGGACGAGAGGGTTGCCTCCCTACGCCTGCGGATTGTGGGGGGGAAAACTCTGACTGTTGTTTGTGCATATGCACCAAACAAGAGTTCGGAGTATTCGGCCTTCTTGGAGACCTTGAGTGGAGTCCTGTATGTGGCTCCAGTGGGGGACTCCATAGTTCTGCTGGGGGACTTCAACGCGCACGTGGGCAATGATGGAGACACATGGAGAGGCGTGATTGGGAGGAACGGCCTCCCTGATCTAAACCAGAGTGGTTGTTTGTTGTTGGACTTTGTGTTAGTCATGGATTGTCTATAACGAACACCATGTTCGAACATAGGGATGCTCATAAGTGTACTTGGTACCAGAGCACCCTATGCCAAAGGTCAATGATCGATTTTATAATCGTTTCATCTGATCTGAGGCCGTATGTTTTGGACACTCGGGTGAAGAGAGGGGCAGAGCTGTCAACCGATCACCATCTGGTGGTGAGTTGGGTCAGGGGGTGGGGGAAGACTCTGGACAGACCTGGTAAGCCCAAACGGGTAGTGCGGGTAAATTGGGAACATCTGGAGGAGGCCCCTGTCCGACAGACTTTCAACTCACACCTCCGGCGGAGCTTTTCGTGCATCCCTGTGTAGGCTGGGGGCATTGAACCCGAGTGGACAATGTTCAAAGTTTCCATTGCTGAAGCTGCGGCGAGGAGCTGTGGTCTTAGGGTCTTAGGTGCCTCAAGGGGCGGTAACCCACGAACACCGTGGTGGACACCGGTGGTCAGGGAAGCCGTCCGACTGAAGAAGGAGTCTTTCCGGGATATGTTATCCCAGAGGACTCCGGAGGCAGTGGCAAGGTACCGAAGGGCCTGAAGGGCTGCAGCCTCTGCCGTAAAAGAGGCAAAGCAGTGGGTGTGGGAAAAGTTCGGAGAAGACATGGAGAAGGACTTTCAGTCGGCACCAAGGTGCTTCTGGAAAACCGTTCGCCACCTCAGGAGGGGGAAGCGGGGAACCATCCAAGCTGTGTAAGGATGGGACGCTGTTGACCTCAACTGAGGAGGTAATAGGGCGGTGGAAGGAGCACTTTGAGGAACTCCTAAATCCGACTAATACGCCCTCTATGGTAGAGGCAGAGCTGGAGGATGATGGGGGATTGTCGTCAATTTCCCTGGTGGAAGTTGCTGAGGTAGTTAAACAACTCCACAGTGGCAAAGCCCCAGGGATTGATGAGATCCGTCCAGAAATGCTTAAAGCTCTGGGTGTGGAGGGGTTGTCTTGGTTGACACGCCTCTTCAACATTGCGTGGAAGTCTGGGACGGTGCCTAAGGAGTGGCAGACCGGGGTGGTGGTTCCCCTTTTCAAAAAGGGGGACCAGAGGGTGTGTGCCAATTATAGGGGTAACACACTTCTCAGCCTCCCTGGTAAAGTCTTCTCCAAGGTGCTGGAAAGGAGGGTTCGGTCGATAGTCGAACCTCAGGTTGAAGAGGAACAATGCGGATTCCGTCCTGGTCGTGGAACAACGGTCCAGATCTTTACTCTCGCAAGGATCCTGGAGGGAGCCTGGGAGTATGCCCAACCGGTCTACATGTGCTTTGTGGATCTGGAGAAGGCCTATGACCAGGTCCCCCGGGAGATATTGTGGGAGGTGCTGCGGGAGTATGGGGTGAGGGGGTCCCTTCTCAGGGCCATCTAATCTCTGTACAACCAAAGCGAGAGCTGTGTCCGGGTTCTCGGCAGTAAGTCGGACTCGTTTCAGGTGAGAGTTGGCCTCTGCCAGGGCTGCGCTTTGTCACCAATCCTGTTTGTAGTATTTATGGACAGGATATCGAGGCGTAGTCGGGGTGGAGAGGGGTTGCAGTTCGGTGGGCTGGGGATCTCATCGCTGCTTTTTGCAGATGATGTGGTCATGATGGCATCATCGGCCTGTGACCTTCAGCACTCACTGGATCGGTTCGCAGCCGAGTGTGAAGCGGCTGGGATGAGGATCAGCACCTCTAAATCGGAGGCCGTGGTTCTCAGCAGGAAACCGATGGAGTGCCTTCTCCAGGTAGGGAATGAGTCCTTACCCCAAGTGAAGGAGTTCAAGTACCTTGGAGTCTTGTTCGCGAGTGAGGGAACAATGGAGCGGGAGATTGGTCGGAGAATCGGCGCAGCGGGTGCGGTATTACATTCAATTTATCGCACCATTGTGACGAAAAGAGAGCTGAGCCAGAAAGCAAAGCTCTCGATCTACCGGTCAGTTTTCGTTCCTACCCTCACCTATGGTCATGAAGGTTGGGTCATGACCGAAAGAACGAGATCCAGGGTACAAGCGGCCGAAATGGGTTTCCTCAGGAGGGTGGCTGGTGTCTCCCTTAGAGATAGGGTGAGAAGCTCAGTCATCCGTGAGGAGCTCGGAGTAGAGCCGCTGCTCCTTCGCGTCGAAAGGAGCCAGTTGAGGTGGTTCGGGCATCTGGTAAGGATGCCCCCTGGGCGCCTCCCTAGGGAGGTGTTCCAGGCACGTCCAGCTGGGAGGAGGCCTCGGGGAAGACCCAGGACTAGGTGGAGGGATTATATCTCCAACCTGGCCTGGGAACGTCTCGGGATCCCCCAGTCGGAGCTGGTTAATGTGGCTCGGGAAAGGGAAGTTTGGGGTCCCCTGCTGGAGCTGCTACCCCCGCGACCCGAGACCGGATAAGCGGACGAAGATGGATGGATGGATGGATAATAAGTCATTAAAAAGTCATGGTATAGTATATCAAAAGAATCATAGCATTGTATGTCATAGAGTATGCATGTCATAAAACGTCATAGTATAGTATATCAAAATATTCATATGTCATAAAAAGTCATAGAAAAGTCATAGTATACTATGTCCTAAAACAGTCATAGTATACTGTAGTATGTTATAAAAAGTCGTAAAAAAAGTCATAGTATAGTATGTTGAAAATAGTCATAGTATAGTATGTCGAAAAAAGTCTTAGTATAGTATGTCGAAAAAGTCATAGTATAGTATGTTGAAAAAAAAGTCATAGTATAGTATGTATCAAAAAAAGTTTAAAAAGTCATAGTATAGTCTGTTGAAAAAAGTAGAAATATTTTATAGTATAGTATGTTGAAAAAGTCGTTGTATAGTATGTCAAAAAAAGTTGAAAAAAAGTAATAGTATAGTATCAAAAAAAGTCATAGTATAGTATCTCTAAAAAAGTACAAAAAAAGTCATAGTATAGTATGTTGAAAAAGTCATAGTATAGTATTTTGAAAAAAAAGTCATAGTATAGTATGTCGAAAAAAGTTTAAAAAAAAAGTTATAGTATAGTATGTTGAAAAAAGAGTCTTAGTATACGAAAAGTAAAAAAAATAGTCATAATATAGTATGTCGAAAAAGTCATAGTATAGTATGTCATAAAAAGTCCTAAAACAGTCATAGTATACTGTAGTATGTTATAAAAAGTCATAAAAAGTCATAGTATAGTATGTTGAAAAAAAGTCACAGTATAGTCTGTCGAAAAAAGTCATAAAAAAGTCATGGTATAGTATGTCAAAAAGTCAAAGTAGAGTATGTCGAAAAAAGTAGAAAAAAAGACGTAGTATAGTATGTTGAAAAAAGTAATAAAAAAGTAATAGTATAGTATGTCGAATAAGGTAAAAAAAAAGTAATTGTATAGGATGTCGCAAAAAGTCATATAATAGTATGTTGAAAAAAAGTCATAGTATGGTTTGTTGAAAAAAGTAGAAAAAAGTCATAGTATAGTATGTCGAAAAAGTAATAGTATAGTATGTTTAAAAAAAAGTCATTGTATGGTTTGTTGAAAAAAGTAGAAAAACGTCATAGCATAGTATGTCAAAAAAAAGTTTAAAAAGTGATAGTAGATACATTATGTTGAAAAAAAGTTTAAAAAAGTCATAGTAGATTATGTTTGAAAAATAATAAAAAAGGCATCGTATCGTATTGCGAAAAAAGTAAAAAGAAGTCATGTGTATGTCAAAAACAGTCAGAGTATAGCATGTTGAAAAAAAGTCATAATATATTATGTCGAAAAAAGTTCAAAAAAAGGGATAGTATAGTATGTCACAAAAAGACATAAAAACGTTATAGTATAGTATGTCATAAAAAGTAAAAAAAAAAAAAGTCATAGTAAAGTATGTCTTTAAGTCATAAAGAAGTCATAGTATGTCATAAAAGTCATAGCCTACTATGTCACAAAAATTCATAGTATAGTTTGTCATAAAAAGTAAAAAAGTCAAAGTATGTCATGAAGTCATAAAAAAGTCCTAGTATAGTATGTCACAAAAAGTCATCGTATATAGCATGTCATAAAAAAGTCATAGTATAGTTTGTCATAAAAATGTTACAGCATAGTTTGCCAAAAAAAATTTAAAAATACAATATAGTATGTCATAAAAATGACAAAAAGTCATAGTATAGTATGACAAAACATTTATAAAAATTTCAGTTCATTATGTCATTGTATAGTACATAGTTCATTCTTAATATGTTGCTCTAATTCTTGTTACATTTATTACAGTAATTTGTGAAACAAGTGAAGAAATTTACAAACGACAAAAGAGAAATCTCACAGAACAAAACATTTTATTGAACTTAACAACACACACTCAACGTCTCTCTCCAAACACAGACATTCAAAAACACCTTGTAGCATACAGTCGCCTTATTCCAGCACAAAAACACCACCTCTGTGCTGAGAAGCTTGGAGGAAAGGGGGGGGGGGGTGTTACGTTATGTACAAGGCCAAGACAACAGTGGCTCAGTGCAATTAACTGTAGCGTGATGATCAGCCATGCTTTGCTGTTTACAACTACAGATACAAAGGCGTGATGAAAACTCGACATAAAAATGTACATAAAATAACTTCACACAATGAGAAGCAACTATATAAACTTACATGTGTAATCATCTGGTCATTGACGTTACTCGTGGCAGTCATAAAGTATTAATAAGTAAATTAACCGACTTTAGGATTCCTTATACATTATTCTTTGTTTCAGAATACAAATTCAATACTTTGTAAATTTGTTGTGAAACATAATGCATAATCAGTTGGGTCTGATTTCACAAAATCTGGGCTGGAGGTACTCGGTACAAAACTATGTAAAATACTCGTTTATCAAAGGTAAACAACGTAGCTTTCAGGCAGCCAGTGTTGAAGTAACGCTGCTTAAACATGTACAGCCACCCTTAAAGTGAAATGAAAATTCATCTGTCTGTACATTTAATGAATAACGGCAGCACTGAATGTGGAAAACAAGTTGGACCATGACTCTGCGTGCATGTGTACAGGGAGTGTGAATGTCCTCTACAAACTCTCAAAGCCGATGGAGCAGAGGAGGAAGATGGCATAGAGCAGTATGAGACAGAGTCCCAGTCTGCGGTCCAACTTCCAGCAGTTCAGATGGACACACAGGACCTGAGGAGGGATGGATGGAAAGAGAGAACTTCATTTCCTGTTGCACTGCCCTAAATATAATTTCCTGAGTCTGGAAACAGAGACAAGGGCTCTCCTTGACAGGAAAAAGATAAGAGGAAAATCAGGCAGCTGATGTTGGTGCAGACTCATGTTACAATCTAAGAAATAACTATATGAATTAACAGATTTTTTAACAATAATGATCAGACAGAACTCACAGTGAGTATGACTGAGGCCAACAGAAGAATCACTGAGTACACCAGGCCTCTGCTGTTAATTGTCACCTAAAAGCCAGAGATGATAAAGCATTAACATGTTGAAACCACACAATGATAAATTCCATGTCTTACAAAGTTCATTCACGGTGTTGTACTATACTTAAATACAGTAATGTATTGTACATTCACATATAAAGACTTAATTTCTTCTTTTAAATGCGGAACAATATTCAGACTTAAAGGGGCTGTCTTCCATATTCAGAACTTTAATACAGACATAAACAATTATTTGCTATGTAAAGATATCGTGGAGTAATGGCGTCCTGGGCAGAGAATGAAGTCACACTCCCTCTATGTGTTGTAATCTGAGCTTCTCGGTTCTCTGCGTGTGCACGTGAGTGCATGTAGATGCCATGTGTATGGGATGAGAAAGCGCCAGAATTTGACAAGTTGTAAGAGCCGTGTGGAGGCAATCCCAGACCACTTTTTTTTGAATATCGAGTACAGCCCCTTCAAAGGCATAACAGGACGGTGTTATAAAACCTTAATAAGGCTAATAGAACATGGTATAGACTAATAAACAAATAATCCCTCTCAATCATCACTTGATGATGATCACTAGAAGTGTGTGGTGGTGTCTGTATCTGCAGAGACCCTGCCCTCTGCCTGTATTTTCTCTTTTCTTCTTATCTTTTGGTGTGCATGACGTTTATGGGCGTCAACAAAGTGCCTTGGGGCCCCACGTGAGTGTGTAACCCCAAGCCAATAACGCAGGTTGTACAGCCAATCTCAGCCAACGCAGCTTTGTCCCTCAGTGTCTCATATCGACGCACAACTCTAACCTACACACACACACACACACACACACACACACACACACACACACACACACACACACACACACACAGAAACAGACAGGATGAAGCTCTGCTTTTACTCATAATCCGACAAGGTGTGTTGCGTGTGTTTATATGTACTTTGGAACATAACAGCTGTGAAACAATCTGAAAACATATTTTTTTATTCCTCTGATTCACTGCTTTCTACGGCTCTCCCTCTCTTTATTCACTCTCTAGCTCGCTCGATCACCGCTGCGTTCTCTCTTTGGCTTTAGCGATACTCCCTTCGTATTCTACCTTCTACCTACAGAAGTATTTTAAAAGTATTTTAAAAGGGGGAGAGAGATGAGATAACCAGTGGGATATCGCTATGTTTTTAGGATCATAGGTCAAGCCAGCTGTACAAGATATCAGGTAGAGAAAACAGCTGGTGTTACCACTGATCCGTAGCTGACAATGAGAGTCCTCAGGGCCCAGGGGAAGCCCAGGCCCAGAAGCACATCAAAGATATTACTGCCAATGGAGTTGGAAACAGCCATGTCGCCCATCCCTGCAACATTTGACATACACACAATGAAATTTAGGTGTAAATATGTAGTTGGAAGACATTCAAATGACATTAGAAATCCAGTCAAACAGCTTGAGTTTTTTTATTTTTTGGTCAAGAATAAACTTGATTTAGTTTTGTAACATACCAAAATATGCAAAGTTGAAATGATTCAACAATGTAAAACACACACACACACGCACGCATGCACGCACACCTTGTCGAGCAACGATGAGGCTGGCCATGCAGTCAGGGACACTGGTGCCGGCTGCCAGAAAAGTAATGCCCATGATGACTTCTGGGATTCCAAGTGTGTAGCTGATTATGGTCACCTAGACAGAAACACAGAGGGAAGAGGCTGTATGTATTTATGTGTGTGTGCGTGTTTGTGTGTGTGCACGTGCAAGTGCATTAGTGCGTTTCGTACCATCCAGACCATGAGGTAGGAGAATAGGGCTATCCAGAGCGTGGAGGACAGGAAGGTGAGCAGGTACCAGCGCTCCCACCGCGGCAGGTTACAGTCGGGGACGGTGAAGTAAAGTAGGATGCTCACGGGCCAAGAGAGCAGCCACTTCAGACGCACACACCAACCATCTGAGGACATTATGAAAACACACGTGCACGCGCACACACGCACACACGCGCACACACACACACACACACACACACACACACACACACACACACACACACACACACACACACACACACACACGTTTCCCCACAGGGATCATTGCAGATTCATCTAAACTTCTAAATTATTAATGTGGCACGGCCTGTGAATCTTAGTATCATCTCTTTTTAATTAGCTCCATGATTAGCAATGAATCCATCTATAACACTGGAAGTATGTGAAAAAGCCAGAGGAAGCTTTCAGTGTGAACCTGAGAGATTTTCTAGCTTTAGTTTTATATTTGACACATGAAAAGATGCAAAGTGTGCATAACACTCACGTGGCAGGACGAAGGGTTTGAAAGGAGTGTTCTCCTCCTCTCCTTCCTCCTGCTCTTCATCCTCTTCCTCTTCCTCTTTAGGATGTGCTACCCCACCTGTCTCTCCCCCCGTCTCTTTACCCCTCTCCCTCTCTCCCTCAAGCGGCTGCTTGTCTCCCTCGGCCACCGTCCCGTTCTCCCTCCCCCACGACCCGTTAGGACCCAAGCCTTCCTCGCCCGAGGCTCCCCCTTCCTCTGGGCCACCCCGGGCCCGAATCAGCCTCTGCCTCTGTGGGTGGGGAGGGAGTGAGGGTGAAGTCAGAGAAAAGAAAGAAGGGAAAAAAGAAGAAAAGAAAATGACATGACAAACTACTTCATCTGACTGTAGCTAACAATATGAGACCTGGCAGCCAGGCATGTCTTCACCAGAGGGGGATTTGGAAAGCTTTGATCGGGGGCATGGTACAGAGCAGGGGCAGCAGTGGAAGTCACACTTTAATTTGGCACTGGAAATGGCAAGCACACATGCAGGAGAGCCGAGAGAGTGAGGAAGCAGATTTGAAGATTGAGTCTGCTTACTGTCTGCTTGTGTCTGGGATAATATTATGCACAAGGTGTGTGTGTGTGTGTGTGTGTGTGTGTGTGTGTGTGTTTGATATGCCATCAAAAATGTATCCCCCTCTTTTTTGTCTACCTGCAAAGCTCCTGTACAAACACTGCGCTGTGACTAGTATCTTTGCTATTGATAAATTGTTAACAAATTCAACAAATCAATATGGCAACTAAAAACATAATTATTACCAAAAACACCACCAGCAAACTTAAATGGACTTTTCTTCCAGTGCATATGGAGCTAAAGCTAAAAGATTTCTGGTAATGGCCGATTGTGGGAGGAATGAAAGAATATGACCTCTACGGTTCTGTACAGCAAAGTAAGCAACTATGAAAAAACAACTTTCTCACTGACGTTTTTCCAATAAATCCATATAATGCTGCACATTTTCTGCTATAGATACGCCATACCCTACGCTGTACCCTACGCCAGTCTTCGAACTATACTGTGGCCTTTGGTGCCATGTATATCGGCTCTTCCAGTCTCTCCACTGCTGGCTGTTCCAATTTAACAGGAGAGAGGAGCGAGAGGGGTTAGGATCGTGACCGGCCTGTGACGAGCTGTTACCACCACCATCTTCAGCCAGAGAGGACATTATTTCTTCAGCTTCTTCTTGCGTTGTCACCCCGGCGGGAGGTGTGCCAACAAGGCTTGGAGCAGGTGACCCGGTCGTGCTATTAACGTCATCACTACACAATTTCTTAGTAAAACCAAAATGAATTAAACTGCCTTGTTTTCTTTTTGCCATGGCTATATGATGCTAACTGCAGAATGGATTTCAACGACTTTGCGCGCCGATTAATGGCCTCCATCGTTTATATTTTTTCTACGAATCTTTGAGTTAACATGTACTAAACAAGAGTTGAATTTGCACCACAGCGCCGCCACGCCTTGATGCTCATGACAAGTATAGCATGTATAGTTATCTTTATTGAAGTGAATTAGGTTTAAATCGCCGTCATGCATGAATGAATGAATAATATTTTTGCAATTTTACACATAATAATCCACGATGATCAAATTACACAAAACTGAAATTGCAGGTCAAAATGACACACTGTCAATATTTTTAGAGACCCCCCCAAAATTTCACAAATCACGTTTTCATGGGAGCCCATGTCTTATTAAGGGGAGCAAAGCTCCCCCTAGCTCCCCCGTAGTTCGCACCCTGACCTACGCTGTACCCTACGCTGTACCCTACGCTGTACCCTATGCTGTACCCTACGCTGTACCCTACGCTATACCCTATGCTGCCTGACGTGCACCTCTCCAGAAATGTAACTACATGTCGCAGCGACGCAGACCGCAACAAATGTAGCTCAGTGTAAATTCTGTCAGGGAGACTTCTAATACGTTGTCTCTGTTCTCTTTAACTGATCAGCTGGGTGGTTTGGTTCTGTATACCAATTAGAATCGGGCACTTATGTTCTATCCAATCACAGCTTGACTACCTTGTTTTAAATATCTTCTCTCTCCCGTTTCTGTCAGTTGTATTTTCAGACGAGAGTGCGACCCGCCTCCTCCCCTTCTACCTCCAGGCATTTTCGACGGTGTATCGGTCTTCTCCCGGCGACGGCCCATTTAAGTTTCGGATTTTCTCACCACCACCACCAGTGTCTAGATTCCATTGGGGGATGTGTTTGGTTTTCCTAAACATTAGTTGTATAGATACCCCTTTACAATGGAGTCTAATCTCCAAATAATTATGTTTGTACTTGTTTGGTTATATGTTAGTAATAAATGTTTGCATATCTGCAACGAAGTCTCTCCTGATTGAACTACACCGATACTTTTTAATAATTAAGGATTCATCATCAAATTGCTAAATCTGAATAAATTCTCATGACCTTTAAGTGTTTTTGTGATTTTTCCTTTGGATTATTAATAAGTTAAACCCAGGACAGAATTTTCATATGCTTGTATAAATTTGTTGTGTTAACACTGTATCTTATAGCCCTTTTACAAATTATGCAGCTTGCCGTTGTTTCATTTTTGGCCTGAGACTACAGCCACAGAGTGCTCCTCTTCCTCTCTGCCATTCTTCTGCTCCATCTCTGTCCTGCTTGTGTGTGTGTGCTGCTGGCTGCTGCCGGGCCTGGCTGATTGCTTGCTTGTTCGCCGAGTCATGTGACGGTACAACATCAAATCACAAGAGGGGGGAGGAGGAGCAAAGTGTGCCTTTTCCGCGCTGTGACAGGAGCGGCATTTGAAAGCAACGGCACTTATACAGACACAGACAGCCAGGTCGCCTTTTTGATGAAACTGCAGCAGTGCATTATACTGGTATCAATACCAACGTTGGTATCGATATTATCAATATTTGGATCGATCTGCCCACCACTAATTTCCAGGTTCTCCTTCTCCGTGAACAACATGTAATTAATGAGAGGGTTAACTTTTCCTGCTACGGCTTTCCAACCGTGGTCAGAAAGCACAGGGGAGACACTTTGTTTCTCCATCTCCACTGCCGGAGTCTGTACTCGTTCCGAAGCTAATCCCTGTCACTCTCTCACTTGCTCTACCACACACTCCCCACGCGCACACACATACCGGCTCTGCTATTCTTTTAAAGAGATACGCTAGAACGACGCAGGCACACCAGCACAGAAGTATAAATCCTCACAACAGCGTAGGCCACTTACCTAGGCTACGTTGTAGGTTCTGCGTGGAGCCTACGTACAACCATAAATCCGCCTTAACTCTGAAACACACATTTCTCCATGTAAACATATACATAAAAAAAACTGCTTTTTTGGCAGTTAAGTTACAACTTGTGACGCTACAGTGACATCCATATGTTTTAATGGTGCAACACAATTCAATAAAAAAAACTAGCGAGTAGGTATTAAGAACTTAAGGAGGACTTTACAACACAAACCTAAGAACGGATTTACAAATACCTGGTGTAGTGCAGTGATCCTTCATTATATTTATGGTACGGTTTGACCAATATGACCATGTTAATTTGACAGTGACATATTGCTTCTTCTTTTTTTAAATGATGCACACGCACATTTAAATACCCACCAATCTAGCCGAAAAAACCCGGTGGAACTTGGACGTTATGTGCAGGGTGCGAGCACGTGTGGTGTACCTCGTTGATGACCATGCGTCCTGCCATGCGCAGGCGGGTGAAGGGGGGGAAATGCGGGGTAATGAGAAGGCGGAGGCTTGCCTCTGAGAAGGAGAGCTGGTGGGGGTGCAGGTTCAGCAGCTCATCCACCATCACCACCCCTGAGTCCTGGCCGGCCACCGCACATGAATCTGGGAAACGTGCAGGGAGATGGATGGAGGTTGGCAGGAGATATCAGTGGATAGGAGAGGATAGCTTAATAAGATAAACGATAGACAGCAGACAAACAGGAAGACAAAATAGACAGAGTGATAGAAAAAGTGGAGAACAAATCTAAGCGGTCTTGTTCTATTTCAGCCTGTTGGAATTCCACAGGGTTTGAAAGGCAGCCTTAACTGTGTCACTAGGTCTGTTGAACGCTGCTCTGAGAGAGACTGAGGGAAACTTTTTTAATGTTTTGGATGTACACATGCACGCATGCAAACACGAGCGGCTGCACCTGGCTTCAGCGGCACCATGTCGTTGTCACAGTCTCCAACGTTTCCGACAGCAGTCGTCCGTCGCAGGCGGCTCAGACACGGCTGACCTGCCCTGCTGCAGTGTCTCTCTGCCAGGCTGCGCAGAGATCTGTTGAACCTACACACACACACACACACACACCAAACACACACACACACAAAGATGTAGAGCGCGTGGTGGCTTGATACCAACAGGATAGAAATGTGAGAGGGAGGAAAAAAAGACACTCACTTCATGATGATTATGTAGATTCCGTACATAGAGATCAGGATGATGGTCTCCCACCTTAAAACATGCACACAAACACCAACAAAGATTCATTAATACTACATTCATCACAATGACAGTCTATCCTGCAACCTGATATTCAAACAACATAGGCTGCTGAATTATAATAGAGTTTAATTACACTCTTACCACATGACTTTTTCATCATAGATCACCTGGAAAATACAATGAAAATATACTTTAATTACACCATAAAAAATAAATCTTTTTACATGTCTTGTCAAAGGAACATAAAAAGGATTGATTAGCTAATATTGGCCAATATATTGACTCCTATTAGCTTGTCACATCTTGGTTACAATTCTAAAAACCAAACACTTTTAAGGGATGCTATTGAAAACATGTAATGTGCTAATAATATTAATTAATGACTGATAGGATAATGAATTAATATTGGCCTCAGAAATCCAGTATCGTCAAGCATAATAAAATATTGTATGACGTGAGTATTTTCTCTCTACTGGTAGCTATATATACTGTCGTTTCTGGAGGAATTAAATGGGGAGTTTCTCACCAGGATAAGCACCAGTATGGACAGGATGTAGAAGGCAGCATCACGAAACAAAGGCCACCAGCTCAGAGAGATGGTCTGGAAAGAGAAGACACACAGTAAAGTCAAGCAAATGTTGTAAGATGTAATGAAAAAAAAAAAAACTAAAATACAAAATACAGTTACTCTGCTTTTATGTTTAATGAGTTTTATTAGCTCGGAAAAGGTGAGATCAGTTCTCATTTTAGCTTAAGCTGGACCTGTCCAGAGAAGATGCCGCAGAGGCCGATGATGACCAGGATGTTAAAGACAGCTGATCCCACAATAGTTCCCACACCCACGTCTCCTTTTGTGATAAACACCCCTAAAAACACAGAACAGGAAAGAGCAAGCCATAAATCATCAGCAAAAACTAAAGTAATGTGGCAATCTGTAAGAAATGATGGATTGTATCTCTCTCCCATACATAAATGTGTAAAAAGTTAGGCTTAACATCTCTCTCCTCTAAACAGAAATATTACATATATACATAACCAAGGGGGCTGGGCAGATATCTTTTTATTTTATGCTATTTATATTGCCTAAAGTCACTTTAATACATGTAAAGGCCAGCCTATTTTTCATTTGAGAATAAAATAGATTATTTCAGAGGCAATATATGAGAAAATGTCCTTTAGCCACATGGATTTAGAAGCAAAGTTTTCATTCTTACAAATCAAAACAATACATCTGCTTCAATTTTATTAAACTGTATGTTATGCCTTCTAAAAAAGTAGCAGTGTCCAGGATAATCCCTATTATTACCACGACATGTGTACGATGGTTTCTGTATCTGTTTTATATCTGGGCCAAAGTTTCCAAACACTGTGAACAATGTCCTTATTTTGTCAAAATTTCACCATGGAAACTTTAATCTCATCGATGCCAATGCCTGGATCTTTTCTACCCAAAGTGTATTTTTTAATCTATGTCCATATTTACTGAAACCCTAATGATCTGTAGGGAAAAAAAACACTTAATAAATGTGCAGGTGAGCTGGTAAACCATCAAGCAAAAATGAAATGTGCTCTTCTCGCCGTCTTTGTCTACTTGAAATCAGTGCCGA
This sequence comes from Sander lucioperca, assembly GCF_008315115.2. Lineage (NCBI taxonomy): Eukaryota > Metazoa > Chordata > Actinopteri > Perciformes > Percidae > Sander > Sander lucioperca. The sequence goes on from NC_050173.1 coordinate 31,004,383, forward strand.
CATGAACTTGACTCCCCTCAGTCCTGATCAGGTGAAGATGTCTATGATTGCAGGTAATTGGAGCACTAATGGGGCAATCATTGGGCTAATCCCTGAGAGTGAGAAATCGATTAGACGAACACCCTACTGACCAATCAGAGAGGTGAAGAGCTCGGGGGCGGAGCTTCCAGCTGCCATGAAGGTTGCCCCGGCAACATCCTGACTGAGCTGAAGGTTCTGGAGGACAGAGGAAGACAAGTTTAATGATTGAAGGATGAGGCTGTTGATCCACAATTGACAAGTTTCCCCAGCAAATGCACTTGTACTCATGTTTGAGTAATGTTTGCTAAAAACTACAGTGCATAGATATTTGGAGAAAATGTTTAGCCTTTATATATATATATATATATATATATATATATATATATATATATATATATATATATAATCTTTCAATTAAAACAAATGTGCTTGGGGCTGGGTGATACAGGTGGGGAAGACATAAGTTTTGATATCTGGACTAATGCAGCATTTATCCTTTAAAGGTTTGGATGAAAATAAAATAAACAGATGCTTTGTAAAAATCCCAGTTAACACCTGAAAAACACAAAGACAACATCAACAATCTAACTGTAGACTCTAAACTAAACTAACTCTCTTTCTTGTTAAAAAAAACTCTACTATATGTCCTACATGATTTTATTTATTTATTACATATGTCTTTAGTTCATACCTCTGATACTTTTTCCAGTGATGGCACAAAGTAAACATCACACACGATGGCCAGTGCATGAAACATGTAGATTGCCTGTGAAATAGAGGAGAGACATTATTGGCCATATGGCTTATATAAGCGTTTCGGTTTGTGAGTTTAATGCAACAAAATGAAGCATCCATTTAGGAAGAGCCGATACTCACACAGAGAACATGAAGGACTACCGCTCCCTGTCTCTTCTGCTCCAGAGTGAAGAGGTCTTCAGGAAAATCACTGATAGCTGGAGAAGAGATGGACAGAGAGTAATCTAATGATGTGTAAAATGGGGGCACTTCCTGGACTAGAGCTGAAACAATTAGTGGATGGATTGATTAGTTGATCCACAGAAGAATCAGTCGACAAGTATTCTTAAAATCAACGAATCGTTATTTCAACAGCCCAAGTTCCCGCCTCTCAAATTAGAAGAGCTGTTGTTAATCTTTCTCTCCATTGACTCCCTGTCACTTTTAGGATTGCTTTTATTGATTTTTAACTTTTGAAATAAAAGGTATTCCATGGTCATGCACCTCTGTATTCAAAGGAGTTGTTGTGCCCTTTGACCTCTAAGAGGAGCCTCAGCAGGGATTTTTGGCTGTTGGGTCCAGGCTGAAAACTAAAGGTGATCATGGTTTTGCTATTCTTTGTCTTATGTGATTGTAAACAGAATATCTTGGGGTTTTGGACTGTTTAATGGAGAAAAAACAATCAGTAGATTAATTAATAATCAATGAAAATAATCGTAATTTGCAGTCACTTTTTTGTGAAATGTGTGGGTGTGTGTATGACTTTGTTGGATGTGTGTCCGGTTGTATCCCCTAGCAACAAGGGCTGAGACAGCTCGAGGTTAAAACGTTTGCCACACGACACCAGTTAAATTGCATTATAATTGAGTTTTCAGCCCTTTTTTTAATGGTTCATCGTGAGACTTCACACTGTCACTCATGTCATCTGCACCCAGGTTTCCAACTCTTTCAATAAAGCCAGCGATTCCTATGAAGTCAACCTTTAGAGGCATCAAATTTGGCTGTGTTAGACGACGCATCGCTACCACCCTCTTTCAAACTGTAAGGTTTCTGTAGTGTTTTGCTAGACTGCAACATCTTGCACATAAGCTCGATCTAATGCCACGACTCACTGCACCATAAAGAAGCTTTTATTATGAGGGAGCTCAAAATAACAATAAAGAAACCTCTCAAGTGACTTTCTGATTTATTTGTGAGTCAGGATTCATAAAACCTCCATTGAAGAGAAAGGTAACAAACGTGGGAAACAAGTGTGACTGAAGTGTCGAGATCCTGCACAGAGGCAACATTGTGCAGTTAGTCAGCGGCTAACATGCATCACATGTCGGGATAGAGACACAAATATGGTGTGTGATATTATGACAACCTGTCACATGATTTTGTTTAGACGCGGATCAAACCGTATATTTTTATCACCAACAAGATGGTGCTCTTGAAAATAGCAATTTGTTAATAGGAAGAACATGTCTTTGAGGCCTTGAAGTTAATCTGTACTGTTTCCCCTCAAGGCAGTTTTTCTAGCTCAATATATTCTCTGTAATTGGATACAAAATCTCTTCATCTCACATCAGACTGTAAGATGCCGTCACTGCTTCTCTCTCAGTCTTTCAAAACAGCCAATTAGATCCAAGCACACACACAAGCAAAGAGAGAACTGATGATGAGAGGCTACTAATCAGCAGGTCATGGCAGGCACTTTGAACAGCTCCAGATGCACAAGCTATCCAACCACAAATTCAGCATTCAGTTTCCTAGCAACTGGGTCCCCTCAAAGGCCTAACTGTTTAAACATCTAGATGTGCAGAGTTAGAAGCAATGAGGGATGAGGTGGAGGGAGAGGTAGATCGATGCACACACACACAAAAATGTCTCACCGGATCTAGAAATACTGTCATTTTCATTGTTGTCTTTCTCTTGCTGCATGAGCTCTTTCTTGGACAAGGAGATGTCGTGATCCACAGTGGGTGCATTGGAGCCTAAAAAGGATTGACATATAAATACAGTAAATTTACCCAACTTGTATTTATTTTGTCTACTGTGCTGCTAAAAACACTCGTTTAAGGTTATAATTATCTGTATTATTACTGCAATCTAACATTTAAATAATGTGAATTGCATGGTCATAGACAACACACGGATGTGTTTACTGTAGATGAAATCACGACATTTGCATGTGTAGTTTCCTTGAAAAGCACCTGTAACATCGTTGAAGTTAAAGATCCAGGCGGCTGCGAGCAGACCGACTGCACAGACGCAGAACCGGGGGAGGAGCCGCGTCTGCCTCGGTCTCCTCGGCGCCTTCATCCCGCCAGCCTCCGCCGCTCGCCGGCTCTCCGCTCAGAACATGTCCCTGCTGCCGACGCCGCCGCCACTCCTCCTCACACAGCCGGTGCGGTCCCCGTTATACAGACTGGATAAAAACTGGCCTTTGGCTCTCTTTTCCCGATTTATAGTCTTTCAGCTATTTAGCTTTGGGCTCCAACCACGACACAGGAGGATGCTTGATAGGTTTGGCCTGTCATTAGCATCTCAGCACGAGTCAGTCCCCACGCAGCATCCGCGAGCTCAAACTCCAGCACACACAAAATGAATCATCAGCCAGCTATGCTATAAAAAAACATCCCTCGATTCAGACCATCCTCTCGTCCCTCCTGTCCTACATTTGATCCCCCACTTTATGATTTTCCGTATGGGAGGGGGTGTTTTCCTATGTCACAGACAAGACCACCAGGGAGCGCCTTCAGCTGGGAGGGGCGACTGGAAGGCATAGATACACTTTTACTGGAGCACGTAATTCAAAATGTGAAAAGTAATTATTTATTAATGAATGTTGTAGTGTAACTGGGATACTAACCTGATAATAATAATAACAAACGGTCTTATAGTGGCAGACTGGACTGCTACTCTCGTCAAGAACTCATCTCTTTGGTTCACATGTATTCAAGCGTATCTTCATACCATACTCACATGGCCATGAATGAGTTATTGGCTGCTGTAACCCTTTCCCCATACTGACCACAAAGAGATCCCTTCGTAAAACTACTTTAATGTAAGTAAAATCCAAAGTACAAAATACAACCAAAGTACAAAATTCCCTTTGTATTTCAACGAAAGAAACAATACAGCAAACAAAAACTTCTACAATGTACATAAGAGCAGGTGAGTACGGTTTTAAGTCGATGTGTAGTGGCCAGGACTAAGAAAATATGAACTATTAAGCAATTTCTTTTTATATAAACATGGATTAGAGCAAGACATGTTTCAATAAAAACAAATTATTTCATACATCTCTTCTTCTAAATCAGTGCACAAACTCCTAATAAATGTGCAAAACGCACTGCACATTTCATGTAGGCTAGTATTTTTGCAAAAAATAAACTATTTAAAATAACATTAGCCTTATGATCTGTTTAGTAGAAAACATATTCAGCTACAAAAAACAACAACAATAAGCCAAAAATAGTTAACATGTTTATAAGCGGGAGTGTTTAAATCAAATAGGAGGTAAAGCCCCATATTGCACACTGCAGTAGGGCTGTAACATCAGGTGTGCACCACTCCACAAGGTGTTGATGGAAAAAAAGTTTCCTGTACAGCTTCCTGAAGCCACAAAGGCCAAAACGGTGAGAATGACAAACAGCAGAAAGAGTCTTACTCTCTGGACGGCTGTCTCCAAGACACCTGCACACCTTAGACAATGGAGAAACCAGAGGGACGATTATGAATGAAGTAACGAAATATGATTCAGAGCCATTTTATGATGTAAAGCTTAAGTACCTTTTGGTCTGAAGATCTACTGTGACACTTGGAGGCTTCGGCAGCTCTTCCGCCTCAGGTTCTTCCTGCACATACAGTACCAGACATCACTAATCCCCTCATTTCTACATCCACAGTCTTTGGATTGACAGTGGCACGCTCTAGTGGTCACTTGTGGAAGTACAGAATACTCTTAAATCTACACCCAGTTGCCACTTTATAGCACTTACTGCAAGACTGCATTAGTTTTATCCAGGTGAACAAAATAAACTGGCAACTGAGTGATTTTTACAATCTCTCAAGTTTAAAAGTCTATAAACAGGAGGGAGAGGTCATACATGTCTAAGATACGTGGAGTCTGACGTGTTGATTTCCACTTCAGCTGAAGAGGCCAGCAGATTCATTTCCTCTGCGAAGGACAAAGGGGGACTGAGCGATCCTTCCTTTTCTGCCATCAGGTCATTCACAAAAGCGCTAGAATCCAACAGCAGACACACAGTACAGTATGACTGCAAACAGACGACTCAGTGTACATCATGATATATTTAGAGCAAGAGGATATAATGTGTCAGAGTTACAATGAGGCCTCTTCCAGTCTGTTCTCCAACTGCTCACTCAGCTTCTGATTTGTCAGCCTGAGATCCTGGAGCAAAGAAACATGATCAGACACACTTCAACAGCTCATTCCGATAAGACTTAATCTAAAAGCGGTCGGTAGCTGAGGGAATACTTTTCTTTCTACTTTCTTAACTGAATAGAAACGGTTGAGAACATCTTTACCTTTATGATGTTGGAGCACTCTTCTATTGCCTCCTCCGAGTGCTTTAACTGCAAGTTTTTCTAAAACAAACACACATGAAGAAATGTGATGTTCAAATAATTAAAAAGACAAAGAACTGTCAAGATATTCATGTTGACGTCCTAAGCGAAAGATCAATCTTTATGAGAAAATCTTTGACTTTTTGGTCAGTCTAGTGCTGTTGTCTGTGTTCCTACCTGATGAATGACCTCATCCCTTTTAAGCAGCTCTAACTGAGCCTCTCCCATGCTACGCTGAAGAAACACACAACATGACAAATCAGAAGCGGTTTGACGATGTAACATGACTAATGCAAACACCGGTAGAATGAATGGAGAGAAAGAAATAATCAAACATCTCCAAGTTGAATCCATAGTGTTACCTCCAGGGTTTGAAGTGAAACCTTGAACCTGCTCAAGCCAATCTTGTCCTGGTCTCTCTCTTGCTGGAAGCTCTTGAGCTGAAAAAGTCAGAATGACATTTAAATGTGCCAAGTGTTTTGAAATGTCTGTACCTCTTCTAACTGTAGTATATGATGACAGATCATAGTGCTATGTGAAAAGTAACAGATATCATACCTCTGTAGTTAGCTTCTTATTCTGTTCCTTTATCGTGGTGTTTTCCTTCTCCTGCATAAAAACACAACAACATGAAGGGTTACCTGGATATATATGTAAAAAGAAAAAGCATAGCATTTGCATTGAATGTAATTAAGACTCAAAAATAGCCTGGAATTGTTTATAACATAGTAGGCGCAAGGCTTTGGAAGAAAAAATAACATATACCATTGATGCCAAACCTCCACAGGATGGCTGTTAAAGTGCTGTATAGTAATAAAACCCTAGCTGGTATTACCCTATTTTATGATTATAGATCAACACCATCACCTGAGCAGCGTCAAAAGGCAATTGTAGCATCCCTTTCCGTAGAACATCATTTGCCCAAACTGCATTTTCAGTAAAAGTGGCAAAATTATTGAACTTTCTGCCAGACCACTTGAAATGTATCCCAACATTAGCCACTTTTAAAAAAAATACCAAATTGTGGCTAATTCGGGAACAATCTTGCTCTCATATTTAGTTTTTTACACTGTGCTCTGATTGTATACATTTTCATTTCATTTCTTTTTATTTCATCTTTATTGTATTTTTGATAATAATGTAAATCTGTATTTTTATTTGTAACCAAAAGCCCTACTAGGGACAAGTGTCGAGAATTAGCTTCGGCTAAAAACACTATGATACATACATCAGATGACTGTTGAAGTTTATCTATGTTTTTTTTGTATCTGTCCCTATCTAAATAAACCTTTTAAAAAAAAAAAAAAAAAAAAAAAAAAACACACACACTTGCAATCCATTATTTTTTATTAAATGCATAGTAAAAATTACAAAAATCTGATTGATGAAATTTTAAAGAGGAATTATCCTTTTTCTTGTCAAAGGTTGCCTAAAAAGTAAAATCCTTGACATATACTTCTGAGGTTTACAAGTGAGATGCCACTGCAGTGAGGGCGGGCCTGAATACATCGACCTACGACCTGGATTAGACTACAGTAAAAGACACAAATGAACCATACGAGATATGAGGAAGCAAACTATGAGAATACAGTGGTTTCTAAAAGATTACACAAATCATTTGAATGTTAATTTAAGTTAGTAGCAGCTCAGAGCTCTGCCTGAAGCAACACTGGAATAGAGCTGGGCAGTTTATCACTGCAATGTACGACTAGATATCATCAAGGATGTTGCTTTGCCTTCTTATACTTCTGGTTACCCACCAATTTCTGAATCTTTTGTTCACTGCATCTCTTTGCATTGAGGTCATTGGACAGGAGGGAACTGCAAGGCTCTGCTTCAACCTGCTGTGCTTCACTGATGTTCTTCTCCAGGCTGCTGATACACAAACACATCTACCTACTGCTGACCGTTTTTTCACCATAATGTTAAAGCACTAGTTCAAAAGCACTAAGTAACAAAGATAACAGGGCTGGCGCAACAAAAACATTGAAAAAACAAAGACAAAACAGATATAAAATAAAAGCCATGTCAAAGGCAGCAGGAAAATCAAACAGATCATTAATATGCTAAAAGATAATTGCAGTGTTAAGTTTGATAATCATACGGCTCAGGAACCTTTCTGCTACTGAGTAGGGACAATTGTGTGTGACTAGTTACGCTTTCACTTGTTTTCTGAGGTTGACGTTCTCTGAGCGCAGCATTGCTATATCATCATCTGCAACATCCAGCAATTGCCTGATTTTAGCATTCAGGTCCCTCTGTTGGCTGTGAGCATAATCCAGCTCCGTTATTTTCTCAAGCATCTCCGTTGGTGTCCTGCGCGCGCACACACACACACACACACACACACAAGCTATGAGTGTATAAAAAGTACAAAGTGTATTCACGTACACTAGCATGTCCACATGCCAACACACACACGAGATCAAGTTCTATACAGTGCCATTGCAACATTTTTTCGTGTGTGGATTTATTCAGTGAACATCACTCACATGTTCTCCTCTGTGACATCCATCCTGCTGGCTTACTCCTCCCTGGTGCTTGTGATCGACAAAGGTCCACCAAACAAATTAACATAAGGAGCAAAACACGACTTGTAAGATATATTTTCCGTTTTCTTCCAGTCTTTATTTATTAAAAAAACAAATTAGTTTTGACATTTATGACTGTGGTCCACTGAATAGTGTTGACGGTGTGAATCTCTCAATGTACAACTTTTAAGGATGGACTAGACTGATCCAGTTAACTTATCTAACATTAACATTACTTGTATAACTAATTAATTAAGACACACTTTGCATAAAGCAGAAATCCCTGCAATGAGAAGCGCAAAAATATCTTAGCTATTTTCCAAGCTTTCAAGGCTGTTTTTACCTGACAAAAAAAGAAAGAAGAGAGATTCTGGGATTTGAAATGACTCCCAGTTTATTAGTGGGGGCACTTTGACAACATCTTTATTATATTTGAAAAAGGCTATTTTAAAAGTAGCTAACGTTAACTTTCTATAGCTAGCTAGAGTTATCCAACTTTGGTTACAGTCACATTTTTAAAAGAACTGAGGTAATGTTAGCTAAAACTCATCATTGATCAGCTAGTTTAGCTAAAATGCTAACTAGTCACATACATGTGAAAGTATCGTTACGTGTTGGAGAAAAGTATTAGTGTTTTTCAATCATCAATTCATTGATGTTTTACAGACTCAGTTAGCTAGTAACATTAGCTACATGCTACCTTTAGCTAGCTAAAGTTTGTCAGTTAGCTAGCATGATACCACCCGTAGATACAAGTTGACCAAATGTTTGCATACTACTAAAACTGCTAACGTTTTATACTTATATCCGCTTTAAAATGGACAACAAAAATGACTTACCACCGAGTAACTCCAAACTAATAAGGTTAAGCTAGAGACTGTGGTCTAAAGGACAGCAGCTAAATTGTAGTTCTGGCTGCTAAACCAAGCGCAGGAAACCTGCGTTGCCAGGTTACCATGCACCTGGCACTAACCTGGGTCGCCTTCAAGCCTTTATTTATTCTTCTTTATTTATTTTTTTTACAGTCACTGGTTCAGCCCAGTGCCTGTAAAAAGATTAAGCCCCAGCCCAGACAAAACGGTGGTGTATGCAGAGCACGTAGTTTCAATTCACACCATGGATGTAGTTTTAATATGTTTTACACCCTTTCGAGGAAACATGTCGTTGGAAAACCGTAGCAAAACGGTTTTTAAATTGAACGTGCCCCTGTTTAGAAACGAAATGTTTGCGAAGACAGGCTCTTGGTGATTAATTAAATGGTCTGTGTTGGGTTCTCTGCATTAGAATGAAATTTGAATAGGTAGATTTTACTCAAGCGTCCATGTTAAAAATTGTTGGAACTGCAAAAAACACGTTTCAAAGTCAAAATGTTACTATTACACCACGAAATACAAAAAATAAAATAATTAAATTAAACGTTTTTTCAATGGTTCCATACTTCCCTTGAAACAATTTATTTAAGCACTTTCAAATAGCAAAACCAAACATCAAACGATGTGACCCATATGATATAGCACACAAAAAGGTAGACATAATCAAACTATTAAAAAAATCTTTTTTCTGCAATGTAGTGTAATGTCTGCAGTGTAAGACAAAAGCTCATGTCAAAACAATGGCTTGTAAAAAAAGACGTAAGACGAGGCAACTAAAACGGCAAAGGCAAAAGTGCAAAAGAGGGGAAATTGTACTGAGGTAACAGAAGTCCATTTGGCATCAAGCTCTGTGGGACATGTTAGCTGTGTCCCAAATCCATACTATATACTAAATCAAAACAGGTTTTGAGTATGGAGTGTCTTCTACATACTCTAAACAGTGAGGTGGAACAGCTCTAGGAACACCTCAGAAAATAAAAATAACTATACATTTTTTTGAACATTTTCATTCTATTGTGTCAAACATATTGTATAAAAAGGTAATGATTTCCCGTATACCTACTGCAAAAACAGGATGTTGTAAAGATTAGTATACATTATATACTGTGTACAATTAGTATGTAGTAGGGAATTGGGACACAGCAGTCAAGTCAGTACACGTCATGTTACACTGTAGGTGTAGTTTATAGTAGTACATTACTGACTGAAACAGACAACGTAATGTGAAACATGGGCAAAGACTGTCCAAATGTGCTTTCTACATAAGTAGATTTTAAATGCTGTATTCACTAAATTACTTTACATTAGTCTGTAAATTGCAACATTAGATTTTACACCATGTACAATTTCTGTTGATTGTTTTAACACATATGTTGTCAACTCTTGTGAACACCCTCTCAGTGCTCTCATCGTCTCACTTGGTGCAACAATTTCCAGTAAAAAGCTCTGTATGGTAAACTCAGCTGGAGCTCAGGAGTGGATGTAGACAAGTGGAAAGCACATCATGATCCGAGCAACTAACACACAACTGCAGATTTAGAGAATCCTATGGAATATTCCATAGGATTCAATATTGAGGATTCTCAATATTGAGAACAGTGCAAGCCAAATTTGTATGACCTTAGGCAAAATAATCAGTACGAGAAAGGTCCATTTAAGTTGTCATCCCAAGAGGATGACTACCCAGGAGTCATAGTCTGTAGTTGCAGGTGCTTGTTAACAAGGATTTAAAATCATACATTTCTCACGATCAATAAAATACATTCCCATTTCAGTGATGTTTACATATATTTTCAGGGCTCAGTATTCCTGAGGAACAATGCTAATTTCTGTGTTAATACTCTGAGGCAATGAGTGTACAGTACAGATTACCTTTAGGTCAAGGTCAATATACCTTCCAGAGTCGACCCATCATTTCTTTGTTTCAGCACAGGTAAAGACTACGGAGAAAAATACCGGTAGACAGTTACACCCATTAACATCTTAAACAACCACACACTGGCTTCTTCCCATCCCAAGCTACCTCTTCTTGAACTGAGGTGTTCTTCCCTCCTGCTGCTGCTGCTGCTCCTGCTCCTGATAACATTACCCATCACCACTAAAGCAAAGACATGCGGCCTGTTAATATTCAGACCTTCAGCTGTTACCGGGTCGGTTCGAGCGATCCTGTGACCTGGAAGTTTATCCCATCTCCAGGGACAGGTGATGGGATGAGTGGGCAAAGCCAGCAGAGGTACCAGCGAAGGCCCAGAGCGTGACGCAGGTTGCCCAGGAGCCCGAGGTTGTAGGGTCGGCGGGTTGAGTACCACTCCCTTGTGGTCTGACCCCGAAACATCAGGAAAAGATGGAAGAAGAAGAAGGCGGACACCAGCAGAAAGCCCACCACGCACGTGTCAGCGATGAAGGCAAAGGCAAAGGCACGTGCTGAGACTTGGCCTGGGGAGAGAAGGGACAGCAGAACTGATTAAATCACAGCCAGTGATAGAAATCCAAGCTAAGGTTAAATTTGTACGTGAAATAGATTTGGTTATATTCCTGGGATCCATTTCATCACAAACAACTGAACTGATGTGTCAACGAGCATACATAAACCATCTGCTGCATTAAAGTTAAAGAGAGCTGTGGGGAAAGTAACCTTTAATGTTGTAAATTTATTTGCATTCCTTATTACCCCCAGTTCAGCTCTTAAAGTGTTATCCAAATGTATTTATGAATGTGAGTTTCCCTGTAGACCACTGTGGGTAATTAATGGGACACTTTGACCAGAGCTTTCTCTCATGCGAGTTCTGGCCGATGAAAATAGAGCAGACAAGAACTTAATGAAGTAGGCAGCACACAACATCTTCTGCACATCTGTCCATCCTGGAAGAGGGATCCCTCCTCTTTTGCTTTTCCCTGAGGATTCTTCCATTTTTCCCCCTCCGCTTTGGGGGGATAATTTCCTTATCTGAACTGAGGATCTAAGGATAGAGGGTGTTGTATGCTGTGCAGATTTTAAAGCCCCTTGAGGCAAAATTGTGATATAGGACTGTGTAAATTAAATTAAACTGACTTAAAGTGCTCATATTATGCTCATTTTCATGTTAATAATTGTATTTAGAGGTTGTACTAGAATAGGTTTATGTGGTTTAATTTTCAGAAATTACCATATATTTGTTGTACTGCACATTGCTGCAGCTCCTCTTTTCACCCTGTGTGTTGAGCTCTCTGTTTTAGCTACAGAGTGAGGCATCTCACTTCTGTACCATCTTTGTTGGGAGTCGCACATGCGCAGTAAGTACTGCTAGCTTGTCAGTTGCAGAGTATGAGGGTGCGCCATGCTAGCAGCTAGGCGAGCATTATAACGTGTTACAAAGTGACACAGTTTGTCACGGAAGTAAATGCTGGACTACAATAGAGCTGTTTGGAGCAGTTTGTGAACAGTGTTTTCTCTGGAAGATGGTAAGTTCCTTTGGGCTGGACTTTGGGCTTTTTCACTTTGTAAACCTATCATGTGCACAAAAAGATATATAACACAATAAAGGAAAGGTAAAATGCCAAAAAGCATAATATGAGTACTTTAAAGCAATGACATTTGCTGTGTTTGTGATGGCACATTTAAATAGTTTTTAAAATTATTGAAATTATCTGAAATAAGTCAATCTTTGAGGTGCAAAAATTACAAACAAATGAGTGTGTACAGTATAAGTAATGCTGGTAAGTGCCACAGCTACAAGGAATAGACGGTAAAACTGAATAACCAATATTGCACAAACCAGATCCTACCTGAAACTAGCATGATCCAAGGTATGAGCAGCAGCAGGACACTGTGCATAGTCACACCCTCCTTCAATATGACAATGAAGACCTCTGCATTCATCAGAGTGGCGTACAGGAGCCCCGACCACATAAAAAACAAGCAGCACAGGAAGTAGCGGTAGTTACGGAAGCCCACACACTGGCCAAAAAAGACGCAGTGGTGATCCCGCCGCAGAACACACACTTTACAGTCGTAGCAATGGGAGCAGCGAGGAGGAGTATGTGTCTCGCATGTATAGCAGTACCTGTGTGGGAAAAAACGAGAGAAAACACTGTTATTTACAGTCAGAGATGCTCCTAAACAACATTTACCTCGGCACAGTTCTGGACAGCCAGGTGAGCTTCTCTAAAAATAGAGTATAATTTGCTCATTTTATCTTCTTAGGAAATTAAGTGGCCTCGGTGTTAATCAGCAGATTTAAGAACTAGTGCACAGAACTATTGTTAAGAGTATTTTAACTTGTCTGCCTAATACAGTCACCTTCTTCTAGATCTAAGAATAAACTTTCTAGGACTCTAAACGGCAAGCAAAATAATTGGCAAACCCCCAAAAGCCCTTAACTCAACTTTTTACAGAAAAGACGAGGAAGAAAGCAGGGAATATCCATAGACGGTAAAATGGAAATGAGAAATGGGAATATCCTGGCAGATAGCTCCCATCCTCTCTTCAGCCAGTTTGAGCTCCGGGAGGCGCTATAGAGTCCCGTTGGCAACTAAAAATGTATTCAAGCAGTCCTTCATCCCAAGTGCCATCAAAATTCTTAAATCAACAAAGTGACTGATGAGATTTAAACCACAGACATGGACATGAACTGTTTTCAATGTGTAATATGATCGATGTGTTTGTTTTACTAACTGCTTGTCTGCTTTTAATGTTTTATGTTGTCACTTGTGCTTGGTGAGCCGGACAAATGTCCACCCTGGTGGACAATAAAGATACAGCTGCTGCCCCTTCCTTACCTCCACCCCTGGCCCATGCCCTGTCCTCCCAGGAACACCCCCTTTATGCTGGGGCTGGTTCTGAGGAAGAGCAGTGCGTTCCAGCAGATGTTTCCCAGCATGAAGTACTGAGCCAGCAGGTGGACCGCTTTCCACCAGGCGGACCACACCGTCTTATTCTGGTCCGCCTCCAGCGAAGGCTCGACCAGCACCAGGTAGCTCACCTCCCCGGTGATTGAGAAGACCAGGAAAGTGTTGAGGACCACGGGGAGGTGGCGACACACCCTGTCGACCCTGAAAAACACCCGACTCGCCAAACTCGTCATGTTTCCTGCCCGTCCAGTGTCCACCTTTCTGTGATGTGACAGCTCAAAGGGCGAGGACGGATTTGACAGACGCAGCGTAGTAACCGTTGGTTAGCTTAGCTAGTTAACCAAATAACCGCTCTGTTAGCTTTCTCTTCGAGGTTAAATTAACCGCATGGCATCAATAATAATTTATGTAACTTTCGGACAAATTAATGTAATGCAAGAGATGAAATGTGACGCTGTTAAAGCCTCCCTCCCTACCACGATCCGCTGGTGGCATGAATGTATTGGCTGGTGGTGGACGGAAAGCGTGTTACATGAAAATACATCCGCGGTGCAACAACATACTGTGGTTCCGCTCTGGGTGAACGATCGTGTTCCCCTTTTAAAATACAGATACAAAAAAAAATAATAATGTCGATTGTCATTGTGGTTGTGTCAGACTGGTGGATTATAAGTTAGATATTAGTATTAAGTCTATTTATTTGTACTTAGCCTATTTGTGCTTATGCTGCGTTATTCTACACCCCAAAAAAAGGTTGCGCATACATACATCAGCCTGCTGATGTTTCACATGCTCTGCTTTGCTTGGCTCTCCAGGACCAGAAGTGGGCATCACCTCTATGATGTAATTTCCAATTATTTTACAAATATAAGAGAAATACGTGTTAATAAAATAGGATGTGTGTTTCATTGCCAAAATAAAGCTGTTTCAGGATGTGGTAGCCCACTCTAAATCTGAAGTTTAATAGCCTAGAGGCCTTAATTGTACATTTAAGGAGCATACCTGTTTGTGTTTTATTATAAGTGAGGATGCTCAGATGGCAGGACAGGGATGTGTTCTGCGCTCCTCCAATGAGGTAGAATTTAGTTCTGAATATGTTGCAATGAAGTGCCATATGAATGGGTTTCAATATTTTAAGTACAGATTAATGGGACACTTTGACCAGACCTGTATGTGCAGTAAGTGGATGTTTCAATAACTTTGTTACCTGTGTGGCATTGAACAACTCTGAGTATAAGTACATTGTGCAATGCAAAAATAATCTTTTTATTGTTTTTTTTAATCTTGTTTTATTTATTTATTTATTTATTTTACTGCTGCTGCCCTGATTGACACCAACATCATTTCGTTGTGTTCATACAATGACAATAAAGTATCTTGAATCTTAAAAAACTTTCATTACTGATTAACCCTATTATCACGGCTATGTGTGGATGGGCAGCATGTCTCTCGTCCCTCCCCCCCTCCAAAGCGCAGACCTTAATCCATGATAATCTCTGCATCCACTGATCGCCTGCAGTCATGGCTGCATCGAGGGAGAATTTCCTGTCTCTTGGACATCTGACAGGCACAGAAAGAAACACTTTCACAAAACAAAGAGAGCAGAGTCTAAAAAAAAGGTAAGCTCTTTGAACGCTGCCATGAGGTCAGGTGGGTTTTAATTGTTTTTAAAATAAGTAATTAAAATAATACAATAATTATCATTACAAACATAAATTACCACAGTACAAATAGACTACTAATACTGAGGTACTAACATAGATTGTATGGGTACTACAGAGGGAGCCCATACTGTGTGTGTGTGTGTGTGTGTGTGTGTGTCACAGGTTAAGATGCTGTATTATGATGCACTCATGTCTCTTCATCTCACAGTGTCAACAGGCCTGTGCTGTTACAACCAGACTTTTTATCTCCTCAGAGTCATCATCAGCTGTAAGTGCACATACAAAAGACATGTGCATCATAGTGTATGTTGGTGTAAATGTTTTGAATCTCTGACACTGTGTGTGTGTGTGTGTGTGTGTGTGTGTGTGTTGTGTGTGTTCACTGTAGCGAGGTAATGCATCTGCAGCAGCGCTGGCAGGAGCTGAAGGAGAGAGAGCTTAAAGCCCAACAACACAACAGGCTGCTGCTGCAGCAGTTTGACGAAGCCCAGGACACACTGAGCGAGATGATAACTCTCACTGCTGCCATGAAAACTATTCGGGTGCACAGACACAAACACAACACACAATTCCCATCTGTAAATCTATCTGTTTACCCCTGCTACTGTGAAGCTCTGGTGCTGAATCTTCTTCTTGACCTTTGACCCCTTCAGAAGGAGTATGAACGGTACTTGGAGGAGAGCTCCCCCCGCTGGCAGCAGCAACTCAAGGAGAAAACACAGGCTGCTCAGAGGAAGGTACAAGCGAGTCACAGTCACGATTCACAAAGTGTGTGGCCAACGCACACAGCTGGTTCTGTCATTTTAAGAGAGCCATCAAAATATACAAAAAAAATCCTCTCTTCTTACACTCAAAAAGGGTGAACTGAACAACTACAAAATTAAGAGGATGTGCAATACAACAGCACTTTCCGCTCTGCCTCTTAATCATAATCATTGTAACTGTTTCTACCTCAACCTGCCTGATGTAAAGAGTGTTTGTCAAAAATCTATCTGAAAATAACCTTTTATACATGTAAAAGGCATTTCTGTTGACTTTTTGCTGCATGCCTAGCAGCTCTATTTCTGTGACAAAAATGTTTCTTTAACAGAGGATGGAGGAGTATTTGCGGTCATGTCCAAAGAACACAGAGGACCATGTGATAAAGTTCTCTGCAGATCAACCTTCACTTTCACAAGGTGTGTCCTCCTCTTCACTGACTTGAAAAAACTTGTGTGACTCACATTTATTCTTCAATGTTAATGGTGTGTTCCAGAGACACATACAAAGTCTTACATAATATGTATCTTTGTTAGCAGGCCCTTCCACAATGCCAAAAGAAATTGCCGCACCTCCAAAGCACTACAGCACAAACAGCCACTTAGACTACAACCAAGATGGCTCCCCTCATCTCCTCTATATGCAGTCTTCCAGGCAGACCTACCCTCAGTCCCAGATGGCTAGGTTTCCTATCAGAGCGCCCTATCAACCTCAGGGTTCCTCTCATGTCCCTCCATCGTTCCTCCCACCACGCATCTTCCCACCTCCTCACTCATTCCAGCTCAACCACCTCTCCTCCACACCTGGTCATCATCACCCCAGCCCCAGGCAAAACCCCCCAGGCTGGGCTTCCCTGCAGCCGGACTACCCCTGGTCCTGGGCTGCTGGTGCGGCTGGGATCCCTCCAGGCTCTGAGCCTCTGTGGGGTCAGCTGTACATGGAGGAGCCTCCTCCTGAGACGGGGGTGGCGCAGGTGGCGGGGGAGGAGGCTGACACAAGCCGAGCACCGAGCTCAAAGAGAGAGAGAGGTGGTGGAGACAGGAGCAGTCATGCATCCCAGGAGCTGGACATCAAACCAGGTGGGAAAGGAAAAATGTGACAAGTTGAACTTCAGTGTTTGTAAGCTCATCTTATGCATTTACTCTTCCTCCGTAGATATTTTCAGTCACCTCGATCTGATATGTCATTTTTGTGTCCAGTTCGTCTGTCCGATGGCCATGCAGAGAGCAGTGAGAGCAGTCAGGTGAGCAGAGAGAAGAGGAAGAAGAGGCAGGAGAGAGGAAGATCACAGTGTTCCTCCTCAGACAGAGAAAGATGCAGCTCTCAGAAGTAAGTAATATTCTCTATACATATTGTCTATAATATACAGTATATGGTAACTTTACAACAAAAATCAGACAATGCTGCAAAACAACTAACTCTAAACTGTGGGACTTTGGAATAAGAGAACTA
Organism: Sander lucioperca; assembly: GCF_008315115.2. Taxonomy (NCBI): domain Eukaryota; kingdom Metazoa; phylum Chordata; class Actinopteri; order Perciformes; family Percidae; genus Sander; species Sander lucioperca. Next base: position 31,021,822 of record NC_050173.1, read on the forward strand.
TGAGAGAAGTACTTCCTTTCCTACACACATGTATATTAGTAATGAATTATATAATACACACAAAAAGAGAACTATGCACAAAAAGAAGTACAAGCACAGCATACCTCAACTTTCATTTGAATAGTTTCTACAGTCTTGAAGAGGTAAAACTGCAACTTTTCACAATAAAAAATGAAAAAAATACTCCAACTCTTGGGGGTTGGGGGGTCCTGACCTCCAGGTTGGGAACCACTGTTCTGCCTACCATACAAATCCACTTATACACTAACCTATTATACTTATTCTGCATATTTTTCCTTTCCATCCATTACTCATTTAAGGTCATCTAGGACTTCCAGTGCCATTGTCATTGCTGCAGTCACAGTGGCCCAAAGCTCCGAAAGTGACGACTCATCAGTGAAAGGCAGAACCAGCACTAGTAGGAGGATGAGGAGAAGTGGGGGGCTTGCAGTTGAATCACCAAGGGCTGAGAAGGTAGCAAAGGGAAGCAAGGGAGTTGACTCAGGGAGTCACAAAGAAGAGAGTCAGTCTACTAGTGAGGAGTTACAGAGTGTAATTGAGGAATCCAGGAGTGAAAAAGTGGGTAATCAAAGTCCTGACGACAAATCTGAGAACTATAGAGAGGAGTCTGCATCCCAGAGAGAGGAGCAATCAGGAAGTGTTACTATAAGGATTGAAAACGGAGGTGGAGCTGAAATGGAAAAGCAGGAGAGTAGCAGCTCTGAACAAAGCAGTGGAAAAGAAAAGGCTGAGGAAGATCTAGCAGATGATGGTGATGCTGAAGAAAAAGAGAACAGTCCGACAGATGGAGAGAAAGCGGAGAGAGATGTGGAGGATAATGATGACGCTTCTGAAAGAAAGAATAAAGCAGAGGAGGAAGAGGAGACAGAGGAAAAGGATGAGGAGTCAGAGGGTGATCATGAAGAAAACCAGTCAGACAGGTTGAAGAATGAAGATGGGGAGAACAGACAACAGGGTTCTGCATCTTCTCAGGATGAAGAGGTGGACGAGGATGAGCGCGAAGGAGGTGAGGACAACATGGAGGAGGACGGGGAGTCAGATGAAGAGGAGGAAGGAGCGGGGGAGGAGGAAGAGGAGCAGAGAAGAGACGAAACAGGAGAAGCTGAGAAGGAAAGCGATTCAGAGGACAGTATCATCTCACCACAAGACAAGTAAGATAATTAATAATCAATTAAATGATCTTAATCACAAACCACAGCACCTGAACTTTAAGCAATCTGTTGTTTTCAGATCTAAAAAGATGCACACTATTGCCGAGGAGGCAAGGGAAGATGATGATGATGAAGAGGAGGGGGGGAGTAAAATGGGATCCTCAGACGATGACTCTAAAGAGTTCAGTGATGAGGATGATGTCGAGCATCTACTGGCACCTCAAGAACAATCACAGAAAAAAGAGTGAGTTCTGATTTTACTTCTCTGAAGGAAAAAACTACACCCAGAAATATGCATCTCACTTTTTTATTGTACGTTTTCAGAGAAAAGGATCCGAGAGCTGATGAGAAACCCGAAGGTACAGTTTCTTCAGTCTTTACAATTAAAAGACGGATTGGCTAGCTACAAAAAAAAACCTTGCATTTTGAAAATGTTGATGCGTTTGATTTCTTTTCCAGCAATTTGTGACAACGTGGACATTTTTCAAGTGGACAATTCGACAAAATCGGATCACCCAAGTGACTCTGATGAGTTTGACAACTTTTATGGCTAAATGTGTTTTCCCTCAACTGCCAAAACTCAAGAATAGAAGGACAAAAATTCTACCTCACAATTTAGTTACATTTGAGAACTATATTAAAACAACTTATAATGTTGGTGGTTTTGTTTTCTGTTTGATTAGAGACGGATATCTAAATGTTGCATTATTACCCATCCATAACTCCACTGCATTATATACATATTAAACAATTGTTTTTGGACTACAATTTGAACTATGAAAGAAATAGGATTTTTCAGCAGGTTTCCTTCTCCTCTCCTCAGTGGCTTAAAAACAGATACAATGCTGTGACAAACAGTAGATGTAAGAATAGTACAAAAAAACAATAGAAAGGAGTGACAATAATTTATTGAAGAGATTGTTATTGCTGTTGTGTCTGATATTCCACCAAACAGACACGTTTGCCATATAAAAATACACCAGATGCTTTCAACAGTACAGTAAAGCTTTTTGTTTACATATTTTACACACAGCGCTCAAAGCTGCTTGCACACTGGTCCTGGTTACGAGCATTCAAAATCGGAATTTCCTTTTAGATTTTCACCACCTGAGCAGCCAAACAGGGGCACCCTCTCCTCCCGTCGTCTGATGCAGCGCTGCGCTGAATGAGCAACCTGCCGTAGGTCCCGCCCACCTGGCCTTTGGTCAGCCGTCCAGGATTGACACATACACAGCCGACCACATCCTGAGGTTTTAAAAGACATTATGTATATACAATAATCCAAAAAGAAAACTACCCATCTTAAATGTTTTGCCTTTAGTGACATTTTAAAAATCACATTTTTCTTTTCGAGAATTGTTTATAAAAAATTCTTTACAGAAGTCAACATTATGTTTAAATTGTTTTTTGGACTCATAGCTATAGCTATACTTATTAAAATGTGTGTTTTTTTTGTATTATGAAACTGAACTCATAGCTGTACTTATTTTCATATTGACAATTAAATGACTGTTGAGCCCTTAACCAATAACTAGACTAAACGTTTGTGTAGAGGATGTGAACGCAAACAGGAGTTCTGTACCTTTACAAAGTAGCGCAGCTCAGAGGGAATAATGAGGACGTCGGGGGTCAGCGGCATCTGTCCGAAGCTCTGGAACTTCTCATAATCCATGTTCACCTCCTCCACAGGCGGGTACAGCGGGTAGTAACTGGAGGTGAAAACACAAATGTGGGGGTGTATTAATGTTGGATCATCTTTAAAAATAGAGAGAACAAGGGAACTCTTTTAGCACTCATA